>NC_140211.1:44005496-44605496 GCF_951802725.1 Rutilus rutilus | reverse complement strand
ATGGAAGATAACCCTCTTTGGATTTTGGTTGCTAGGGTACTCTGTTTGGTTGCTAGGGAGTGGCTTGTCAGCTGCCAATCATGAAACTCCAAAGGCTTCTTGTCAGTATAAATGATATAAACCAACTCCCATGCCTCTGTGACATTCAGAATGGAAGATATCCCTCTTTGGATTTTGGTTGCTAAGGTGCTCGACAATGGTTGCTAGGGAGGGGCTTGGAAGTGTTTAGGTGATTCATGATTGGCTGTTTGCTTCCCCGAGTCAAATGAGACCACCCCCATGTTTCTATGACTATTCAGTCTGGAGATATCTCTTTGAACTCTTTCAATGGAGGTCTATGGAACTTGTTGCTAAGGGGCTCTAAATGGTTGCTAGGGCGTGGCTTGATAGCTTCACAATGATCCTGAGAGACTGATTGGTCGTCTGAGTAAAATGAGCCCTCCCCCTTGTCTCTATGACACTGTGATCCAGAGCTACGTTCAATACAAAGTCCCTATGCAATTTACCATAGTAGGAAAAGCATGTGTGTTTCACGGGACGTTCCTTCCCCATAGTAAGTCAAAGGGGCAACTTTGGGCATCTCCTGCCCCCCAGGGGTGCAACTTTTACCCCATTGTGAGGTATGTTCTTACAGAGCCTGTCAGCCTCTTCAAATGTGGCAAATCACACGTTTCTGCGAAATCGTCGCTCAGAGTTATGACTCGTCAAAGTTTGTCGCAATGTTAAGTCTATGGGATTTTTCGGACGCTTTTTCGCCCCTGGGGCGAACACCGCACCCCCGATCGCTTATAAAAGTCATAGCACACCTCTCCTTAATGAGCCGGTCGATTTGACACCTCATTCATGGATCTGTGACAAACGGTGCGGGACGAGTTACGCGCCAAACTTTGTGTGGAATAATAAAAAGAAGAATAATAATAATAATAAGTATGAGCAATAACAATAGTGATGCCTTGCTTTCAGCAAGCACCACTAACTAGAATGTACATTTCCTGAAGAAAATGTGAAGTGGTGCTTGCAGTGGCAAAATTCGCCACTCGGTTGCTAGGATGTTGTACATGATTGCATACGAGCCAACAACCATGTCTGTACGATGTTGTGGAGCTGAAATATGGCTTCTATATGCTGAAATATGGTTGCTATGTGGCTCTAAACGGTTGCTAAGGGGTGGTTACACAGTTACCATGATGATATTTACAGACTGGTTTCCCAACCGAAACAAACAAGCACACCCCCATGTCTATACGATGTTCTGGTGCTGAGATATAGCTCATTCATGTGTTTGTACGGTTGCTAGGGTACTCCAAATGGTTGCTAAGGTTTGTTTATATAGTTTATGGGGTAATATTTAAAGAGTATTTGCAGGTCTGGGTCAAAAAATGGCCAACTCTGTGTTTTTACAATGTTTTGTTGCTGAGATATGGCTTGTAAATGTTGTTCAGTGGTTGCTAGGGGCCTGTAACTGGTTTCTAGGGCGTGGCCATGAAGTTGTTATGTCACTACTTATTGGCTGCTTGATAGGATGAATCAAAAGAGCCCAACCCCAAGGCTCTATGACCTTCTGAGCCAAAGATATGATTTTGCAAATTTTGTGCCTATTTTAAGTCTATGGGACATTTTTCGGTTTATTTGTCGCCCGCCAGACGAACATCGTACCCCCGATCACTTATAAAAGTCATAGCACACCTCTCCTCAATAAACCGGTCGATTTGACACCTCATTCATGGGTCTATGAGAAATGGTGCGGGGCAAGTTACACGCCAAAGATTTGTCTAGGTGAATAGTAATCACAACACTAGAATGTACATTTCCTGAAGAAAATGTGAAGTGGTGCTTGCAGTGGCAAAATTCGGCACGGTTGCTAGGGTTTTACTAGGTGGTTGCTATGGTGTTCTGGGAGGTTTCCAAGGTATTCTGGGTGGTTGCTAGGGCGTTGCTAAGTGGTTGCTAGGGTATTCAGTGTGGTTGCTAGGCAGTTGCTAAGGTGTTTACCATAGTTTACCATGATTTACCACGATTTACTATAGTTTACCATGATTTACTATAGTATGCCATGATTTACCATGTTCAAGTATGATTTACTGATTCAAGCATGATTTACCATAGTTTACCATGATTTACCACGATTTACCATAGTTTACCATAATTTACTATAGTATACCAGGATTTACCATGTTCAAGTATGATTTACTGATTCAAGCATGATTTACCATAGTTTACCATGATTTACCACGATTTACCATAGTTTACCATAATTTACTATAGTATACCAGGATTTACCATGTTCAAGTATGATTTACTGATTCTAGCATGATTTATCATAGTTTACCATGATTTACCACGATTTACCATAGTTTACCATGATTTATTATAGTATACCATGATTTACCATGTTCAAGTATGATTTACTGATTCTAGCATGATTTACCATAGTTTACCATGATTTACTATAGTATACCACAATTTACCATGTTCTAGTATAATTTACTGATTCTAGCATGATTTATCATAGTTACCATGATTTACCATGATTTACCATAGTTTACCATGATTTACTATAGTATACCATGATTTACCATGTTCAAGTATGATTTACTGATTCTAGCATGATTTACCATAGTTTACCATGATTTACAACGATTTACCACTAATTACCATAGTTTACCATGATTTACTATAGTATACCATGATTTACCATGTGCAAGTATGATTTACTGATTCAGGCATGATTTACCATAGTTTACCACAGTTTACCACGATTTACTATAGTTTACCATGATTTACTATAGTATACCACGATTTACCATGTTCAATTATAATTTACTGATTCTAGCATGATTTACCATGATTTACCATAGTTTACCATGATTTACTATAGTATACCATGATTTACCATGTTCAAGTATGATTTACTATGATTCTAGCATGATTTATCATAGTTTACCATGATTTACCATAGTTTACCATGATTTACCATAGTTCACCACGATTTACCATAGTTTACCATGATTTACCATGTTCAAGTATGATTTACTGATTCTAGCATGATTTACCATAGTTTACCATGATTTACCATAGTTTACCATTATTTACCACGATTTACCATAGTTTACCATGATTTACTATAGTATACCATGATTTACCATGTTCAAATATGATTTACTGATTCTAGCATGATTTACCATAGTTTACCATGATTTACCACGATTTACCATACTTTACCATGATTTACTATAGTATACCATGATTTACCATGTTCAAGTATGATTTACTGATTCTAGCATGATTTACCATAGTTTACCATGATTTACCACGATTTACCATACTTTACCATGATTTACCATGTTCAAGTATGATTTACTGATTCTAGCATGATTTACCATAGTTTACCATGATTTACCACGATTTACCATACTTTACCATGATTTACTATAGTATACCATGATTTACCATGTTCCAGTATGATTTACTGATTCTAGCATGATTTATCATAGTTTACCATGATTTACCATAGTTTACCATGATTTACTATAGTATACCATGATTTACCACGATTTACCATAGTTTACTATGATTTACTATAGTATACCATGATTTACCATGTTTTAGTATGATTTACTATGATTCTAGGATCATTTACCATAGTTTACCATGATTTACTATAGTATACTATGATTTACCATGTTCAAGTATGATTTACTGATTCTAGCATAATTTACCATAGTTTACCATGATTTACTATAGTTTACCATGATTTACCACAATTTAGCATAGTTTACCATGATTTACTATAGTATACCATGATTTACCATGTTCAAGTCTGATTTACTGATTTTAGCATGATTTACCATAGTTTACCATGATTTACTATAGTATACCATGATTTACCATGTTCAAGTATGATTTACTATGATTCTAGCATGATTTACCATAGTTTACCATGATTTACCACGATTTACTATAGTTTACCATGATTTACTATAGTATACCATGATTTACCATGTTCAAGTATGATTTACTGATTCTAGCATGATTTACCATAGTTTACCATGATTTACCATAGTTTACCACGATTTACCACGATTTACCATAGGTTACCATGATTTACTATAGTATACCATGATTTACTATAGTATACCATGATATACCATGTTCAATTATGATTTACTGATTCTAGCATGATTTATCATAGTTTACCATGATTTACCATAGTTTACCATGATTTACCATAGTTTACCATGATTTACTATAGTATACCATGATTTACCATGTTCAAGTATGATTTACTATGATTCTAGCATGATTTACCATAGTTTACCATGATTTACCACGATTTACTATAGTATACCATGATTTACCATGTTCCAGTATGATTTACTGGTTCTAGCATGATTTATCATAGTTTACCATGATTTACCATAGTTTACCATGATTTACTATAGTATACCATGATTTACCACGATTTACCATAGTTTACTATGATTTACTATAGTATACCATGATTTACCATGTTTTAGTATGATTTACTGATTCTAGCATGATTTATCATAGTTTACCATGATTTACTATAGTATACCATGATTTACCATGTTCAAGTATGATTTACTATGATTCTAGCATGATTTACCACGATTTACCATACTTTACCATGATTTACTATAGTATACCATGATTTACCATGTTCCAGTATGATTTACTGGTTCTAGCATGATTTATCATAGTTTACCATGATTTACCATAGTTTACCATGATTTACTATAGTATACCATGATTTACCACGATTTACCATAGTTTACTATGATTTACTATAGTATACCATGATTTACCATGTTTTAGTATGATTTACTGATTCTAGCATGATTTACCATAGTTTACCATGATTTACTATAGTATACCACAATTTACCATGTTCTAGTATAATTTACTGATTCTAGCATGATTTATCATAGTTACCATGATTTACCATAGTTTACCATGATTTACTATAGTATACCATGATTTACCATGTTCAAGTATGATTTACTATGATTCTAGCATGATTTACCATAGTTTACCATGATTTACCACGATTTACTATAGTATACCATGATTTACCATGTTCCAGTATGATTTACTGGTTCTAGCATGATTTATCATAGTTTACCATGATTTACCATAGTTTACCATGATTTACTATAGTATACCATGATTTACCACGATTTACCATAGTTTACTATGATTTACTATAGTATACCATGATTTACCATGTTTTAGTATGATTTACTGATTCTAGCATGATTTACCATAGTTTACCATGATTTACTATAGTATACCATGATTTACCATGTTCAAGTATGATTTACTATGATTCTAGCATGATTTACCACGATTTACCATACTTTACCATGATTTACTATAGTATACCATGATTTACCATGTTCCAGTATGATTTACTGGTTCTAGCATGATTTATCATAGTTTACCATGATTTACCATAGTTTACCATGATTTACTATAGTATACCATGATTTACCACGATTTACCATAGTTTACTATGATTTACTATAGTATACCATGATTTACCATGTTTTAGTATGATTTACTGATTCTAGCATGATTTACCATAGTTTACCATGATTTACTATAGTATACCACAATTTACCATGTTCTAGTATAATTTACTGATTCTAGCATGATTTATCATAGTTACCATGATTTACCATAGTTTACCATGATTTACTATAGTATACCATGATTTACCATGTTCAAGTATGATTTACTGATTCTAGCATGATTTACCATAGTTTACCATGATTTACAACGATTTACTACTAATGACCATAGTTTACCATGATTTACTATAGTATACCATGATTTACCATGTGCAAGTATGATTTACTGATTCAGGCATGATTTACCATAGTTTACCACAATTTACCACGATTTACTATAGTTTACCATGATTTACTATAGTATACCACGATTTACCATGTTCAATTATAATTTACTGATTCTAGCATGATTTACCATGATTTACCATAGTTTACCATGATTTACTATAGTATACCATGATTTACCATGTTCAAGTATGATTTACTATGATTCTAGCATGATTTATCATAGTTTACCATGATTTACCATAGTTTACCATGATTTACCATAGTTCACCACGATTTACCATAGTTTACCATGATTTACCATGTTCAAGTATGATTTACTGATTCTAGCATGATTTACCATAGTTTACCATGATTTACCATAGTTTACCATGATTTACCACGATTTACTATAGTTTACCATGATTTACTATAGTATACCATGATTTACCATGTTCAAGTATGATTTACTGATTCTAGCATGATTTACCATAGTTTACCATGATTTACCATAGTTTACCACGATTTACCACGATTTACCATAGTTTACCATGATTTACTATAGTATACCATGATTTACTATAGTATACCATGATATACCATGTTCAATTATGATTTACTGATTCTAGCATGATTTATCATAGTTTACCATGATTTACCATAGTTTACCATGATTTACCATAGTTTACCATGATTTACTATAGTATACCATGATTTACCATGTTCAAGTATGATTTACTATGATTCTAGCATGATTTACCATAGTTTACCATGATTTACCACGATTTACCATAGTGTACTATGATTTACTATAGTATACCATGATTTACCATGTTTTAGTATGATTTACTATGATTCAAGGTTGATTTACCATAGTTTACCATGATTTAGTCAAAAGAGCCAAGTCCCATCTCTATACTATGTTTTGATGCAGAGATATACGTTTTGCTAAACGGTTGCTAGGATACTCTCTTTGGTTGCTATGGAGTTACTTGGCAGCTGCCAATGATGAAACTCCAAAGGCTTCTTGTCAGTATGAATGATATAAACCAACTCCCATGCCTCTGTGACATTCAGAATGGAAGATATCCCTCTTTGGATTTTGGTTGCTAAGGTGCTCGACAATGGTTGCTAGGGAGGGGCTTGGAAGTGTTTAGGTGATTCATGATTGGCTGTTTACTGCCCCGAGTCAAATGAGACCACCCCCATGTTTCTATGACAATTCAGTCTGGAGATATCTCTTTGAACTCTTTCAATGGAAGTCTATGGAACTTGTTGCTAAGGGGCTCTAAATGGTTGCTAGGGCGTGGCTTGATAGCTTCACAATGATCCTGAGAGACTGATTGGTCGTCTGAGTAAAATGAGCCCTCCCCCTTGTCTCTATGACACTGTGATCCAGAGCTACGTTCAATACAAAGTCCCTATGCAATTTACCATAGTAGGAAAAGCATGTGTGTTTCACGGGACGTTCCTTCCCCATAGTAAGTCAAAGGGGCAACTTTGGGCATCTCCTGCCCCCCAGGGGTGCAACTTTTACCCCATTGAGAGGTATGTTCTTACAGAGCCTGTCAGCCTCTTCAAATGTGGCAAATCACACGTTTCTGCGAAATCGTCGCTCAGAGTTATGACTCGTCAAAGTTTGTCGCAATGTTAAGTCTATGGGATTTTTCGGACGCTTTTTCGCCCCTGGGGCGAACACCGCACCCCCGATCGCTTATAAAAGTCATAGCACACCTCTCCTTAATGAGCCGGTCGATTTGACACCTCATTCATGGATCTGTGACAAACGGTGCGGGACGAGTTACGCGCCAAACTTTGTGTGGAATAATAAAAAGAAGAATAATAATAATAACTAGAATGTACATTTCCTGAAGAAAATGTGAAGTGGTGCTTGCAGTGGCAAAATTCGGCACTCGGTTGCTAGGGTGTTGTACATGATCGCATACGAGCCAACAACCATGTCTGTACGCTGTTGTGGAGCTGAAATATGGCTTCTATATGTTGCAATATGGTTGCTAGGTAGCTTTAAACGGTTGCTAAGGTGTGGTTACACTGTTACCATGATGATATTTACAGACTGGTTTCCCAACCTAAACAAACAAACACACCCCCTTGTCTATACAATGTTCTGGTGATGAGATATTGCCCTTTAATGTGTTTGTACGGTTGCTAGGGTACTCCAAATGGTTGCTAAGGTTTGTTTATACAGTTTATGGGGTAATGTTTAAAGAGTGTTTGCGAGTCTGGGTCAAAAAATGCCCAACTCTGTGTTTTTACAATGTTTTGTTGCTGAGATATGGCTTGTAAATGTTGTTCAATGGTTGCTAGGGGCCTGTAACTGGTTGCTAGGGCATGACTATGAAGTTGTTATGTCACTACTTATTGGCTGCTTGATAGGACGAATCAAAAGAGCCCAACCCCAAGCCTCTATGACCTTCTGAGCCAAAGATATGATTTTACAAATTTTGTGCCAATGTTAAGTCTATGGGACATTTTTCGGCTAATTTTTCGCCCGCCAGACGGACATCATAAACCTGATCGCTTATAAAAGTCATAGCACACCTCTCCTCAATAAACCGGTCAATTTGACACCTCATTCAGGGGTCTTTGACAAACGGTGTGGGGCAAGTTACGCGCCGAAGTTTTGTCTAGGTGAATAGTAATCACAACACTAGAATGTACATTTCCTGAAGAAAATGTGAAGTGGTGCTTGCAGTGGCAAAATTCACCACCCGGTTGCTAGGGTGTTGTACATGATTGCATACAAGCCATCAACCATGTCTGTACGATGTTGTGGAGCTGAAATATGGCTTCTATATGTTGCAATATGGTTGCTAGGTAGCTTTAAATGGTTGCTAAGGTGTGGTTACACAGTTACCATGAGGATATTTACAGACTGGTGTCCCAACCAAAACAAACAAACACACTCCCATGTCTATACGATGTTCTGGTGCTGAGATATAGCCCATCCATGTGTTTGTACGGTTGCTAGGGTACTCCAAATGGTTGCTAAGGTTTGTTTATACAGTTTATGGGGTAATTTTTAAAGAGTATTTACAAGTCTGTGTCAAAAATGCCCAACTCTGTGTTTTTACAATGTTTTGTTGCTGAGATATGGCTTGTAAATTTTGTTCAATGGTTGCTAGGGGCCTGTAACTGGTTGCTAGGGCGTGACTATTAAGTTGTTATGTCACTCCTTATTGGCTGCTTGATAGGACGAATCAAAAGAGCCCAACCCCAAGCCTCTATGACCTTCTGAGCCAAAGATATGATTTTACAAATTTTGTGCCAATGTTAAGTCTATGGGACATTTTTCGGCTAATTTTTCACCCGCCAGACGAACATCTTACACCCGATCGCTTATAAAAGTCAAAGCACACCTGTCCTCAATAAACCGGTCAATTTGACACCTCATTCAGGGGTCTGTGACAAACGGTGTGGGGCAAGTTACGCGTCGAAGTTTTGTCTAGGTGAATAGTAATCACAACACTAGAATGTACATTTCCTGAAGAAAATGTGAAGTGGTGCTTGCAGTGGCAAAATTCACCACCCGGTTGCTAGGGTGTTGTACATGATTGCATACAAGCCATCAACCATGTGGAGCTGAAACATGGCTTCTATATGTTGCAATGTGGTTGCTAGGTAGCTTTAAATGGTTGCTAAGGTGTGGTTACACAGTTACCATGATGATATTTACAGATTGGTTTCCCAACCGAAACAAACAAGCACACCCCCATGTCTATACGATGTTCTGGTGCTGAGATATAGCTCATTCATGTGTTTGTACGGTTGCTAGGGTACTCCAAATGGTTGCTAAGGTTTGTTTATACAGTTTATGGGGTAATATATAAAGAGTATTTGCAAGTCTGGGTCAAAAAATGCCCAAATCTGTGTTTTTACAATGTTTTGTTGCTGAGATATGGCTTGTAAATGTTGTTCAATGGTTGCTAGGGGCCTGTAACTGGTTGCTAGGGCGTGGCTATGAAGTTGTTATTTCACTACTTATTGGCTGCTTGATAGGACGAATCAAAAGAGCCCAACCCCAAGGCTCTATGACCTTCTGAGCCAAAGATATGATTTTACACATTTTGTGCCAATGTTAAGTCTATGGGACATTTTTCGGCTAATTTTTCGCCCGCCAGACGAACATCCTACACCCGATCGCTTATAAAAGTCATAGCACACCTCTCCTCAATAAACCGGTCGATTTGACACCTCATTCAGGGGTCTGTGACAAACGGTGTGGGGCGAGTTACGCGCCAAAGTTTTGTCTAGGTGAATAGTAATCACAACACTAGAATGTACATTTCCTGAAGAAAATGTGAAGTGGTGCTTGCAGTGGCAAAACTCGCCACTCGGTTGCTAGGGTGTTGTACATGATTGCATACGATCCAACAACCATGTCTGTACGATGTTGTGGAGCTGAAATATGGCTTCTATATGTTGCAATATGGTTGCTAGGTGGCTCTAAACGGTTGCTAGGGTGTGGCTACACAGTTACCATGATGATATTTACAGACTGGTTTCCCAACCGAAACAAACAAACACACCCCCATGTCTATACAATGTTCTGGTGATGAGATATAGCCCATTCATGTGTTTGTACGGTTGCTAGGGTACTCCAAATGGTTGCTAAGGTTTGTTTATACAATTTATGGGGTAATATTTAAAGACTGTATGGGAGTCTGGGTCAAAAAATGCCCAACTCTGTGTTTTTACAATGTTTTGTTGCTGAGATATGGCTTGTAAATGTTGTTCAATGGTTGCTAGGGGCCTGTAACTGGTTGCTAGGGCATGACTATGAAGTTTTTATGTCATTACTTATTGGCTGCTTGATAGGACGAATCAAAAGAGCCCACCCCAAGCCTCTATGACCTTCTGAGCCAAAGATATGATTTTACAAATTTTGTGCCAATGTTAAGTCTCTGGGACATTTTTCGGCTAATTTTTCGCCCGCCAGACGAACATCGTAGACCCGATCGCTTATAAAAGTCATAGCACACCTCTCCTCAATAAACCGGTCGATTTGACACCTCATTTAGGGGTCTGTGACAAACGGTGTGGGGCGAGTTACGCGCCGAAGTTTTGTCTAGGTGAATAGTAATCACAACACTAGAATGTACATTTCCTGAAGAAAATGTGAAGTGGTGCTTGCAGTGGCAAAACTCGCCACTCGGTTGCTAGGGTGTTGTACATGATTGCATACGATCCAACAACCATGTCTGTACGATGTTGTGGAGCTGAAATATGGCTTCTATATGTTGCAATATGGTTGCTAGGTGGCTCTAAACGGTTGCTAGGGTGTGGCTACACAGTTACCATGATGATATTTACAGACTGGTTTCCCAACCGAAACAAACAAACACACCCCCATGTCTATACAATGTTCTGGTGATGAGATATAGCCCATTCATGTGTTTGTACGGTTGCTAGGGTACTCCAAATGGTTGCTAAGGTTTGTTTATACAATTTATGGGGTAATATTTAAAGACTGTATGGGAGTCTGGGTCAAAAAATGCCCAACTCTGTGTTTTTACAATGTTTTGTTGCTGAGATATGGCTTGTAAATGTTGTTCAATGGTTGCTAGGGGCCTGTAACTGGTTGCTAGGGCATGACTATGAAGTTTTTATGTCATTACTTATTGGCTGCTTGATAGGACGAATCAAAAGAGCCCACCCCAAGCCTCTATGACCTTCTGAGCCAAAGATATGATTTTACAAATTTTGTGCCAATGTTAAGTCTCTGGGACATTTTTCGGCTAATTTTTCGCCCGCCAGACGAACATCGTAGACCCGATCGCTTATAAAAGTCATAGCACACCTCTCCTCAATAAACCGGTCGATTTGACACCTCATTTAGGGGTCTGTGACAAACGGTGTGGGGCGAGTTACGCGCCGAAGTTTTGTCTAGGTGAATAGTAATCACAACACTAGAATGTACATTTCCTGAAGAAAATGTGAAGTGGTGCTTGCAGTGGCAAAACTCGCCACTCGGTTGCTAAAGTGCGTTTAGCTAGTTTTTAGCAAGATTCTAACAAAATTATCATCATGCTAGCATTATAAGCATGTGACTAACATAATGCTAGCATGTTGCTATCATGGTGCTAATATGATTAGCATGTTGCTAGCATCATGCTAGCATGTTTTTAGCAAAAGCTAACGTGAATGTAGCTAGCATGATTAGCATGTTGTTAGCATGATGCTAGCATTTTTTAACAAGATGCTAACATGAATAGCACGTTTGCTAGCATGTTTGTAGCAAGAAGCTAGCATGATTAGCATGTAGCTAGTATCATGCTAGCATTATTAGCATGTTGCTAGCATCATGCTAGCATTATTAGCATCATGCTAGCATCATGTTAGCATGATTAGCATGTAGCTAGCATGATGCTAGCTTGTTTTACCATGTTGCTAGCATGGTTTACCATGATTTACCATAGTTTACCATGATTTACCACAATTTACCATAGTTTACCAGATTTACTATAGTATACCATGATTTACCATGTTCAAGTATGATTTACTATGATTCTACCATGATTTACCACGATTTACTATAGTATACCATGATTTACCATGTTCAAGTATGATTTACTGATTCTAGCATGATTTACCATAGTTTACCATGATTTACCATAGTTTAACATGATTTACCACAATTTACTATAGTTTACCATGATTTACTATAGTATACCATGATTTACCATGTTCAAGTATGATTTACTGATTCTAGCATGATTTACCATAGTTTACCATGATTTACCATAGTTTACCATGATTTACCACGATTTACGATAGTTTACCATGATTTACTATAGTATACCATGATATACCATGTTCAAGTATGATTTACTGATTTTAGCATGATTTATCATAGTTTACCATGATTTACCATAGTTTACCATGATTTACCATGATTTACTATAGTATACCATGATTTACCATGTTCAAGTATGATTTACTATGATTCTAGCATGATTTACCATAGTTTACCATGATTTACCATAGTTTACCACGATTTACCACGATTTACTATAGTATACCATGATTTACCATGTTGAAGTATGATTTACTGATTCTAGCATGATTTATCATAGTTTACCATGATTTACCATAGTTTACCATGATTTACCATAGTTTACCATGATTTACTATAGTATACCATGATTTACCATGTTGAAGTATGATTTACTGATTCTAGCATGATTTACCATAGTTTACCATGATTTACCACGATTTACCATAGTTTACCATGATTTACCATAGTTTACCACGATTTACCACGATTTACTATAGTATACCATGATTTACCATGTTCAAGTATGATTTACTGATTCTAGCATGATTTATCATAGTTTACCATGATTTACCATAGTTTACCATGATTTACCATAGTTTACCATGATTTACTATAGTATACCATGATTTACCATGTTGAAGTATGATTTACTGATTCTAGCATGATTTACCATAGTTTACCATGATTTACCATAGTTTACCATGATTTACCACGATTTACCATAGTTTACCATGATTTACTATAGTATACCATGATATACCATGTTCAAGTATGATTTACTGATTTTAGCATGATTTATCATAGTTTACCATGATTTATCATAGTTTACCATGATTTACCATAGTTTACCATGATTCACCATAGTTTACCATGATTTACTATAGTATACCATGATTTACCATGTTCAAGTATGATTTACTATGATTCTAGCATGATTTACCATAGTTTACCATGATTTACCACGATTTACCATAGTTTACTATGATTTACTATAGTATACCATGATTTACCATGGTTTAGTATGATTTACTATGATTCTAGGATGATTTACCATAGTTTACCATGATTTAGTCAAAAGAGCCAAGTCCCATCTCTATACTATGTTTTGATGCAGAGATATACGTTTTGCTAAACGGTTGCTAGGGTACTCTTTTTGGTTGCTATGGAGTTACTTGGCAGCTGCCAATGATGAAATTCCAAAGGCTTCTTGTCACTATGAATGATATAAACCAACTCCCATGCCTCTGTGACATTCAGAATGGAAGATATCCCTCTTTGGATTTTGGTTGCTAGGGTACTCTCTTTGGTTGCTAGGGAGTGGCTTGTCAGCTGCCAATCATGAAACTCCAAAGGCTGCTTGTCAGTATGAATGATATAAACCAACTCCCATGCCTCTGCGACATTCAGAATGGAAGATAACCCTCTTTGGATTTTGGTTGCTAGGGTACTCTGTTTGGTTGCTAGGGAGTGGCTTGTCAGCTGCCAATCATGAAACTCCAAAGGCTTCTTGTCAGTATAAATGATATAAACCAACTCCCATGCCTCTGTGACATTCAGAATGGAAGATATCCCTCTTTGGATTTTGGTTGCTAAGGTGCTCGACAATGGTTGCTAGGGAGGGGCTTGGAAGTGTTTAGGTGATTCATGATTGGCTGTTTGCTTCCCCGAGTCAAATGAGACCACCCCCATGTTTCTATGACTATTCAGTCTGGAGATATCTCTTTGAACTCTTTCAATGGAGGTCTATGGAACTTGTTGCTAAGGGGCTCTAAATGGTTGCTAGGGCGTGGCTTGATAGCTTCACAATGATCCTGAGAGACTGATTGGTCGTCTGAGTAAAATGAGCCCTCCCCCTTGTCTCTATGACACTGTGATCCAGAGCTACGTTCAATACAAAGTCCCTATGCAATTTACCATAGTAGGAAAAGCATGTGTGTTTCACGGGACGTTCCTTCCCCATAGTAAGTCAAAGGGGCAACTTTGGGCATCTCCTGCCCCCCAGGGGTGCAACTTTTACCCCATTGTGAGGTATGTTCTTACAGAGCCTGTCAGCCTCTTCAAATGTGGCAAATCACACGTTTCTGCGAAATCGTCGCTCAGAGTTATGACTCGTCAAAGTTTGTCGCAATGTTAAGTCTATGGGATTTTTCGGACGCTTTTTCGCCCCTGGGGCGAACACCGCACCCCCGATCGCTTATAAAAGTCATAGCACACCTCTCCTTAATGAGCCGGTCGATTTGACACCTCATTCATGGATCTGTGACAAACGGTGCGGGACGAGTTACGCGCCAAACTTTGTGTGGAATAATAAAAAGAAGAATAATAATAACTAGAATGTACATTTCCTGAAGAAAATGTGAAGTGGTGCTTGCAGTGGCAAAACTCGCCACTCGGTTGCTAGGGTGTTGTACATGATTGCATACGAGCCAACAACCATGCCTCTACGATGTTGTGGAGCTGAAATATGGCTTCTATATGTTGCAATATGGTTGCTAGGTGGCTCTAAATGGTTGCTAGGGTGTGAATACACAGTTACCATGGTGATATTTACAGACCGTTTTCCAACTGAAACTAATGAGCCAACCCCCATCTCTATACAATATTCTGATGCAGAGATGTAGGTCTTGTAAAATGGTTGCTAGGGTACTCTGTTTGGTTGCTATGGAGATGCTTGTCAGCTGCTAATGATGAAACTGCAAAGGCTTCTTGTCAGTATGAATGATATAAACCAACTCCCATCTCTATATGATGTTCTGATGCAGAGATATACGTTTTGCTAAACAGTTGCTAGGGTACTCTATTTGGTTGCTAGCGAGTGGCTTGTCAGCTGCCAATCATGAAACTCCAAAGGCTTCTTGTCACTATGAATGATATAAACCAACTCCCATGCCTCTGCGACATTCAGAATGGAAGATATGCCTCTTTGGATTTTGGTTGCTAGGGTACTCTGTTTGGTTGCTAGGGAGTGTCTTGGCAGCTCTCAATCATGAAACTCAAAGGCTGCTTGTCGATATGAATGTTATAAACCAACTCCCATGCCTCTGTGACATTCAGAATGGAAGATATCCCTCTTTGGATTTTGGTTGCTAAGGTGCTCGACAATGGTTGCTAGGGAGGGGCTTGGAAGTGTTGAGGTGATTCATGATTGGCTGTTTGCTGCCCCGAGTCAAATGAGACCACCCCCATGTTTCTATGACAATTCAGTCCGGAGATATCTCTTTGAACTCTTTCAATGTAAGTCTATGGATCTTGTTGCTAAGGGGCTCTAAATGGTTGCTAAGGCGTGGCTTGATAGCTTCACAATGATCCAGAGAGACTGACTGGTCATCTGAGTAAAATGAGCCCTCCCCTTTGTCTCTATGACACTGTGATCCAGAGCTACGTTCAATACAAAGTCCCTATGCAATTTACCATAGTAGGAAAAGCATGTGTGTTTCACGGGATGTTCCTTCCCTATAGTAAGTCAATGGGGCAACTTTGGGCATCTCCTGCCCCCCAGGGGTGCAACTTTTACCCCATTGTGAGGTATGTTCTTACAGAGCCTGTCAGCCTCTTCAAATGTGGCAAATCACACGTTTCTGCGAAATCCTTGCTCAGAGCTACGTGTGGTCAAAGTTCGTCGCAATGTTAAGTCAATGGGACTTTTTTGGCCGCTTTTTCGCCCCTGGGGCGAACACCGTACCCCCGATCACTTATAAAAGTCATAGCACACCATTCCCGAATGATCCGCACGATTTGACGCCTCATTCGTGTGTCTGTGACAAAAGCTGCGGGACGAGTTACGCGCCAAACTTTTGTCCGGAATAATAAGAAGAAAAATAATAATAATAATAAGTATGAGCAATAACAATAGTGATGCCTTGCTTTCAGCAAGCACCACTAACTAGAATGTACATTTCCTGAAGAAAATGTGAAGTGGTGCTTGCAGTGGCAAAACTCGCCACTCGGTTGCTAGGGTGTTGTACATGATTGCATACGAGCCAACAACCATGCCTCTACGATGTTGTGGAGCTGAAATATGGCTTCTATATGTTGCAATATGGTTGCTAGGTGGCTCTAAATGGTTGCTAGGGTGTGAATACACAGTTACCATGGTGATATTTACAGACCGTTTTCCAACTGAAACTAATGAGCCAACCCCCATCTCTATACAATATTCTGATGCAGAGATGTAGGTCTTGTAAAATGGTTGCTAGGGTACTCTGTTTGGTTGCTATGGAGATGCTTGTCAGCTGCTAATGATGAAACTGCAAAGGCTTCTTGTCAGTATGAATGATATAAACCAACTCCCATCTCTATATGATGTTCTGATGCAGAGATATACGTTTTGCTAAACAGTTGCTAGGGTACTCTATTTGGTTGCTAGCGAGTGGCTTGTCAGCTGCCAATCATGAAACTCCAAAGGCTTCTTGTCACTATGAATGATATAAACCAACTCCCATGCCTCTGCGACATTCAGAATGGAAGATATGCCTCTTTGGATTTTGGTTGCTAGGGTACTCTGTTTGGTTGCTAGGGAGTGTCTTGGCAGCTCTCAATCATGAAACTCAAAGGCTGCTTGTCGATATGAATGTTATAAACCAACTCCCATGCCTCTGTGACATTCAGAATGGAAGATATCCCTCTTTGGATTTTGGTTGCTAAGGTGCTCGACAATGGTTGCTAGGGAGGGGCTTGGAAGTGTTGAGGTGATTCATGATTGGCTGTTTGCTGCCCCGAGTCAAATGAGACCACCCCCATGTTTCTATGACAATTCAGTCCGGAGATATCTCTTTGAACTCTTTCAATGTAAGTCTATGGATCTTGTTGCTAAGGGGCTCTAAATGGTTGCTAAGGCGTGGCTTGATAGCTTCACAATGATCCAGAGAGACTGACTGGTCATCTGAGTAAAATGAGCCCTCCCCTTTGTCTCTATGACACTGTGATCCAGAGCTACGTTCAATACAAAGTCCCTATGCAATTTACCATAGTAGGAAAAGCATGTG
The DNA here is from genome assembly GCF_951802725.1 of Rutilus rutilus. NCBI lineage: Eukaryota > Metazoa > Chordata > Actinopteri > Cypriniformes > Leuciscidae > Rutilus > Rutilus rutilus. Next base: position 44,587,857 of record NC_140211.1, on the reverse strand, counting down.
TGTTTCACGGGATGTTCCTTCCCTATAGTAAGTCAATGGGGCAACTTTGGGCATCTCCTGCCCCCCAGGGGTGCAACTTTTACCCCATTGTGAGGTATGTTCTTACAGAGCCTGTCAGCCTCTTCAAATGTGGCAAATCACACGTTTCTGCGAAATCCTTGCTCAGAGCTACGTGTGGTCAAAGTTCGTCGCAATGTTAAGTCAATGGGACTTTTTTGGCCGCTTTTTCGCCCCTGGGGCGAACACCGTACCCCCGATCACTTATAAAAGTCATAGCACACCATTCCCGAATGATCCGCACGATTTGACGCCTCATTCGTGTGTCTGTGACAAAAGCTGCGGGACGAGTTACGCGCCAAACTTTTGTCCGGAATAATAAGAAGAAAAATAATAATAATAATAAGTATGAGCAATAACAATAGTGATGCCTTGCTTTCAGCAAGCACCACTAACTAGAATGTACATTTCCTGAAGAAAATGTGAAGTGGTGCTTGCAGTGGCAAAACTCGCCACTCGGTTGCTAAAGTGCGTTTAGCTAGTTTTTAGCAAGATTCTAACAAAATTATCATCATGCTAGCATTATAAGCATGTGACTAACATAATGCTAGCATGTTGCTATCATGGTGCTAATATGATTAGCATGTTGCTAGCATCATGCTAGCATGTTTTTAGCAAAAGCTAACGTGAATGTAGCTAGCATGATTAGCATGTTGTTAGCATGATGCTAGCATTTTTTAACAAGATGCTAACATGAATAGCACGTTTGCTAGCATGTTTGTAGCAAGAAGCTAGCATGATTAGCATGTAGCTAGTATCATGCTAGCATTATTAGCATGTTGCTAGCATCATGCTAGCATTATTAGCATCATGCTAGCATCATGTTAGCATGATTAGCATGTAGCTAGCATGATGCTAGCTTGTTTTACCATGTTGCTAGCATGGTTTACCATGATTTACCATAGTTTACCATGATTTACCACAATTTACCATAGTTTACCAGATTTACTATAGTATACCATGATTTACCATGTTCAAGTATGATTTACTATGATTCTACCATGATTTACCACGATTTACTATAGTATACCATGATTTACCATGTTCAAGTATGATTTACTGATTCTAGCATGATTTACCATAGTTTACCATGATTTACCATAGTTTAACATGATTTACCACAATTTACTATAGTTTACCATGATTTACTATAGTATACCATGATTTACCATGTTCAAGTATGATTTACTGATTCTAGCATGATTTACCATAGTTTACCATGATTTACCATAGTTTACCATGATTTACCACGATTTACGATAGTTTACCATGATTTACTATAGTATACCATGATATACCATGTTCAAGTATGATTTACTGATTTTAGCATGATTTATCATAGTTTACCATGATTTACCATAGTTTACCATGATTTACCATGATTTACTATAGTATACCATGATTTACCATGTTCAAGTATGATTTACTATGATTCTAGCATGATTTACCATAGTTTACCATGATTTACCATAGTTTACCACGATTTACCACGATTTACTATAGTATACCATGATTTACCATGTTGAAGTATGATTTACTGATTCTAGCATGATTTATCATAGTTTACCATGATTTACCATAGTTTACCATGATTTACCATAGTTTACCATGATTTACTATAGTATACCATGATTTACCATGTTGAAGTATGATTTACTGATTCTAGCATGATTTACCATAGTTTACCATGATTTACCACGATTTACCATAGTTTACCATGATTTACCATAGTTTACCACGATTTACCACGATTTACTATAGTATACCATGATTTACCATGTTCAAGTATGATTTACTGATTCTAGCATGATTTATCATAGTTTACCATGATTTACCATAGTTTACCATGATTTACCATAGTTTACCATGATTTACTATAGTATACCATGATTTACCATGTTGAAGTATGATTTACTGATTCTAGCATGATTTACCATAGTTTACCATGATTTACCATAGTTTACCATGATTTACCACGATTTACCATAGTTTACCATGATTTACTATAGTATACCATGATATACCATGTTCAAGTATGATTTACTGATTTTAGCATGATTTATCATAGTTTACCATGATTTATCATAGTTTACCATGATTTACCATAGTTTACCATGATTCACCATAGTTTACCATGATTTACTATAGTATACCATGATTTACCATGTTCAAGTATGATTTACTATGATTCTAGCATGATTTACCATAGTTTACCATGATTTACCACGATTTACCATAGTTTACTATGATTTACTATAGTATACCATGATTTACCATGGTTTAGTATGATTTACTATGATTCTAGGATGATTTACCATAGTTTACCATGATTTAGTCAAAAGAGCCAAGTCCCATCTCTATACTATGTTTTGATGCAGAGATATACGTTTTGCTAAACGGTTGCTAGGGTACTCTTTTTGGTTGCTATGGAGTTACTTGGCAGCTGCCAATGATGAAATTCCAAAGGCTTCTTGTCACTATGAATGATATAAACCAACTCCCATGCCTCTGTGACATTCAGAATGGAAGATATCCCTCTTTGGATTTTGGTTGCTAGGGTACTCTCTTTGGTTGCTAGGGAGTGGCTTGTCAGCTGCCAATCATGAAACTCCAAAGGCTGCTTGTCAGTATGAATGATATAAACCAACTCCCATGCCTCTGCGACATTCAGAATGGAAGATAACCCTCTTTGGATTTTGGTTGCTAGGGTACTCTGTTTGGTTGCTAGGGAGTGGCTTGTCAGCTGCCAATCATGAAACTCCAAAGGCTTCTTGTCAGTATAAATGATATAAACCAACTCCCATGCCTCTGTGACATTCAGAATGGAAGATATCCCTCTTTGGATTTTGGTTGCTAAGGTGCTCGACAATGGTTGCTAGGGAGGGGCTTGGAAGTGTTTAGGTGATTCATGATTGGCTGTTTGCTTCCCCGAGTCAAATGAGACCACCCCCATGTTTCTATGACTATTCAGTCTGGAGATATCTCTTTGAACTCTTTCAATGGAGGTCTATGGAACTTGTTGCTAAGGGGCTCTAAATGGTTGCTAGGGCGTGGCTTGATAGCTTCACAATGATCCTGAGAGACTGATTGGTCGTCTGAGTAAAATGAGCCCTCCCCCTTGTCTCTATGACACTGTGATCCAGAGCTACGTTCAATACAAAGTCCCTATGCAATTTACCATAGTAGGAAAAGCATGTGTGTTTCACGGGACGTTCCTTCCCCATAGTAAGTCAAAGGGGCAACTTTGGGCATCTCCTGCCCCCCAGGGGTGCAACTTTTACCCCATTGTGAGGTATGTTCTTACAGAGCCTGTCAGCCTCTTCAAATGTGGCAAATCACACGTTTCTGCGAAATCGTCGCTCAGAGTTATGACTCGTCAAAGTTTGTCGCAATGTTAAGTCTATGGGATTTTTCGGACGCTTTTTCGCCCCTGGGGCGAACACCGCACCCCCGATCGCTTATAAAAGTCATAGCACACCTCTCCTTAATGAGCCGGTCGATTTGACACCTCATTCATGGATCTGTGACAAACGGTGCGGGACGAGTTACGCGCCAAACTTTGTGTGGAATAATAAAAAGAAGAATAATAACTAGAATGTACATTTCCTGAAGAAAATGTGAAGTGGTGCTTGCAGTGGCAAAACTCGCCACTCGGTTGCTAGGGTGTTGTACATGATTGCATACGAGCCAACAACCATGCCTCTACGATGTTGTGGAGCTGAAATATGGCTTCTATATGTTGCAATATGGTTGCTAGGTGGCTCTAAATGGTTGCTAGGGTGTGAATACACAGTTACCATGGTGATATTTACAGACCGTTTTCCAACTGAAACTAATGAGCCAACCCCCATCTCTATACAATATTCTGATGCAGAGATGTAGGTCTTGTAAAATGGTTGCTAGGGTACTCTGTTTGGTTGCTATGGAGATGCTTGTCAGCTGCTAATGATGAAACTGCAAAGGCTTCTTGTCAGTATGAATGATATAAACCAACTCCCATCTCTATATGATGTTCTGATGCAGAGATATACGTTTTGCTAAACAGTTGCTAGGGTACTCTATTTGGTTGCTAGCGAGTGGCTTGTCAGCTGCCAATCATGAAACTCCAAAGGCTTCTTGTCACTATGAATGATATAAACCAACTCCCATGCCTCTGCGACATTCAGAATGGAAGATATGCCTCTTTGGATTTTGGTTGCTAGGGTACTCTGTTTGGTTGCTAGGGAGTGTCTTGGCAGCTCTCAATCATGAAACTCAAAGGCTGCTTGTCGATATGAATGTTATAAACCAACTCCCATGCCTCTGTGACATTCAGAATGGAAGATATCCCTCTTTGGATTTTGGTTGCTAAGGTGCTCGACAATGGTTGCTAGGGAGGGGCTTGGAAGTGTTGAGGTGATTCATGATTGGCTGTTTGCTGCCCCGAGTCAAATGAGACCACCCCCATGTTTCTATGACAATTCAGTCCGGAGATATCTCTTTGAACTCTTTCAATGTAAGTCTATGGATCTTGTTGCTAAGGGGCTCTAAATGGTTGCTAAGGCGTGGCTTGATAGCTTCACAATGATCCAGAGAGACTGACTGGTCATCTGAGTAAAATGAGCCCTCCCCTTTGTCTCTATGACACTGTGATCCAGAGCTACGTTCAATACAAAGTCCCTATGCAATTTACCATAGTAGGAAAAGCATGTGTGTTTCACGGGATGTTCCTTCCCTATAGTAAGTCAATGGGGCAACTTTGGGCATCTCCTGCCCCCCAGGGGTGCAACTTTTACCCCATTGTGAGGTATGTTCTTACAGAGCCTGTCAGCCTCTTCAAATGTGGCAAATCACACGTTTCTGCGAAATCCTTGCTCAGAGCTACGTGTGGTCAAAGTTCGTCGCAATGTTAAGTCAATGGGACTTTTTTGGCCGCTTTTTCGCCCCTGGGGCGAACACCGTACCCCCGATCACTTATAAAAGTCATAGCACACCATTCCCGAATGATCCGCACGATTTGACGCCTCATTCGTGTGTCTGTGACAAAAGCTGCGGGACGAGTTACGCGCCAAACTTTTGTCCGGAATAATAAGAAGAAAAATAATAATAATAATAAGTATGAGCAATAACAATAGTGATGCCTTGCTTTCAGCAAGCACCACTAATAACTAGAATGTACATTTCCTGAAGAAAATGTGAAGTGGTGCTTGCAGTGGCAAAACTCGCCACTCGGTTGCTAGGGTGTTGTACATGATTGCATACGAGCCAACAACCATGCCTCTACGATGTTGTGGAGCTGAAATATGGCTTCTATATGTTGCAATATGGTTGCTAGGTGGCTCTAAATGGTTGCTAGGGTGTGAATACACAGTTACCATGGTGATATTTACAGACCGTTTTCCAACTGAAACTAATGAGCCAACCCCCATCTCTATACAATATTCTGATGCAGAGATGTAGGTCTTGTAAAATGGTTGCTAGGGTACTCTGTTTGGTTGCTATGGAGATGCTTGTCAGCTGCTAATGATGAAACTGCAAAGGCTTCTTGTCAGTATGAATGATATAAACCAACTCCCATCTCTATATGATGTTCTGATGCAGAGATATACGTTTTGCTAAACAGTTGCTAGGGTACTCTATTTGGTTGCTAGCGAGTGGCTTGTCAGCTGCCAATCATGAAACTCCAAAGGCTTCTTGTCACTATGAATGATATAAACCAACTCCCATGCCTCTGCGACATTCAGAATGGAAGATATGCCTCTTTGGATTTTGGTTGCTAGGGTACTCTGTTTGGTTGCTAGGGAGTGTCTTGGCAGCTCTCAATCATGAAACTCAAAGGCTGCTTGTCGATATGAATGTTATAAACCAACTCCCATGCCTCTGTGACATTCAGAATGGAAGATATCCCTCTTTGGATTTTGGTTGCTAAGGTGCTCGACAATGGTTGCTAGGGAGGGGCTTGGAAGTGTTGAGGTGATTCATGATTGGCTGTTTGCTGCCCCGAGTCAAATGAGACCACCCCCATGTTTCTATGACAATTCAGTCCGGAGATATCTCTTTGAACTCTTTCAATGTAAGTCTATGGATCTTGTTGCTAAGGGGCTCTAAATGGTTGCTAAGGCGTGGCTTGATAGCTTCACAATGATCCAGAGAGACTGACTGGTCATCTGAGTAAAATGAGCCCTCCCCTTTGTCTCTATGACACTGTGATCCAGAGCTACGTTCAATACAAAGTCCCTATGCAATTTACCATAGTAGGAAAAGCATGTGTGTTTCACGGGATGTTCCTTCCCTATAGTAAGTCAATGGGGCAACTTTGGGCATCTCCTGCCCCCCAGGGGTGCAACTTTTACCCCATTGTGAGGTATGTTCTTACAGAGCCTGTCAGCCTCTTCAAATGTGGCAAATCACACGTTTCTGCGAAATCCTTGCTCAGAGCTACGTGTGGTCAAAGTTCGTCGCAATGTTAAGTCAATGGGACTTTTTTGGCCGCTTTTTCGCCCCTGGGGCGAACACCGTACCCCCGATCACTTATAAAAGTCATAGCACACCATTCCCGAATGATCCGCACGATTTGACGCCTCATTCGTGTGTCTGTGACAAAAGCTGCGGGACGAGTTACGCGCCAAACTTTTGTCCGGAATAATAAGAAGAAAAATAATAATAATAATAAGTATGAGCAATAACAATAGTGATGCCTTGCTTTCAGCAAGCACCACTAACTAGAATGTACATTTCCTGAAGAAAATGTGAAGTGGTGCTTGCAGTGGCAAAATTCGCCACTCGGTTGCTAGGATGTTGTACATGATTGCATACGAGCCAACAACCATGTCTGTACGATGTTGTGGAGCTGAAATATGGCTTCTATATGCTGAAATATGGTTGCTATGTGGCTCTAAACGGTTGCTAAGGGGTGGTTACACAGTTACCATGATGATATTTACAGACTGGTTTCCCAACCGAAACAAACAAGCACACCCCCATGTCTATACGATGTTCTGGTGCTGAGATATAGCTCATTCATGTGTTTGTACGGTTGCTAGGGTACTCCAAATGGTTGCTAAGGTTTGTTTATATAGTTTATGGGGTAATATTTAAAGAGTATTTGCAGGTCTGGGTCAAAAAATGGCCAACTCTGTGTTTTTACAATGTTTTGTTGCTGAGATATGGCTTGTAAATGTTGTTCAGTGGTTGCTAGGGGCCTGTAACTGGTTTCTAGGGCGTGGCCATGAAGTTGTTATGTCACTACTTATTGGCTGCTTGATAGGATGAATCAAAAGAGCCCAACCCCAAGGCTCTATGACCTTCTGAGCCAAAGATATGATTTTGCAAATTTTGTGCCTATTTTAAGTCTATGGGACATTTTTCGGTTTATTTGTCGCCCGCCAGACGAACATCGTACCCCCGATCACTTATAAAAGTCATAGCACACCTCTCCTCAATAAACCGGTCGATTTGACACCTCATTCATGGGTCTATGAGAAATGGTGCGGGGCAAGTTACACGCCAAAGATTTGTCTAGGTGAATAGTAATCACAACACTAGAATGTACATTTCCTGAAGAAAATGTGAAGTGGTGCTTGCAGTGGCAAAATTCGCCACTCGGTTGCTATGGTGTTGTACATGATTGCATACGAGCCAACAACCACGTCTGTACGATGTTGTGGAGCTGAAATATGGCTTCTATATGTTGCAATATGGTTGCTAGGTAGCTTTAAACGGTTGCTAAGGTGTGGTTACACAGTTACCATGATGATATTTACAGATTGGTTTCCCAACCGAAACAAACAAGCACACCCCCATGTCTATACGATGTTCTGGTGCTGAGACATAGCTCATTCATGTGTTTGTACGGTTGCTAGGGTACTCCAAATGGTTGCTAAGGTTTGTTTATACAGTTTATGGGGTAATATTTAAAGAGTATTTGCAGGTCTGGGTCAAAAAATGCCCAACTCTGTGTTTTTACAATGCTTTGTTGCTGAGATATGGCTTGTAAATGTTATTCAATGGTTGCTAGGGACCTGTAACTGGTTTCTAGGGCGTGGCTATGAAGTTGTTATGTCACTACTTATTGGCTGCTTGATAGGATGAATCAAAAGAGCCAAACCCCAAGGCTCTATGACCTTCTGAGCCAAAGATATGATTTTGCAAATTTTGTGCCTATGTTAAGTCTATGGGACATTTTTCGGCTAATTTTTCTCCTGCCAGACGAACATCTTACACCCGATCGCTTATAAAAGTCATAGCACACCTTTCCTCAATAAACCGGTCGATTTGACACCTCATTCAGGGGTCTGTGACAAACGGTGTGGGGCGAGTTATGCGCCGAAGTTTTGTCTAGTTGAATAGTAATCACAACACTAGAATGTACATTTCCTGAAGAAAATGTGAAGTGGTGCTTGCAGTGGCAAAACTCTCCACTCGGTTGCTAGGGTGTTGTACATGATTGCATTCGAGCCAACAACCATGTCTGTACGATGTTGTGGAGCTGAAATATGGCTTCTACATGTTGCAATATTGTTGCTAGGTGGCTCTAAATGGTTGCTAGGGTGTGAATACACAGTTACCATGGTGATATTTACAGTGTTTCCCAACCGAAACAAAAGAGCCAACCCCCATCTCTATACGATGTTCTGATGCAGAGACATGGGTCTTGATAAATGGTTGCTAGGGTACTCTGTTTGGTTGCTATGGAGTTGCTTTTCAGCTGCCAATCATGAAACTGCAAAGGCTTCTTGTCACTATGAATGATATAAACCAACTCCCATTTCTTTGTGACATTCAGAATGGAAGATATCCCTCTTTGAATTTTGGTTGCTAGGGTACTCTGTTTGGTTGCTAGGGAGTGGCTTGGCAGCTGCCAATCATGAAACTCCAAAGGCTGCTTGTCAGTATGAATGATACAAACCAACTCCCATGCCTCTGTGACATTCAGAATGGAAGATATCCCTCTTTGGATTTTGGTTGCTAGGGAACTCTGTTTGGTTGCTAGGAAGTGGCTTGGCAGCTGCCAATCATGAAACTCCAAAGGCTGCTTGTCAGTATGAATGATATAAACCAACTCCCATCTCTATACGATGTTCTGATACAGAGATATTTGTTTTGCTAAACGGTTGCTAGGGTACTCTGTTTGGTTGCTAGGGAGTGGCTTGGCAGCTGCCAATCATGAAACTCCAAAGGCTGCTTGTCAGTATAAATGATATAATCCAATTCCCATGCCTTTGTGACATACAGAATGGAAGATATCCCTCTTTGGATTTTGGTTGCTAGGGTACTCTGTTTGATTGCTAGGGAGTGGCTTGACAGCTGCCAATGATGAAACTGCAAAGGCTTCTTGTCACTATGAATAATATAAACCAACTCCCATTTCTCTGTGACATTCAGAATGGCAGATATCCCTCTTTGGATTTTGGTTGCTAGTGTACTCTGTTTGGTTGCTATGGAGTGGCTTGGCAGCTGCCAATGATGAAACTGCAAAGGCTTCTTGTCACTATGAATGATATAAACAAACTCCCATTTCTCTGTGACATTCAGAATGGAAGATATCCCTCTTTGAATTTTGGTTGCTAGGGTACTCTATTTGGTTGCTAGGGAGTGGCTTGGCAGCTGCCAATCATGAAACTCCAAAGGCTGCTTGTCAGTATGAATGATATAATCCAATTCCCATGCCTTTGTGACATACAGAATGGAAGATATCCCTCTTTGGATTTTGGTTGCTAGGGTACTCTGTTTGGTTGCTAGGGAGTGGCTTGACAGCTGCCAATGATGAAACTGCAAAGGCTTCTTGTCACTATGAATGATATAAACTAACTCCCATGCCTCTGTGACATTTAGAATGGAAGATATCCCTCTTTGGATTTTGGTTGCTAGGGAACTCTGTTTGGTTGCTAGGAAGTGGCTTGGCAGCTGCCAATCATGAAACTCCAAAGGCTGTTTGTCAGTATGAATGATATAAACCAACTCCCATCTCTATACGATGTTCTGATACAGAGATATTTGTTTTGCTAAACGGTTGCTAGGGTACTCTGTTTGGTTGCTAGGGAGTGGCTTGGCAGCTGCCAATGATGAAACTGCAAAGGCTTCTTGTCACTATGAATGATATAAACCAACTCCCATTTCTCTGTGACATTCAGAATGGCAGATATCCCTCTTTGGATTTTGGTTGCTAGTGTACTCTGTTTGGTTGCTATGGAGTGGCTTGGCAGCTGCCAATGATGAAACTGCAAAGGCTTATTGTCACTATGAATGATATAAACCAACTCCCATTTCTCTGTGACATTCAGAATGGAAGATATCCCTCTTTGAATTTTGGTTGCTAGGGTACTCTATTTGGTTGCTAGGGAGTGGCTTGGCAGCTGCCAATCATGAAACTCCAAAGGCTGCTTGTCAGTATAAATGATATAATCCAATTCCCATGCCTTTGTGACATACAGAATGGAAGATATCCCTCTTTGGATTTTGGTTGCTAGGGTACTCTGTTTGGTTGCTAGGGAGTGGCTTGACAGCTGCCAATGATGAAACTGCAAAGGCTTCTTGTCACTATGAATGATATAAACCAACTCCCATTTCTCTGTGACATTCAGAATGGCAGATATCCCTCTTTGGATTTTGGTTGCTAGTGTACTCTGTTTGGTTGCTATGGAGTGGCTTGGCAGCTGCCAATGATGAAACTGCAAAGGCTTCTTGTCACTATGAATGATATAAACAAACTCCCATTTCTCTGTGACATTCAGAATGGAAGATATCCCTCTTTGAATTTTGGTTGCTAGGGTACTCTATTTGGTTGCTAGGGAGTGGCTTGGCAGCTGCCAATCATGAAACTCCAAAGGCTGCTTGTCAGTATGAATGATATAATCCAATTCCCATGCCTTTGTGACATACAGAATGGAAGATATCCCTCTTTGGATTTTGGTTGCTAGGGTACTCTGTTTGGTTGCTAGGGAGTGGCTTGACAGCTGCCAATGATGAAACTGCAAAGGCTTCTTGTCACTATGAATGATATAAACCAACTCCCATGCCTCTGTGACATTTAGAATGGAAGATATCCCTCTTTGGATTTTGGTTGCTAAGGTGCTCGACAATGGTTGCTAGGGAGGGGCTAGGAAGTGTTGAGGTGATTCATGATTGGCTGTTTGCAGCCCCGAGTCAAATGAGACCACCCTCATGTTTCTATGACAATTCAGTCCGGAGATATCCCTTTGATCTCTTTCAATGGAAGTCTATGGGACTTGTTGCTAAGGTGCTCTAAATGGTTGCTAGGGTGTGGCTTGATAGCTTCACATTGATCCTGAGGGACTGATTGGTCGTCTGAGTAAAATGAGCCCGCCCCCTTGTCTCTATGACACTGTGATCCAGAGCTACGTTCAATACAAAATCCCTATGCAATTTGCCATAGTAGGAAAAGCACGCGTGTTTCACAGGACATTCCTTCCCCATAGTAAGTCAATGGGGCACCTTTGGGACGCTCCTGCCCCCCCAGGGGTGCAACTTTTACCCCATTGTGAGGTATTTTCTTACAGAGCCTGTCAGCCTCTTCAAATGTGGCAAATCACACGTTTCTGCGAAATCCTCGCTCAGAGCTACGAGTGCTCAAAGTTCGTCGCAATGTTAAGTCATTGGGACTTTTTGGGCCGCTTTTTCTCCCCTGGGGCGAACACCGTACCCCCGATCGCTTATAAAAGTCATAGCACACCTCTCCTCAATGAGCCGGTCGATTTGACACCTCACTCAGGCGTCTGTGACAAACGGTGCGGGGCGAGTTACGCGCCAAACTTTGTGTGGAATAATAATAAGAAGAATAATAAGTATGAGCAATAACAATAGTGTTGCTTTGCCTTTGGCAAGCACCACTAACTAGAATGTACATTTCCTGAAGAAAATGTGAAGTGGTGCTTGCAGTGGCAAAATTCGGCACGGTTGCTAGGGTTTTACTAGGTGGTTGCTATGGTGTTCTGGGAGGTTTCCAAGGTATTCTGGGTGGTTGCTAGGGCGTTGCTAAGTGGTTGCTAGGGTATTCAGTGTGGTTGCTAGGCAGTTGCTAAGGTGTTTACCATAGTTTACCATGATTTACCACGATTTACTATAGTTTACCATGATTTACTATAGTATGCCATGATTTACCATGTTCAAGTATGATTTACTGATTCAAGCATGATTTACCATAGTTTACCATGATTTACCACGATTTACCATAGTTTACCATAATTTACTATAGTATACCAGGATTTACCATGTTCAAGTATGATTTACTGATTCAAGCATGATTTACCATAGTTTACCATGATTTACCACGATTTACCATAGTTTACCATAATTTACTATAGTATACCAGGATTTACCATGTTCAAGTATGATTTACTGATTCTAGCATGATTTATCATAGTTTACCATGATTTACCACGATTTACCATAGTTTACCATGATTTATTATAGTATACCATGATTTACCATGTTCAAGTATGATTTACTGATTCTAGCATGATTTACCATAGTTTACCATGATTTACTATAGTATACCACAATTTACCATGTTCTAGTATAATTTACTGATTCTAGCATGATTTATCATAGTTACCATGATTTACCATGATTTACCATAGTTTACCATGATTTACTATAGTATACCATGATTTACCATGTTCAAGTATGATTTACTGATTCTAGCATGATTTACCATAGTTTACCATGATTTACAACGATTTACCACTAATTACCATAGTTTACCATGATTTACTATAGTATACCATGATTTACCATGTGCAAGTATGATTTACTGATTCAGGCATGATTTACCATAGTTTACCACAGTTTACCACGATTTACTATAGTTTACCATGATTTACTATAGTATACCACGATTTACCATGTTCAATTATAATTTACTGATTCTAGCATGATTTACCATGATTTACCATAGTTTACCATGATTTACTATAGTATACCATGATTTACCATGTTCAAGTATGATTTACTATGATTCTAGCATGATTTATCATAGTTTACCATGATTTACCATAGTTTACCATGATTTACCATAGTTCACCACGATTTACCATAGTTTACCATGATTTACCATGTTCAAGTATGATTTACTGATTCTAGCATGATTTACCATAGTTTACCATGATTTACCATAGTTTACCATTATTTACCACGATTTACCATAGTTTACCATGATTTACTATAGTATACCATGATTTACCATGTTCAAATATGATTTACTGATTCTAGCATGATTTACCATAGTTTACCATGATTTACCACGATTTACCATACTTTACCATGATTTACTATAGTATACCATGATTTACCATGTTCAAGTATGATTTACTGATTCTAGCATGATTTACCATAGTTTACCATGATTTACCACGATTTACCATACTTTACCATGATTTACCATGTTCAAGTATGATTTACTGATTCTAGCATGATTTACCATAGTTTACCATGATTTACCACGATTTACCATACTTTACCATGATTTACTATAGTATACCATGATTTACCATGTTCCAGTATGATTTACTGATTCTAGCATGATTTATCATAGTTTACCATGATTTACCATAGTTTACCATGATTTACTATAGTATACCATGATTTACCACGATTTACCATAGTTTACTATGATTTACTATAGTATACCATGATTTACCATGTTTTAGTATGATTTACTATGATTCTAGGATCATTTACCATAGTTTACCATGATTTACTATAGTATACTATGATTTACCATGTTCAAGTATGATTTACTGATTCTAGCATAATTTACCATAGTTTACCATGATTTACTATAGTTTACCATGATTTACCACAATTTAGCATAGTTTACCATGATTTACTATAGTATACCATGATTTACCATGTTCAAGTCTGATTTACTGATTTTAGCATGATTTACCATAGTTTACCATGATTTACTATAGTATACCATGATTTACCATGTTCAAGTATGATTTACTATGATTCTAGCATGATTTACCATAGTTTACCATGATTTACCACGATTTACTATAGTTTACCATGATTTACTATAGTATACCATGATTTACCATGTTCAAGTATGATTTACTGATTCTAGCATGATTTACCATAGTTTACCATGATTTACCATAGTTTACCACGATTTACCACGATTTACCATAGGTTACCATGATTTACTATAGTATACCATGATTTACTATAGTATACCATGATATACCATGTTCAATTATGATTTACTGATTCTAGCATGATTTATCATAGTTTACCATGATTTACCATAGTTTACCATGATTTACCATAGTTTACCATGATTTACTATAGTATACCATGATTTACCATGTTCAAGTATGATTTACTATGATTCTAGCATGATTTACCATAGTTTACCATGATTTACCACGATTTACTATAGTATACCATGATTTACCATGTTCCAGTATGATTTACTGGTTCTAGCATGATTTATCATAGTTTACCATGATTTACCATAGTTTACCATGATTTACTATAGTATACCATGATTTACCACGATTTACCATAGTTTACTATGATTTACTATAGTATACCATGATTTACCATGTTTTAGTATGATTTACTGATTCTAGCATGATTTATCATAGTTTACCATGATTTACTATAGTATACCATGATTTACCATGTTCAAGTATGATTTACTATGATTCTAGCATGATTTACCACGATTTACCATACTTTACCATGATTTACTATAGTATACCATGATTTACCATGTTCCAGTATGATTTACTGGTTCTAGCATGATTTATCATAGTTTACCATGATTTACCATAGTTTACCATGATTTACTATAGTATACCATGATTTACCACGATTTACCATAGTTTACTATGATTTACTATAGTATACCATGATTTACCATGTTTTAGTATGATTTACTGATTCTAGCATGATTTACCATAGTTTACCATGATTTACTATAGTATACCACAATTTACCATGTTCTAGTATAATTTACTGATTCTAGCATGATTTATCATAGTTACCATGATTTACCATAGTTTACCATGATTTACTATAGTATACCATGATTTACCATGTTCAAGTATGATTTACTATGATTCTAGCATGATTTACCATAGTTTACCATGATTTACCACGATTTACTATAGTATACCATGATTTACCATGTTCCAGTATGATTTACTGGTTCTAGCATGATTTATCATAGTTTACCATGATTTACCATAGTTTACCATGATTTACTATAGTATACCATGATTTACCACGATTTACCATAGTTTACTATGATTTACTATAGTATACCATGATTTACCATGTTTTAGTATGATTTACTGATTCTAGCATGATTTACCATAGTTTACCATGATTTACTATAGTATACCATGATTTACCATGTTCAAGTATGATTTACTATGATTCTAGCATGATTTACCACGATTTACCATACTTTACCATGATTTACTATAGTATACCATGATTTACCATGTTCCAGTATGATTTACTGGTTCTAGCATGATTTATCATAGTTTACCATGATTTACCATAGTTTACCATGATTTACTATAGTATACCATGATTTACCACGATTTACCATAGTTTACTATGATTTACTATAGTATACCATGATTTACCATGTTTTAGTATGATTTACTGATTCTAGCATGATTTACCATAGTTTACCATGATTTACTATAGTATACCACAATTTACCATGTTCTAGTATAATTTACTGATTCTAGCATGATTTATCATAGTTACCATGATTTACCATAGTTTACCATGATTTACTATAGTATACCATGATTTACCATGTTCAAGTATGATTTACTGATTCTAGCATGATTTACCATAGTTTACCATGATTTACAACGATTTACTACTAATGACCATAGTTTACCATGATTTACTATAGTATACCATGATTTACCATGTGCAAGTATGATTTACTGATTCAGGCATGATTTACCATAGTTTACCACAATTTACCACGATTTACTATAGTTTACCATGATTTACTATAGTATACCACGATTTACCATGTTCAATTATAATTTACTGATTCTAGCATGATTTACCATGATTTACCATAGTTTACCATGATTTACTATAGTATACCATGATTTACCATGTTCAAGTATGATTTACTATGATTCTAGCATGATTTATCATAGTTTACCATGATTTACCATAGTTTACCATGATTTACCATAGTTCACCACGATTTACCATAGTTTACCATGATTTACCATGTTCAAGTATGATTTACTGATTCTAGCATGATTTACCATAGTTTACCATGATTTACCATAGTTTACCATGATTTACCACGATTTACTATAGTTTACCATGATTTACTATAGTATACCATGATTTACCATGTTCAAGTATGATTTACTGATTCTAGCATGATTTACCATAGTTTACCATGATTTACCATAGTTTACCACGATTTACCACGATTTACCATAGTTTACCATGATTTACTATAGTATACCATGATTTACTATAGTATACCATGATATACCATGTTCAATTATGATTTACTGATTCTAGCATGATTTATCATAGTTTACCATGATTTACCATAGTTTACCATGATTTACCATAGTTTACCATGATTTACTATAGTATACCATGATTTACCATGTTCAAGTATGATTTACTATGATTCTAGCATGATTTACCATAGTTTACCATGATTTACCACGATTTACCATAGTGTACTATGATTTACTATAGTATACCATGATTTACCATGTTTTAGTATGATTTACTATGATTCAAGGTTGATTTACCATAGTTTACCATGATTTAGTCAAAAGAGCCAAGTCCCATCTCTATACTATGTTTTGATGCAGAGATATACGTTTTGCTAAACGGTTGCTAGGATACTCTCTTTGGTTGCTATGGAGTTACTTGGCAGCTGCCAATGATGAAACTCCAAAGGCTTCTTGTCAGTATGAATGATATAAACCAACTCCCATGCCTCTGTGACATTCAGAATGGAAGATATCCCTCTTTGGATTTTGGTTGCTAAGGTGCTCGACAATGGTTGCTAGGGAGGGGCTTGGAAGTGTTTAGGTGATTCATGATTGGCTGTTTACTGCCCCGAGTCAAATGAGACCACCCCCATGTTTCTATGACAATTCAGTCTGGAGATATCTCTTTGAACTCTTTCAATGGAAGTCTATGGAACTTGTTGCTAAGGGGCTCTAAATGGTTGCTAGGGCGTGGCTTGATAGCTTCACAATGATCCTGAGAGACTGATTGGTCGTCTGAGTAAAATGAGCCCTCCCCCTTGTCTCTATGACACTGTGATCCAGAGCTACGTTCAATACAAAGTCCCTATGCAATTTACCATAGTAGGAAAAGCATGTGTGTTTCACGGGACGTTCCTTCCCCATAGTAAGTCAAAGGGGCAACTTTGGGCATCTCCTGCCCCCCAGGGGTGCAACTTTTACCCCATTGAGAGGTATGTTCTTACAGAGCCTGTCAGCCTCTTCAAATGTGGCAAATCACACGTTTCTGCGAAATCGTCGCTCAGAGTTATGACTCGTCAAAGTTTGTCGCAATGTTAAGTCTATGGGATTTTTCGGACGCTTTTTCGCCCCTGGGGCGAACACCGCACCCCCGATCGCTTATAAAAGTCATAGCACACCTCTCCTTAATGAGCCGGTCGATTTGACACCTCATTCATGGATCTGTGACAAACGGTGCGGGACGAGTTACGCGCCAAACTTTGTGTGGAATAATAAAAAGAAGAATAATAATAATAATAAGTATGAGCAATAACAATAGTGATGCCTTGCTTTCAGCAAGCACCACTAATAAGTATGAGCAATAACAATAGTGATGCCTTGCTTTCAGCAAGCACCACTAACTAGAATGTACATTTCCTGAAGAAAATGTGAAGTGGTGCTTGCAGTGGCAAAATTCGGCACGGTTGCTAGGGTTTTACTAGGTGGTTGCTATGGTGTTCTGGGAGGTTTCCAAGGTATTCTGGGTGGTTGCTAGGGCGTTGCTAAGTGGTTGCTAGGGTATTCAGTGTGGTTGCTAGGCAGTTGCTAAGGTGTTTACCATAGTTTACCATGATTTACCACGATTTACTATAGTTTACCATGATTTACTATAGTATGCCATGATTTACCATGTTCAAGTATGATTTACTGATTCAAGCATGATTTACCATAGTTTACCATGATTTACCACGATTTACCATAGTTTACCATAATTTACTATAGTATACCAGGATTTACCATGTTCAAGTATGATTTACTGATTCTAGCATGATTTATCATAGTTTACCATGATTTACCACGATTTACCATAGTTTACCATGATTTATTATAGTATACCATGATTTACCATGTTCAAGTATGATTTACTGATTCTAGCATGATTTACCATGATTTACTATAGTATACCACAATTTACCATGTTCTAGTATAATTTACTGATTCTAGCATGATTTATCATAGTTACCATGATTTACCATGATTTACCATAGTTTACCATGATTTACTATAGTATACCATGATTTACCATGTTCAAGTATGATTTACTGATTCTAGCATGATTTACCATAGTTTACCATGATTTACAACGATTTACCACTAATTACCATAGTTTACTATGATTTACTATAGTATGCCATGATTTACCATGTGCAAGTATGATTTACTGATTCAGGCATGATTTACCATAGTTTACCACAATTTACCACGATTTACTATAGTTTACCATGATTTACTATAGTATACCACGATTTACCATGTTCAATTATAATTGACTGATTCTAGCATGATTTACCATGATTTACCATAGTTTACCATGATTTACTATAGTATACCATGATTTACCATGTTCAAGTATGATTTACTATGATTCTAGCATGATTTATCATAGTTTACCATGATTTACCATAGTTTACCATGATTTACCATAGTTCACCACGATTTACCATAGTTTACCATGATTTACCATGTTCAAGTATGATTTACTGATTCTAGCATGATTTACCATAGTTTACCATGATTTACCATAGTTTACCGTTATTTACCACGATTTACCATAGTTTACCATGATTTACTATAGTATACCATGATTTACCATGTTCAAATATGATTTACTGATTCTAGCATGATTTACCATAGTTTACCATGATTTACCACGATTTACCATACTTTACCATGATTTACTATAGTATACCATGATTTACCATGTTCAAGTATGATTTACTGATTCTAGCATGATTTACCATAGTTTACCATGATTTACCACGATTTACCATACTTTACCATGATTTACTATAGTATACCATGATTTACCATGTTCCAGTATGATTTACTGATTCTAGCATGATTTATCATAGTTTACCATGATTTACCATAGTTTACCATGATTTACTATAGTATACCATGATTTACCACGATTTACCATAGTTTACTATGATTTACTATAGTATACCATGATTTACCATGTTTTAGTATGATTTACTATGATTCTAGGATCATTTACCATAGTTTACCATGATTTACTATAGTATACTATGATTTACCATGTTCAAGTATGATTTACTGATTCTAGCATAATTTACCATAGTTTACCATGATTTACTATAGTTTACCATGATTTACCACGATTTAGCATAGTTTACCATGATTTACTATAGTATACCATGATTTACCATGTTCAAGTCTGATTTACTGATTTTAGCATGATTTACCATAGTTTACCATGATTTACTATAGTATACCATGATTTACCATGTTCAAGTATGATTTACTATGATTCTAGCATGATTTACCATAGTTTACCATGATTTACCACGATTAACTATAGTTCCCTTTCGAAAGGGAACTCTACACTACGTCAGAATGACGCTATGGGGAACGCCTCAGGCGTGACAGGTGTCTGAAATCAATATCAAATCACGGCAATCACATTGACCGGCGACAGCCCGTGAATCATTAACGTGAATGATTAACATGCGACCTGCAAGTATAAAAGGGCGCCTTGCAAACATGACAAACATCTTTTCGTCTTCAGGGACTGTTTTGTCTGGTCTTAATGTCAAGCATTAACGGCAATTAGAAAATGAAGCGCACACTTAAGGCAAGTCCTAAGGTAAAGAATTTCATTATATGTGTTGACCCGTGCCCAAGGTTTTTGTTGCCGGGTGACACACATGAAATGTGCATTTTCTGTCTGAGTGAAGAGCACGCACGGGACGCTCTCGAGGGAGCGTCCTGTGCAAATAATAAAAAAAAAAAAAAAAAAAAAAAACCCTCTCAGATGCGTCATCGACTGACGAGAGCGTGTTGCAGGTGGATGACGGAGACGTTTCTCCTACTGGTACTGCAGTGAGTGCTCTTCAGGACGGGCAAGAAATGGCTGATGAGGATGAATTAGATCCAGAGCCTCGTCAGCCATCCTGCCCCGTGTATGCTGAGCTGGTGGTTGATATGGAGCGCGCCGCCGACAAACTTCAGTTGCCATGGCGGCGCGCTCAGGGAGAGATCGCTCGCGGCAGGCTCGACGATCGATTTCTCCCTGAACATATGCCACCAGCTCAGGTGAGCCTTCCTTTCCTTCCTGATCTCCATACTGAGATCGAGAGGGCTTGGAAGAACCCATACTCTGCTCGTATTCACTGACATCAGCGGGGTGATTTCGCTGATGTTGAGTGGATCGGGAAGCATGGGTATGTGTCGATACCGCCGATTGACGAGACGTTCACAAAATGTCTCGTGTCTGGGCGGGTGTCGACACTTAAAGCTCCAACCCTGCCATCCAAACCGCTTAAAGTATCAGCTCGTTTGAATGGCAGAGCATACACAGCAGCAGGTCAGGCCGGCGCTGCTCCCCATACCATGGCGGTGCTGCAAGCTTACCAGGCTGACCTGCTGTGGGATCTCGACCAGGGGGCGGGGCTGTCCCCTGAGGCGGTTGCTGAGCTGCGTCGAACCACAGTTTTGTCTCTCCAGGCCTGCTGCCGCGATCGGCCGATCGATGGCAGCGATGGTGGCCACGGAGAGGCATCTGTGACTTAACATGGCTGATATCGGGGAGAAAGAGAAATCCTTTTCTCCTCAATTCACCAGTTTCGCCTTCTAAATTTTTACCTCCGTGGATGAACGGTGGTTGGGAAGTTTAGAGAGGCGAAGGCACACTCAGCTGCTTTTGAAACATGTATACCGCTGAGATCCGGGTCCAAGCCCAGGCAGACGGGAGGCCCTGGTCCCTCTCGGTCCGAGGACCGTAGACAGGACCAGAGGTCCAGTGTCGCCTCTCGTGCGCCCCCTCCATGGAGGAGTAGGACACAGAGAAGGCGAGCCTCCCGCAAGAAGAGGGATCTAAGGGAGGTCATCCAGCGCAAGCGCACACAGCGTGAGTAAGGGTTGATCTCCCTGGAGGGCCTTTTTCTACCAGCCCTCTCTCTCTTCCTGACTCCCCAGGCGTTCTTGCTACATCAGGCCTGGGGCTGGGCCCATGATAGAACTATGTTCTGTTGGCCCGCCTTGGCTTGATTAGTGTGAGCGCCTCTTTTAGGCATGTAAAAGTGGTGGACCCCAGGTTTTTGTGAATCTCTGGTGGAGTCTTCACTCCGCATGCCGCAGGTGAGCTGATTGGTCTTTTAAGAATATCTGTGTGTACAAATAACACTGACATTTATTTCTCTACAGACCTCGTTCCCTGTATAGACTTAGGGAGTCGTACTGGCAAGGAGGAATAAGGTAAAGTAAGTTTTGGACTTCAGGGCCCTGAAGCCTCCCCTCAGTTGGTGGCTGGAACGAATTAGGGAGAAGCTCAAAGAAGATTTGGCTTCCGTGCTGAGTGTGTGATGGCCTTCCGGTCATAACATTTTTTATGCGTGGTGGGCCGCCGCTCATTTCTGTTTAGCCTCAGGGCTATTAGCCACCCAGGGGTAGAGTAGTTGGTCTTCCTAAAAAAAAAAAAAAAAAAAAAGAGCTTTTTTGTTTTAGGTTTAGACTGACGCTGGCGCTTCAGATAGATCTTATGTCTTACCTATCGGTTTGTGACATTGATATCCTGAGTACTTCGCTCCCCTGAGCTCTGTAAGGTGTCAGTAGGTGAGTGTTTTACAGCCTCTCAATCAAGTAGGCTGTGGCTCCTCCGAGCTCTCAGGTAGATCTATGCTTGTAGGTCGGCCCTAACCCGGGCCGCCTCTGTAGCTGGCCTAGGCTAGGTTTGGGATGTTGGAGGCGTTCTGCTAAGTATAGCTGCCACATTCATTTTGTGTTAGGCTTCCTCCCCTAGATTTCAGCCTCCTCCCTTAAATGGGAGTTGTTGGCCAAGGCCCGCCCCTTTCACTGCATTCAGGGGTGGTAGAGTAATGCAGGGTGGTAGTTGAGGTATGATCCTTCAGGCAGGGTTAGGCTGTCTTTCGCTCTGCGATGTGATAGTTTGCCAGACCCTGCCGAACAGAGCTACTTGGATTAGGCCTCTAGAGCTGGCTCCACTCAGCCCGTTGAGCTGAACCACTCGAACGAGGGGTGAAGGTTGGTTGGCTTGCAAGCAAGCCCCGCTTCCCCAGGCTGGGCACAGGACAAATCCCTGTTACCCTTTGGAGCCACTTGCAGGCCCGCTCCCTGTCTAACATTTCAGGGGCATATGGTGTTACTCCCCCACTAAACGCGGGGTAGTTTTGAGTAATCCATTCTCAGCTCTGTATTATCTACCTCACACCACGATGGCTCCGGTTGAGCAGGGAGTTCTAACTACATTTCATTCCGGTTTTTGAACTCCGCTCCCTTGAAGCCAGAGCATTGCCATGAGCTGATGCCCATGCATTTAGTAGGCAGGCCCTTAAAATGGGGCCTCCACTAGGCAGAGTGGCGTATGTTGTACTCCCCTGCTATGAGGGTATTGCTTTTTGCTGAGTACACTGCCTTTGGCAATGTGATTAGGTACCAGGATGCTGTAAGCGCTGTAGTAACAGTTTTTCTGCCTTGAAGGCTGCACAGTTAGGTAGTAGGCCCCAGCAGGCCTCCTTGACCGGGTAGCCCCTAAGATAGGGCTCCTAGGCCAGCTCACCTTCATTGGTTGGCCCTGGTAGTTCGGGCAGAAGACTCACTACCGAGTAGTAGGTCTTAACAGGCCTCCTCGGAGGTGGGTCACAACATTGTGGAGCATACACTAGGTCAAAACTTTAGGAAAGTTTTTTTTTTTTATTAGTATGGTTCCAGCAGTGTTCATTAAAGTAGCAGAAAGACTCGCTATCAGCTAGTAGGCTCGACCGGGCCTCCCTGTTAGGCGAGTCCCCAGCAGCAGTACACATCCAGCTGATTAGACCGTTTCAGGAAGTAGGCCTCTTTAGGCCTCCCTGAAGATGGGCTCCCACATTTTTTTGTGGGGATCAGGTAGTAGGCTTTACTAGGCCTCCCTGAGGGCTGAATCCCTCATACTGTGGTACTAAGTGGCCCTGAGGTTGAACTATCAGGTAGTAGGCCTCATAAGGCCTCCCTGAAGGCAAAGCCCCATAGACAGTCAACTGGACTGCCAGTCTGGCCCACGGTCAGCTGTGGTTTTCAGGTAGTAGGCCTCTCCAGGCCTCCCTGAAAGTAAGCTCCTTCATGTCATGGCTCTCTGGTAGTAGGCCTCACCAGGCTTCCCTGGAGTTGAGTTCCATCGTACTTTGAGTTTCCACTTAATGTGGTTTTTCTTGAGCTCCCACGTTCTGTGGTTATCAGATAGTAGGCTTCACCAGGCCTCTCTGAAGGAGAGCTCCCACATACTGTGGTTGTCAGGTAGTAGGCCTCTCCAGGCCTCTCTGAAAGTGAGCTTCCACGTTCTGTGGTTATCAGATAGTAGGCTTCATCAGGCCTCTCTGAAGGTGAGCTCCCACATACTGTGGTTGTCAGGCAGTAGGCCTCTCCAGGCCTCTCTGAAAGTGAGCTTCCACGTTCTGTGGTTATCAGATAGTAGGCTTCACCAAGCCTCTCTGAAGGTGAGCTCCCACATACTGTGGTTGTCAGGTAGTAGGCCTCTCCAGGCCTCTCTGTAAGTGAACTCCCATGCACTGTGGTTATCAGGTAGTAGGCCTCACTAGGCCTCCCTTAAGTTGAGCTCCCACGTTTTGTGGTTGTCATGTAGCAGGCCTCTCTAGGCCTCTTTGTAAGTGAACTCCCATGCACTGTGGTTATCAGGTAGTAGGCCTCACTAGGCCTCCCTGAAGTTAAGCTCCCACATACTGTGGTTATCATGTAGTAGGCCTCTCCAGGCCTCCTTGGAAGGTTAGCTCCCACTTACTGTGTGTTTCCACTTAGCATGGTGTTTCAGGTAGTAGGCCTCTCCAGGCCTCTCTGAAAGTGAGCTCCCACGTTTTGTGGTTATCAGATAGTAGGCTTCACCAGGCCTCTCTGAAGGTGAGCTCCCACATACTGTGGTTGTCAGGTAGTAGGCCTCTCCAGGCCTCTCTGAAAGTGAGCTCCCACGTTTTGTGGTTATCAGATAGTAGGCTTCACCAGGCCTCTCTGAAGGTGAGCTCCCACATACTGTGGTTGTCAGGTAGTAGGCCTCTCCAGGCCTCTCTGAAAGTGAGCTCCCACGTTTTGTGGTTATCAGATAGTAGGCTTCACCAGGCCTCTCTGAAGGTGAGCTCCCACATACTGTGGTTGTCAGGTAGTAGGCCTCTCCAGGTCTCCCTGAGTAGTTTCCCTGTGGTGCTGGGTTTTGTAAGCTAGTGGCCGCTTACTTTCAGTTTAGCAGACCTTATCAGGCAGCTACCGAAGGTGAGCTTGCGCCCTGGCTCAACTCAAGTTTGTATTCTCTGCTACGGGTTCCCTCCTGGAACCTCTTTATCCTGCTACAGCCTGGTTGCCTACCAGGTAGATCTAATGCTCCCCTCACTGAGGGTCAGTATGAGTATGTGGTCTCCTGAGTCTGATCAGTAGGTCGTAGGCCTCTTATGAGGCCTCCCAGTTAGATCAGTCCTTAGGCCCTCACAGGCCTCCTTAGTGTTTTGAAACACAAACACTGGGTTGATCCGTGGATCGAGTAGAGAAACTCCCCTCGCTGGCAAGGGTTGTAAAGCACTATGCTGAGTCATACTCTCCAGGATATCCCGTCTCTGAGATCCGGTCCGAGTGGTTCACTGCCTGCTTCGCAGTCCCTCGGGTTGGATGCCTTCCTAAAGGCAAGTGTCCAGAGGCTCTGTCTTCGGACAGACAGGAAGTGGCCAGACTGTAGTGTCTTATATGGTGACACCAGGTCAGGCCTGCCTGGTGGCATTTCAGGTGGCACGTTCCCCTGAATAGTGACTGGCTGGGGTTCCCTCAGGTTCCCCTAGCCACATTCCCTAGAAGGGACCCCTTCTAAGAAGTTGAAGTTGTGGTCCTAGGCCCTTGAGCAGGCCCAGGTAGACCTTTCACTAAACTATGTTTATGGAGGTTTTCTGTGGTGTCATTTAGCTTGGGCTATGACCGTAGGGAGTGCTGTCACTGACAGCTCAGTGTGACCTGGGGGTGAGTGGTACTAGCGTTCATTTGAATTGCCGGTTCTGACAGTTGTCACTGCCTTTTGGCATGCACTCCCCTTAGCATGGTGGCGTTGGTATATCGTTCCCCATAGCGTCATTCTGACGTAGTGTAGAGTTCCCTTTCGAAAGGGAACGTCTCAGGTTACGACTGTAACCTATGTTCCCTGAGAACAGGGAACGAGACACTACGTCTTCCTGCCATGCCTCGGGGCCTGCCTGCAACAGTCCCTTCAGACGATAGGATGTTTGTCATGTTTGCAAGGCGCCCTTTTATACTTGCAGGTCGCATGTTAATCATTCACGTTAATGATTCACGGGCTGTCGCCGGTCAATGTGATTGCCGTGATTTGATATTGATTTCAGACACCTGTCACGCCTGAGGCGTTCCCCATAGCGTCATTCTGACGTAGTGTCTCGTTCCCTGTTCTCAGGGAACATAGGTTACAGTCGTAACCTGAGACGTTTACCATGATTTACTATAGTATACCATGATTTACCATGTTCAAGTATGATTTACTGATTCTAGCATGATTTACCATAGTTTACCATGATTTACCATAGTTTACCACGATTTACCACGATTTACCATAGTTTACCATGATTTACTATAGTATACCATGATTTACTATAGTATACCATGATATACCATGTTCAATTATGATTTACTGATTCTAGCATGATTTATCATAGTTTACCATGATTTACCATAGTTTACCATGATTTACCATAGTTTACCATGATTTACCATGTTCAAGTATGATTTACTATGATTCTAGCATGATTTACCATAGTTTACCATGATTTACCACGATTTACCATAGTGTACTATGATTTACTATAGTATACCATGATTTACCATGTTTTAGTATGATTTACTATAGTATACCATGATTTACCATGTTTTAGTATGATTTACTATGATTCAAGGTTGATTTACCATAGTTTACCATGATTTAGTCAAAAGAGCCAAGTCCCATCTCTATACTATGTTTTGATGCAGAGATATACGTTTTGCTAAACGGTTGCTAGGATACTCTCTTTGGTTGCTATGGAGTTACTTGGCAGCTGCCAATGATGAAATTCCAAAGGCTTCTTGTCAGTATGAATGATATAAACCAACTCCCATGCCTCTGTGACATTCAGAATGGAAGATATCCCTCTTTGGATTTTGGTTGCTAAGGTGCTCGACAATGGTTGCTAGGGAGGGGCTTGGAAGTGTTGAGGTGATTCATGATTGGCTGTTTACTGCCCCGAGTCAAATGAGACCACCCCCATGTTTCTATGACAATTCAGTCTGGAGATATCTCTTTGAACTCTTTCAATGGAAGTCTATGGAACTTGTTGCTAAGGGGCTCTAAATGGTTGCTAGGGCGTGGCTTGATAGCTTCACAATGATCCTGAGAGACTGATTGGTCGTCTGAGTAAAATGAGCCCTCCCCCTTGTCTCTATGACACTGTGATCCAGAGCTACGTTCAATACAAAGTCCCTATGCAATTTACCATAGTAGGAAAAGCATGTGTGTTTCACGGGACGTTCCTTCCCCATAGTAAGTCAATGGGGCAACTTTGGGCATCTCCTGCCCCCCAGGGGTGCAACTTTTACCCCATTGTGAGGTATGTTCTTACAGAGCCTGTCAGCCTCTTCAAATGTGGCAAATCACACATTTCTGCGAAATCCTCGCTCAGAGCTACGTGTGGTCAAAGTTCGTCGCAATGTTAAGTCAATGGGACTTTTTTGGCCGCTTTTTCGCCCCTGGGGCGAACACCGCACCCCCGATCGCTTATAAAAGTCATAGCACACCTCTCCTTAATGAGCCGGTCGATTTGACACCTCATTCATGGCTCTGAGACAAACGGTGCGGGGCGAGTTACGCGCCAAACTTTGTCCAGAATAATAATAATAACTAGAATGTACATTTCCTGAAGAAAATGTGAAGTGGTGCTTGCAGTGGCAAAACTCGCCACTCGGTTGCTAGGGTGTTGTACATGATTGCATACGAGCCAACAACCATGTCTGTACGATGTTGTGGAGCTGAAATATGGCTTCTATATGTTTCAACATGGTTGCTAGGTGGCTCTAAACGGTTGCTAGGGTGTGAATACACAGTTACCATGGTGATATTTACAGACTGTTTCCCAACCGAAACAAAAGAGCCAACCCCCATCTCTATACGATGTTCTGATGCAGAAACATGGGTCTTGATAAACGGTTGTTAGGGTCCTCTGTTTGGTTGCTAGGGAGTGACTTGGCAGGTGCCAATCATGAAACTCCAAAGGCTGCTTGTCAGTATGAATGATATAAACCAACTCCCATGCCTCTGTGACATTCAGAATGGAAGATATCCCTCTTTGGATTTTGGTTGCTAGGGTACTCTGTTTGTTTGCTATGGAGTTGCTTGGCAGCTGCCAATGATGAAACTGCAAAGGCTGCTTTTCAGTATGAATGATATAAACCAACTCCCATGCCTCTGTGACATTCAGAATGGAAGATATCCCTCTTTGAAGTTTGGTTGCTAGGGTAATCTATTTGGTTGCTATGGAGTTGCTTGACAGCTGCCAATGATGAAACTGCAAAGGCTTCTTGTCACTATGAATGAAATAAACCAACTCCCATGCCTCTGTGACATTCAGAATGGAAGATATCCCTCTTTTGATTTTGGTTGCTAGGGTACTCTATTTGGTTGCTAGTGGGTGGCTTGATAGCTGCCAATGATGAAACTTCAAAGGCTTCTTGTCACTATGAATGAAATAAACCAACTCCCATGCCTCTGTGACATTCAGAATGGAAGATATCCCTCTTTTGATTTCGGTTGCTAGGGTACTCTATTTGGTTGCTAGTGGGTGGCTTGACAGCTGCCAATGATGAAACTTCAAAGGCTTCTTGTCACTATGAATGATATAAACCAACCCCCATCTTTATACGATGCTCTGATACAGAGATATAGGTCTTGCTAAATAGTTGCTAGGGTACTCTGTTTGGTTGCTATGGAGTGGCTTGGCAGCTGCCAATGATGAAACTCCAAAGGCTGATTTTCAGTATGAATGATATAAACCAACTCCCATGCCTCTGTGACATTCAGAATGGAAGATATCCCTCTTTGGATTTTGGTTGCTAAGGGGCTCGACAATGGTTGCTAGGGAGGGGCTAGGAAGTGTTGAGGTGATTCATGATTGGCTGTTTGCTGCCCCGAGTCAAACGAGACCACCTTCATGTTTCTATGACAATTCAGTCCGGAGATATCCCTTTGATCTCTTTCAATGGAAGTCTATGGGACTTGTTGCTAAGGTGCTCTAAATGGTTGCTAGGGCATGGCTTGATAGCTTCACAATGATCCTGAGAGACTGATTGGTCATCTGAGTAAAATGAGCCCGCCCCCTTGTCTCTATGACACTGTGATCCAGAGCTATGTTCAATACAAAATCCCTATGCAATTTACCATAGTAGGAAAAACACATGCTGGGCCGTCCTACACCATAGTAAGTCAATGGGAAACTTTGGGCAGCTCCTGCCCCCCAGGGGTGCAACTTTTACCCCATTGTGAGGTATGGTCTCACACAGCCTGCCATCCTCTTCAAATGTGGCAAATCACACATTTCTGCGAAATCCTCGCTCGGAGCTATGACTCGTCAAAGTTTGTTGCAATGTTAAGTCAATGGGATTTTTCGGCTGCTTTTTCGCCCCTGTGGCGAACACCGTACCCCCGATCGCTTATAAAAGTCATAGCACACCATTCCCGAATAATCCGCACGATTTGACACCTCATTCGTGGGTCTGTGACAAAAGCTGCGGCACGAGTTACGCGCCAAACTTTTGTGTGGAAGAATAATAATAATAAAAATAATAAGTATGCAAGAGAACACTAATGATGCCTTGCTTTCAGCAAGCACCATTAATAATAAGAAGAAGAATAACTAGAATGTACATTTCCTGAAGAAAATGTGAAGTGGTGCTTGCAGTGGCAAAACTCGCCACTCGGTTGCTAGGGTGTTGTACATGATTGCATACGAGCCAACAACCATGTCTGTACGATGTTGTGGAGCTGAAATATGGCTTCTATATGTTGCAATATGGTTGCTAGGTGGCTGTAAAGGGTTGCTAGGGTGTGAATACAAAGTTACCATGGTGAAATTTACAGACTGTTTCCCAACCAAAACAAAAGAGCCAACCCCCATCTCTACATGATGTTCTGATGCAGAGACATGGGTCTTGATAAACGGTTGCTAGGGTCCTCTGTTTGGTTGACAGGGAGTGACTTGGCAGGTGCCAATCATGAAACTCCAAAGGCTGATTGTCAGTATGAATGATTTAAACCAACTCCCATGCCTCTGTGATATTCAGAATGGAAGATGTCCGTCTTTGGAATTTGGTTGCTAGGGTACTCTGTTTGGTTGCTAGAGAGTGGCTTGGCAGCTGCCAATCATGAAACTCCAGAGGCTGCTTGTCATTATGAATGATATAAAGCAACTCCCATGCCTGTGTGACATTCAGACTGGAAGATATCCCTCTTTGGATTTTGGTTGCTAGGGTACTCTGATTGGTTGCTAGGGAGTGGCTTGGCAGCTGCCAATCATGAAACTCCAAAGGCTTTTTGTCACTATGAATTTTATAAACCAACCCCCATCTCTATACGATGCTCTGATACAGAGATATAGGTCTTGCTAAATAGTTGCTAGGGTACTCTGTTTGGTTGCTATGGAGTGGCTTGGCAGCTGCCAATCATGAAACTCCAAAGGCTGCTTGTCAGTATGAATGATATAAACCAACTCCCATGCCTCTGCGACATTCAGAATGTAAGATATGCCTCTTTGGATTTTGGTTGCTAGGGTACTCTGTTTGGTTGCGAGGGAGTGTCTTGGCAGCTGCCACTGATGAAACTGCAAAGGCTTCTTGTCACTATGAGTGATATAAACCAACTCCCATGCCTCTGTGACATTCAGAATGGAAGATATCCCTCTTTGGATTTTGGTTGCTAAGGTGCTCGAAAATGGTTGCTAGGGAGGGGCTAGGAAGTATTGAGGTGATTCATGATTGGCTGTTTGCTGCCCCGAGTCAAATGAGACCACCCCCGTGTTTCTATGACAATTCAGTCTTGAGATATCCCTTTGATCTCTTTCAATGGAAGTCTATGGGACTTGTTGCTAAGGTGCTCTAAATGGTTGCTAGGGCGTGGCTTGATAGCTTCACACTGATCTTGAGGGACTGATTGGTCGTCTGAGTAAAATGAGCCTGCCCCCTTGTCTCTATGACAATGTGATCCAGAGCTACGTTCAATACAAAATCCCTATGCGCAATTTAACATAGTAGGAAAAGCATGTGTGTTTCACGGGACATTCCTTCCCCATAGTAAGTCAATGGGGCAACTTTGGGACGCACCTGCCCCCCAGGGGTGCAACTTTTACCCCATTGTGAGGTATGTTCTTACAGAGCCTGTCAGCCTCTTCAAATGTGGCAAATCACACGTTTCTGCGAAATCCTCGCTCAGAGCTACGAGTGCTCAAAGTTCGTCGCAATGTTAAGTCAATGGGACTTTTTGGGCCGCTTTTTCACCCCTGGGCCGAACACCGCACCCCCGATCATTTATAAAAGTCATAGCACACCTCTCCTCAATGAGCCGGTCGATTTGACACCTCACTCAGGGGTCTGAGACAAACGGTGCGGGGTGAGTTACGCGCCAAACTTTTGTCCGCAATAATAATAAAAAGAAAAGAATAATAAGTATGAGCAATAACAATAGTGTTGCTTTGCCTTTGGCAAGCACCACTAATAAGAATAATAAGTATGAGCAATAACAATAGTGTTGCTTTGCCTTTGGCAAGCACCACTAATAAGAAGAAGAATAATAAGTATGAGCAATAACAATAGTGATGCCTTGCTTTCAGCAAGCACCACTAATAATAAGAATAACTAGAATGTACATTTCCTGAAGAAAATGTGAAGTGGTGCTTGCAGTGGCAAAACTCGCCACTCGGTTGCTAGGGTGTTGTACATGATTGCATACGATCCAACAACCATGTCTGTACGATGTTGTGGAGCTGAAATATGGCTTCTATATGTTGCAATATGGTTGCTAGGTGGCTCTAAACGGTTGCTAGGGTGTGGCTACACAGTTACCATGATGATATTTACAGACTGGTTTCCCAACCGAAACAAACAAACACACCCCCATGTCTATACAATGTTCTGGTGATGAGATATAGCCCATTCATGTGTTTGTACGGTTGCTAGGGTACTCCAAATGGTTGCTAAGGTTTGTTTATACAATTTATGGGGTAATATTTAAAGACTGTATGGGAGTCTGGGTCAAAAAATGCCCAACTCTGTGTTTTTACAATGTTTTGTTGCTGAGATATGGCTTGTAAATGTTGTTCAATGGTTGCTAGGGGCCTGTAACTGGTTGCTAGGGCATGACTATGAAGTTTTTATGTCATTACTTATTGGCTGCTTGATAGGACGAATCAAAAGAGCCCACCCCAAGCCTCTATGACCTTCTGAGCCAAAGATATGATTTTACAAATTTTGTGCCAATGTTAAGTCTCTGGGACATTTTTCGGCTAATTTTTCGCCCGCCAGACGAACATCGTAGACCCGATCGCTTATAAAAGTCATAGCACACCTCTCCTCAATAAACCGGTCGATTTGACACCTCATTTAGGGGTCTGTGACAAACGGTGTGGGGCGAGTTACGCGCCGAAGTTTTGTCTAGGTGAATAGTAATCACAACACTAGAATGTACATTTCCTGAAGAAAATGTGAAGTGGTGCTTGCAGTGGCAAAACTCGCCACTCGGTTGCTAGGGTGTTGTACATGATTGCATACGAGCCAACAACCATGCCTCTACGATGTTGTGGAGCTGAAATATGGCTTCTATATGTTGCAATATGGTTGCTAGGTGGCTCTAAATGGTTGCTAGGGTGTGAATACACAGTTACCATGGTGATATTTACAGACCGTTTTCCAACTGAAACTAATGAGCCAACCCCCATCTCTATACAATATTCTGATGCAGAGATGTAGGTCTTGTAAAATGGTTGCTAGGGTACTCTGTTTGGTTGCTATGGAGATGCTTGTCAGCTGCTAATGATGAAACTGCAAAGGCTTCTTGTCAGTATGAATGATATAAACCAACTCCCATCTCTATATGATGTTCTGATGCAGAGATATACGTTTTGCTAAACAGTTGCTAGGGTACTCTATTTGGTTGCTAGCGAGTGGCTTGTCAGCTGCCAATCATGAAACTCCAAAGGCTTCTTGTCACTATGAATGATATAAACCAACTCCCATGCCTCTGCGACATTCAGAATGGAAGATATGCCTCTTTGGATTTTGGTTGCTAGGGTACTCTGTTTGGTTGCTAGGGAGTGTCTTGGCAGCTCTCAATCATGAAACTCAAAGGCTGCTTGTCGATATGAATGTTATAAACCAACTCCCATGCCTCTGTGACATTCAGAATGGAAGATATCCCTCTTTGGATTTTGGTTGCTAAGGTGCTCGACAATGGTTGCTAGGGAGGGGCTTGGAAGTGTTGAGGTGATTCATGATTGGCTGTTTGCTGCCCCGAGTCAAATGAGACCACCCCCATGTTTCTATGACAATTCAGTCCGGAGATATCTCTTTGAACTCTTTCAATGTAAGTCTATGGATCTTGTTGCTAAGGGGCTCTAAATGGTTGCTAAGGCGTGGCTTGATAGCTTCACAATGATCCAGAGAGACTGACTGGTCATCTGAGTAAAATGAGCCCTCCCCTTTGTCTCTATGACACTGTGATCCAGAGCTACGTTCAATACAAAGTCCCTATGCAATTTACCATAGTAGGAAAAGCATGTGTGTTTCACGGGATGTTCCTTCCCTATAGTAAGTCAATGGGGCAACTTTGGGCATCTCCTGCCCCCCAGGGGTGCAACTTTTACCCCATTGTGAGGTATGTTCTTACAGAGCCTGTCAGCCTCTTCAAATGTGGCAAATCACACGTTTCTGCGAAATCCTTGCTCAGAGCTACGTGTGGTCAAAGTTCGTCGCAATGTTAAGTCAATGGGACTTTTTTGGCCGCTTTTTCGCCCCTGGGGCGAACACCGTACCCCCGATCACTTATAAAAGTCATAGCACACCATTCCCGAATGATCCGCACGATTTGACGCCTCATTCGTGTGTCTGTGACAAAAGCTGCGGGACGAGTTACGCGCCAAACTTTTGTCCGGAATAATAAGAAGAAAAATAATAATAATAACTAGAATGTACATTTCCTGAAGAAAATGTGAAGTGGTGCTTGCAGTGGCAAAACTCGCCACTCGGTTGCTAGGGTGTTGTACATGATTGCATACGAGCCAACAACCATGCCTCTACGATGTTGTGGAGCTGAAATATGGCTTCTATATGTTGCAATATGGTTGCTAGGTGGCTCTAAATGGTTGCTAGGGTGTGAATACACAGTTACCATGGTGATATTTACAGACCGTTTTCCAACTGAAACTAATGAGCCAACCCCCATCTCTATACAATATTCTGATGCAGAGATGTAGGTCTTGTAAAATGGTTGCTAGGGTACTCTGTTTGGTTGCTATGGAGATGCTTGTCAGCTGCTAATGATGAAACTGCAAAGGCTTCTTGTCAGTATGAATGATATAAACCAACTCCCATCTCTATATGATGTTCTGATGCAGAGATATACGTTTTGCTAAACAGTTGCTAGGGTACTCTATTTGGTTGCTAGCGAGTGGCTTGTCAGCTGCCAATCATGAAACTCCAAAGGCTTCTTGTCACTATGAATGATATAAACCAACTCCCATGCCTCTGCGACATTCAGAATGGAAGATATGCCTCTTTGGATTTTGGTTGCTAGGGTACTCTGTTTGGTTGCTAGGGAGTGTCTTGGCAGCTCTCAATCATGAAACTCAAAGGCTGCTTGTCGATATGAATGTTATAAACCAACTCCCATGCCTCTGTGACATTCAGAATGGAAGATATCCCTCTTTGGATTTTGGTTGCTAAGGTGCTCGACAATGGTTGCTAGGGAGGGGCTTGGAAGTGTTGAGGTGATTCATGATTGGCTGTTTGCTGCCCCGAGTCAAATGAGACCACCCCCATGTTTCTATGACAATTCAGTCCGGAGATATCTCTTTGAACTCTTTCAATGTAAGTCTATGGATCTTGTTGCTAAGGGGCTCTAAATGGTTGCTAAGGCGTGGCTTGATAGCTTCACAATGATCCAGAGAGACTGACTGGTCATCTGAGTAAAATGAGCCCTCCCCTTTGTCTCTATGACACTGTGATCCAGAGCTACGTTCAATACAAAGTCCCTATGCAATTTACCATAGTAGGAAAAGCATGTGTGTTTCACGGGATGTTCCTTCCCTATAGTAAGTCAATGGGGCAACTTTGGGCATCTCCTGCCCCCCAGGGGTGCAACTTTTACCCCATTGTGAGGTATGTTCTTACAGAGCCTGTCAGCCTCTTCAAATGTGGCAAATCACACGTTTCTGCGAAATCCTTGCTCAGAGCTACGTGTGGTCAAAGTTCGTCGCAATGTTAAGTCAATGGGACTTTTTTGGCCGCTTTTTCGCCCCTGGGGCGAACACCGTACCCCCGATCACTTATAAAAGTCATAGCACACCATTCCCGAATGATCCGCACGATTTGACGCCTCATTCGTGTGTCTGTGACAAAAGCTGCGGGACGAGTTACGCGCCAAACTTTTGTCCGGAATAATAAGAAGAAAAATAATAATAATAATAAGTATGAGCAATAACAATAGTGATGCCTTGCTTTCAGCAAGCACCACTAATAAGTATGAGCAATAACAATAGTGATGCCTTGCTTTCAGCAAGCACCACTAACTAGAATGTACATTTCCTGAAGAAAATGTGAAGTGGTGCTTGCAGTGGCAAAACTCGCCACTCGGTTGCTAAAGTGCGTTTAGCTAGTTTTTAGCAAGATTCTAACAAAATTATCATCATGCTAGCATTATAAGCATGTGACTAACATAATGCTAGCATGTTGCTATCATGGTGCTAATATGATTAGCATGTTGCTAGCATCATGCTAGCATGTTTTTAGCAAAAGCTAACGTGAATGTAGCTAGCATGATTAGCATGTTGTTAGCATGATGCTAGCATTTTTTAACAAGATGCTAACATGAATAGCACGTTTGCTAGCATGTTTGTAGCAAGAAGCTAGCATGATTAGCATGTAGCTAGTATCATGCTAGCATTATTAGCATGTTGCTAGCATCATGCTAGCATTATTAGCATCATGCTAGCATCATGTTAGCATGATTAGCATGTAGCTAGCATGATGCTAGCTTGTTTTACCATGTTGCTAGCATGGTTTACCATGATTTACCATAGTTTACCATGATTTACCACAATTTACCATAGTTTACCAGATTTACTATAGTATACCATGATTTACCATGTTCAAGTATGATTTACTATGATTCTACCATGATTTACCACGATTTACTATAGTATACCATGATTTACCATGTTCAAGTATGATTTACTGATTCTAGCATGATTTACCATAGTTTACCATGATTTACCATAGTTTAACATGATTTACCACAATTTACTATAGTTTACCATGATTTACTATAGTATACCATGATTTACCATGTTCAAGTATGATTTACTGATTCTAGCATGATTTACCATAGTTTACCATGATTTACCATAGTTTACCATGATTTACCACGATTTACGATAGTTTACCATGATTTACTATAGTATACCATGATATACCATGTTCAAGTATGATTTACTGATTTTAGCATGATTTATCATAGTTTACCATGATTTACCATAGTTTACCATGATTTACCATGATTTACTATAGTATACCATGATTTACCATGTTCAAGTATGATTTACTATGATTCTAGCATGATTTACCATAGTTTACCATGATTTACCATAGTTTACCACGATTTACCACGATTTACTATAGTATACCATGATTTACCATGTTGAAGTATGATTTACTGATTCTAGCATGATTTATCATAGTTTACCATGATTTACCATAGTTTACCATGATTTACCATAGTTTACCATGATTTACTATAGTATACCATGATTTACCATGTTGAAGTATGATTTACTGATTCTAGCATGATTTACCATAGTTTACCATGATTTACCACGATTTACCATAGTTTACCATGATTTACCATAGTTTACCACGATTTACCACGATTTACTATAGTATACCATGATTTACCATGTTCAAGTATGATTTACTGATTCTAGCATGATTTATCATAGTTTACCATGATTTACCATAGTTTACCATGATTTACCATAGTTTACCATGATTTACTATAGTATACCATGATTTACCATGTTGAAGTATGATTTACTGATTCTAGCATGATTTACCATAGTTTACCATGATTTACCATAGTTTACCATGATTTACCACGATTTACCATAGTTTACCATGATTTACTATAGTATACCATGATATACCATGTTCAAGTATGATTTACTGATTTTAGCATGATTTATCATAGTTTACCATGATTTATCATAGTTTACCATGATTTACCATAGTTTACCATGATTCACCATAGTTTACCATGATTTACTATAGTATACCATGATTTACCATGTTCAAGTATGATTTACTATGATTCTAGCATGATTTACCATAGTTTACCATGATTTACCACGATTTACCATAGTTTACTATGATTTACTATAGTATACCATGATTTACCATGGTTTAGTATGATTTACTATGATTCTAGGATGATTTACCATAGTTTACCATGATTTAGTCAAAAGAGCCAAGTCCCATCTCTATACTATGTTTTGATGCAGAGATATACGTTTTGCTAAACGGTTGCTAGGGTACTCTTTTTGGTTGCTATGGAGTTACTTGGCAGCTGCCAATGATGAAATTCCAAAGGCTTCTTGTCACTATGAATGATATAAACCAACTCCCATGCCTCTGTGACATTCAGAATGGAAGATATCCCTCTTTGGATTTTGGTTGCTAGGGTACTCTCTTTGGTTGCTAGGGAGTGGCTTGTCAGCTGCCAATCATGAAACTCCAAAGGCTGCTTGTCAGTATGAATGATATAAACCAACTCCCATGCCTCTGCGACATTCAGAATGGAAGATAACCCTCTTTGGATTTTGGTTGCTAGGGTACTCTGTTTGGTTGCTAGGGAGTGGCTTGTCAGCTGCCAATCATGAAACTCCAAAGGCTTCTTGTCAGTATAAATGATATAAACCAACTCCCATGCCTCTGTGACATTCAGAATGGAAGATATCCCTCTTTGGATTTTGGTTGCTAAGGTGCTCGACAATGGTTGCTAGGGAGGGGCTTGGAAGTGTTTAGGTGATTCATGATTGGCTGTTTGCTTCCCCGAGTCAAATGAGACCACCCCCATGTTTCTATGACTATTCAGTCTGGAGATATCTCTTTGAACTCTTTCAATGGAGGTCTATGGAACTTGTTGCTAAGGGGCTCTAAATGGTTGCTAGGGCGTGGCTTGATAGCTTCACAATGATCCTGAGAGACTGATTGGTCGTCTGAGTAAAATGAGCCCTCCCCCTTGTCTCTATGACACTGTGATCCAGAGCTACGTTCAATACAAAGTCCCTATGCAATTTACCATAGTAGGAAAAGCATGTGTGTTTCACGGGACAATCCTTCCCCATAGTAAGTCAAAGGGGCAACTTTGGGCATCTCCTGCCCCCCAGGGGTGCAACTTTTACCCCATTGTGAGGTATGTTCTTACAGAGCCTGTCAGCCTCTTCAAATGTGGCAAATCACACGTTTCTGCGAAATCGTCGCTCAGAGTTATGACTCGTCAAAGTTTGTCGCAATGTTAAGTCTATGGGATTTTTCGGACGCTTTTTCGCCCCTGGGGCGAACACCGCACCCCCGATCGCTTATAAAAGTCATAGCACACCTCTCCTTAATGAGCCGGTCGATTTGACACCTCATTCATGGATCTGTGACAAACGGTGCGGGACGAGTTACGCGCCAAACTTTGTGTGGAATAATAAAAAGAAGAATAATAATAATAACTAGAATGTACATTTCCTGAAGAAAATGTGAAGTGGTGCTTGCAGTGGCAAAACTCGCCACTCGGTTGCTAGGGTGTTGTACATGATTGCATACGAGCCAACAACCATGCCTCTACGATGTTGTGGAGCTGAAATATGGCTTCTATATGTTGCAATATGGTTGCTAGGTGGCTCTAAATGGTTGCTAGGGTGTGAATACACAGTTACCATGGTGATATTTACAGACCGTTTTCCAACTGAAACTAATGAGCCAACCCCCATCTCTATACAATATTCTGATGCAGAGATGTAGGTCTTGTAAAATGGTTGCTAGGGTACTCTGTTTGGTTGCTATGGAGATGCTTGTCAGCTGCTAATGATGAAACTGCAAAGGCTTCTTGTCAGTATGAATGATATAAACCAA
Source organism: Rutilus rutilus (assembly GCF_951802725.1). Lineage (NCBI taxonomy): Eukaryota > Metazoa > Chordata > Actinopteri > Cypriniformes > Leuciscidae > Rutilus > Rutilus rutilus. The sequence continues at coordinate 44,548,897 of NC_140211.1, read as the reverse complement.
CTCCCATCTCTATATGATGTTCTGATGCAGAGATATACGTTTTGCTAAACAGTTGCTAGGGTACTCTATTTGGTTGCTAGCGAGTGGCTTGTCAGCTGCCAATCATGAAACTCCAAAGGCTTCTTGTCACTATGAATGATATAAACCAACTCCCATGCCTCTGCGACATTCAGAATGGAAGATATGCCTCTTTGGATTTTGGTTGCTAGGGTACTCTGTTTGGTTGCTAGGGAGTGTCTTGGCAGCTCTCAATCATGAAACTCAAAGGCTGCTTGTCGATATGAATGTTATAAACCAACTCCCATGCCTCTGTGACATTCAGAATGGAAGATATCCCTCTTTGGATTTTGGTTGCTAAGGTGCTCGACAATGGTTGCTAGGGAGGGGCTTGGAAGTGTTGAGGTGATTCATGATTGGCTGTTTGCTGCCCCGAGTCAAATGAGACCACCCCCATGTTTCTATGACAATTCAGTCCGGAGATATCTCTTTGAACTCTTTCAATGTAAGTCTATGGATCTTGTTGCTAAGGGGCTCTAAATGGTTGCTAAGGCGTGGCTTGATAGCTTCACAATGATCCAGAGAGACTGACTGGTCATCTGAGTAAAATGAGCCCTCCCCTTTGTCTCTATGACACTGTGATCCAGAGCTACGTTCAATACAAAGTCCCTATGCAATTTACCATAGTAGGAAAAGCATGTGTGTTTCACGGGATGTTCCTTCCCTATAGTAAGTCAATGGGGCAACTTTGGGCATCTCCTGCCCCCCAGGGGTGCAACTTTTACCCCATTGTGAGGTATGTTCTTACAGAGCCTGTCAGCCTCTTCAAATGTGGCAAATCACACGTTTCTGCGAAATCCTTGCTCAGAGCTACGTGTGGTCAAAGTTCGTCGCAATGTTAAGTCAATGGGACTTTTTTGGCCGCTTTTTCGCCCCTGGGGCGAACACCGTACCCCCGATCACTTATAAAAGTCATAGCACACCATTCCCGAATGATCCGCACGATTTGACGCCTCATTCGTGTGTCTGTGACAAAAGCTGCGGGACGAGTTACGCGCCAAACTTTTGTCCGGAATAATAAGAAGAAAAATAATAATAATAATAAGTATGAGCAATAACAATAGTGATGCCTTGCTTTCAGCAAGCACCACTAACTAGAATGTACATTTCCTGAAGAAAATGTGAAGTGGTGCTTGCAGTGGCAAAACTCGCCACTCGGTTGCTAGGGTGTTGTACATGATTGCATACGAGCCAACAACCATGTCTGTACGATGTTGTGGAGCTGAAATATGGCTTCTATATGTTGCAATATGGTTGCTAGGTGGCTGTAAAGGGTTGCTAGGGTGTGAATACAAAGTTACCATGGTGAAATTTACAGACTGTTTCCCAACCAAAACAAAAGAGCCAACCCCCATCTCTACATGATGTTCTGATGCAGAGACATGGGTCTTGATAAACGGTTGCTAGGGTCCTCTGTTTGGTTGACAGGGAGTGACTTGGCAGGTGCCAATCATGAAACTCCAAAGGCTGATTGTCAGTATGAATGATTTAAACCAACTCCCATGCCTCTGTGATATTCAGAATGGAAGATGTCCGTCTTTGGAATTTGGTTGCTAGGGTACTCTGTTTGGTTGCTAGAGAGTGGCTTGGCAGCTGCCAATCATGAAACTCCAGAGGCTGCTTGTCATTATGAATGATATAAAGCAACTCCCATGCCTGTGTGACATTCAGACTGGAAGATATCCCTCTTTGGATTTTGGTTGCTAGGGTACTCTGATTGGTTGCTAGGGAGTGGCTTGGCAGCTGCCAATCATGAAACTCCAAAGGCTTTTTGTCACTATGAATTTTATAAACCAACCCCCATCTCTATACGATGCTCTGATACAGAGATATAGGTCTTGCTAAATAGTTGCTAGGGTACTCTGTTTGGTTGCTATGGAGTGGCTTGGCAGCTGCCAATCATGAAACTCCAAAGGCTGCTTGTCAGTATGAATGATATAAACCAACTCCCATGCCTCTGCGACATTCAGAATGTAAGATATGCCTCTTTGGATTTTGGTTGCTAGGGTACTCTGTTTGGTTGCGAGGGAGTGTCTTGGCAGCTGCCACTGATGAAACTGCAAAGGCTTCTTGTCACTATGAGTGATATAAACCAACTCCCATGCCTCTGTGACATTCAGAATGGAAGATATCCCTCTTTGGATTTTGGTTGCTAAGGTGCTCGAAAATGGTTGCTAGGGAGGGGCTAGGAAGTATTGAGGTGATTCATGATTGGCTGTTTGCTGCCCCGAGTCAAATGAGACCACCCCCGTGTTTCTATGACAATTCAGTCTTGAGATATCCCTTTGATCTCTTTCAATGGAAGTCTATGGGACTTGTTGCTAAGGTGCTCTAAATGGTTGCTAGGGCGTGGCTTGATAGCTTCACACTGATCTTGAGGGACTGATTGGTCGTCTGAGTAAAATGAGCCTGCCCCCTTGTCTCTATGACAATGTGATCCAGAGCTACGTTCAATACAAAATCCCTATGCGCAATTTAACATAGTAGGAAAAGCATGTGTGTTTCACGGGACATTCCTTCCCCATAGTAAGTCAATGGGGCAACTTTGGGACGCACCTGCCCCCCAGGGGTGCAACTTTTACCCCATTGTGAGGTATGTTCTTACAGAGCCTGTCAGCCTCTTCAAATGTGGCAAATCACACGTTTCTGCGAAATCCTCGCTCAGAGCTACGAGTGCTCAAAGTTCGTCGCAATGTTAAGTCAATGGGACTTTTTGGGCCGCTTTTTCACCCCTGGGCCGAACACCGCACCCCCGATCATTTATAAAAGTCATAGCACACCTCTCCTCAATGAGCCGGTCGATTTGACACCTCACTCAGGGGTCTGAGACAAACGGTGCGGGGTGAGTTACGCGCCAAACTTTTGTCCGCAATAATAATAAAAAGAAAAGAATAATAAGTATGAGCAATAACAATAGTGTTGCTTTGCCTTTGGCAAGCACCACTAATAAGAATAATAAGTATGAGCAATAACAATAGTGTTGCTTTGCCTTTGGCAAGCACCACTAATAAGAAGAAGAATAATAAGTATGAGCAATAACAATAGTGATGCCTTGCTTTCAGCAAGCACCACTAATAATAAGAATAACTAGAATGTACATTTCCTGAAGAAAATGTGAAGTGGTGCTTGCAGTGGCAAAACTCGCCACTCGGTTGCTAGGGTGTTGTACATGATTGCATACGATCCAACAACCATGTCTGTACGATGTTGTGGAGCTGAAATATGGCTTCTATATGTTGCAATATGGTTGCTAGGTGGCTCTAAACGGTTGCTAGGGTGTGGCTACACAGTTACCATGATGATATTTACAGACTGGTTTCCCAACCGAAACAAACAAACACACCCCCATGTCTATACAATGTTCTGGTGATGAGATATAGCCCATTCATGTGTTTGTACGGTTGCTAGGGTACTCCAAATGGTTGCTAAGGTTTGTTTATACAATTTATGGGGTAATATTTAAAGACTGTATGGGAGTCTGGGTCAAAAAATGCCCAACTCTGTGTTTTTACAATGTTTTGTTGCTGAGATATGGCTTGTAAATGTTGTTCAATGGTTGCTAGGGGCCTGTAACTGGTTGCTAGGGCATGACTATGAAGTTTTTATGTCATTACTTATTGGCTGCTTGATAGGACGAATCAAAAGAGCCCACCCCAAGCCTCTATGACCTTCTGAGCCAAAGATATGATTTTACAAATTTTGTGCCAATGTTAAGTCTCTGGGACATTTTTCGGCTAATTTTTCGCCCGCCAGACGAACATCGTAGACCCGATCGCTTATAAAAGTCATAGCACACCTCTCCTCAATAAACCGGTCGATTTGACACCTCATTTAGGGGTCTGTGACAAACGGTGTGGGGCGAGTTACGCGCCGAAGTTTTGTCTAGGTGAATAGTAATCACAACACTAGAATGTACATTTCCTGAAGAAAATGTGAAGTGGTGCTTGCAGTGGCAAAACTCGCCACTCGGTTGCTAGGGTGTTGTACATGATTGCATACGATCCAACAACCATGTCTGTACGATGTTGTGGAGCTGAAATATGGCTTCTATATGTTGCAATATGGTTGCTAGGTGGCTCTAAACGGTTGCTAGGGTGTGGCTACACAGTTACCATGATGATATTTACAGACTGGTTTCCCAACCGAAACAAACAAACACACCCCCATGTCTATACAATGTTCTGGTGATGAGATATAGCCCATTCATGTGTTTGTACGGTTGCTAGGGTACTCCAAATGGTTGCTAAGGTTTGTTTATACAATTTATGGGGTAATATTTAAAGACTGTATGGGAGTCTGGGTCAAAAAATGCCCAACTCTGTGTTTTTACAATGTTTTGTTGCTGAGATATGGCTTGTAAATGTTGTTCAATGGTTGCTAGGGGCCTGTAACTGGTTGCTAGGGCATGACTATGAAGTTTTTATGTCATTACTTATTGGCTGCTTGATAGGACGAATCAAAAGAGCCCACCCCAAGCCTCTATGACCTTCTGAGCCAAAGATATGATTTTACAAATTTTGTGCCAATGTTAAGTCTCTGGGACATTTTTCGGCTAATTTTTCGCCCGCCAGACGAACATCGTAGACCCGATCGCTTATAAAAGTCATAGCACACCTCTCCTCAATAAACCGGTCGATTTGACACCTCATTTAGGGGTCTGTGACAAACGGTGTGGGGCGAGTTACGCGCCGAAGTTTTGTCTAGGTGAATAGTAATCACAACACTAGAATGTACATTTCCTGAAGAAAATGTGAAGTGGTGCTTGCAGTGGCAAAATTCGGCACTCGGTTGCTAGGGTGTTGTACATGATCGCATACGAGCCAACAACCATGTCTGTACGCTGTTGTGGAGCTGAAATATGGCTTCTATATGTTGCAATATGGTTGCTAGGTAGCTTTAAACGGTTGCTAAGGTGTGGTTACACTGTTACCATGATGATATTTACAGACTGGTTTCCCAACCTAAACAAACAAACACACCCCCTTGTCTATACAATGTTCTGGTGATGAGATATTGCCCTTTAATGTGTTTGTACGGTTGCTAGGGTACTCCAAATGGTTGCTAAGGTTTGTTTATACAGTTTATGGGGTAATGTTTAAAGAGTGTTTGCGAGTCTGGGTCAAAAAATGCCCAACTCTGTGTTTTTACAATGTTTTGTTGCTGAGATATGGCTTGTAAATGTTGTTCAATGGTTGCTAGGGGCCTGTAACTGGTTGCTAGGGCATGACTATGAAGTTGTTATGTCACTACTTATTGGCTGCTTGATAGGACGAATCAAAAGAGCCCAACCCCAAGCCTCTATGACCTTCTGAGCCAAAGATATGATTTTACAAATTTTGTGCCAATGTTAAGTCTATGGGACATTTTTCGGCTAATTTTTCGCCCGCCAGACGGACATCATAAACCTGATCGCTTATAAAAGTCATAGCACACCTCTCCTCAATAAACCGGTCAATTTGACACCTCATTCAGGGGTCTTTGACAAACGGTGTGGGGCAAGTTACGCGCCGAAGTTTTGTCTAGGTGAATAGTAATCACAACACTAGAATGTACATTTCCTGAAGAAAATGTGAAGTGGTGCTTGCAGTGGCAAAACTCGCCACTCGGTTGCTAGGGTGTTGTACATGATTGCATACGAGCCAACAACCATGCCTCTACGATGTTGTGGAGCTGAAATATGGCTTCTATATGTTGCAATATGGTTGCTAGGTGGCTCTAAATGGTTGCTAGGGTGTGAATACACAGTTACCATGGTGATATTTACAGACCGTTTTCCAACTGAAACTAATGAGCCAACCCCCATCTCTATACAATATTCTGATGCAGAGATGTAGGTCTTGTAAAATGGTTGCTAGGGTACTCTGTTTGGTTGCTATGGAGATGCTTGTCAGCTGCTAATGATGAAACTGCAAAGGCTTCTTGTCAGTATGAATGATATAAACCAACTCCCATCTCTATATGATGTTCTGATGCAGAGATATACGTTTTGCTAAACAGTTGCTAGGGTACTCTATTTGGTTGCTAGCGAGTGGCTTGTCAGCTGCCAATCATGAAACTCCAAAGGCTTCTTGTCACTATGAATGATATAAACCAACTCCCATGCCTCTGCGACATTCAGAATGGAAGATATGCCTCTTTGGATTTTGGTTGCTAGGGTACTCTGTTTGGTTGCTAGGGAGTGTCTTGGCAGCTCTCAATCATGAAACTCAAAGGCTGCTTGTCGATATGAATGTTATAAACCAACTCCCATGCCTCTGTGACATTCAGAATGGAAGATATCCCTCTTTGGATTTTGGTTGCTAAGGTGCTCGACAATGGTTGCTAGGGAGGGGCTTGGAAGTGTTGAGGTGATTCATGATTGGCTGTTTGCTGCCCCGAGTCAAATGAGACCACCCCCATGTTTCTATGACAATTCAGTCCGGAGATATCTCTTTGAACTCTTTCAATGTAAGTCTATGGATCTTGTTGCTAAGGGGCTCTAAATGGTTGCTAAGGCGTGGCTTGATAGCTTCACAATGATCCAGAGAGACTGACTGGTCATCTGAGTAAAATGAGCCCTCCCCTTTGTCTCTATGACACTGTGATCCAGAGCTACGTTCAATACAAAGTCCCTATGCAATTTACCATAGTAGGAAAAGCATGTGTGTTTCACGGGATGTTCCTTCCCTATAGTAAGTCAATGGGGCAACTTTGGGCATCTCCTGCCCCCCAGGGGTGCAACTTTTACCCCATTGTGAGGTATGTTCTTACAGAGCCTGTCAGCCTCTTCAAATGTGGCAAATCACACGTTTCTGCGAAATCCTTGCTCAGAGCTACGTGTGGTCAAAGTTCGTCGCAATGTTAAGTCAATGGGACTTTTTTGGCCGCTTTTTCGCCCCTGGGGCGAACACCGTACCCCCGATCACTTATAAAAGTCATAGCACACCATTCCCGAATGATCCGCACGATTTGACGCCTCATTCGTGTGTCTGTGACAAAAGCTGCGGGACGAGTTACGCGCCAAACTTTTGTCCGGAATAATAAGAAGAAAAATAATAATAATAATAAGTATGAGCAATAACAATAGTGATGCCTTGCTTTCAGCAAGCACCACTAACTAGAATGTACATTTCCTGAAGAAAATGTGAAGTGGTGCTTGCAGTGGCAAAATTCACCACCCGGTTGCTAGGGTGTTGTACATGATTGCATACAAGCCATCAACCATGTCTGTACGATGTTGTGGAGCTGAAATATGGCTTCTATATGTTGCAATATGGTTGCTAGGTAGCTTTAAATGGTTGCTAAGGTGTGGTTACACAGTTACCATGAGGATATTTACAGACTGGTGTCCCAACCAAAACAAACAAACACACTCCCATGTCTATACGATGTTCTGGTGCTGAGATATAGCCCATCCATGTGTTTGTACGGTTGCTAGGGTACTCCAAATGGTTGCTAAGGTTTGTTTATACAGTTTATGGGGTAATTTTTAAAGAGTATTTACAAGTCTGTGTCAAAAATGCCCAACTCTGTGTTTTTACAATGTTTTGTTGCTGAGATATGGCTTGTAAATTTTGTTCAATGGTTGCTAGGGGCCTGTAACTGGTTGCTAGGGCGTGACTATTAAGTTGTTATGTCACTCCTTATTGGCTGCTTGATAGGACGAATCAAAAGAGCCCAACCCCAAGCCTCTATGACCTTCTGAGCCAAAGATATGATTTTACAAATTTTGTGCCAATGTTAAGTCTATGGGACATTTTTCGGCTAATTTTTCACCCGCCAGACGAACATCTTACACCCGATCGCTTATAAAAGTCAAAGCACACCTGTCCTCAATAAACCGGTCAATTTGACACCTCATTCAGGGGTCTGTGACAAACGGTGTGGGGCAAGTTACGCGTCGAAGTTTTGTCTAGGTGAATAGTAATCACAACACTAGAATGTACATTTCCTGAAGAAAATGTGAAGTGGTGCTTGCAGTGGCAAAATTCACCACCCGGTTGCTAGGGTGTTGTACATGATTGCATACAAGCCATCAACCATGTGGAGCTGAAACATGGCTTCTATATGTTGCAATGTGGTTGCTAGGTAGCTTTAAATGGTTGCTAAGGTGTGGTTACACAGTTACCATGATGATATTTACAGATTGGTTTCCCAACCGAAACAAACAAGCACACCCCCATGTCTATACGATGTTCTGGTGCTGAGATATAGCTCATTCATGTGTTTGTACGGTTGCTAGGGTACTCCAAATGGTTGCTAAGGTTTGTTTATACAGTTTATGGGGTAATATATAAAGAGTATTTGCAAGTCTGGGTCAAAAAATGCCCAAATCTGTGTTTTTACAATGTTTTGTTGCTGAGATATGGCTTGTAAATGTTGTTCAATGGTTGCTAGGGGCCTGTAACTGGTTGCTAGGGCGTGGCTATGAAGTTGTTATTTCACTACTTATTGGCTGCTTGATAGGACGAATCAAAAGAGCCCAACCCCAAGGCTCTATGACCTTCTGAGCCAAAGATATGATTTTACACATTTTGTGCCAATGTTAAGTCTATGGGACATTTTTCGGCTAATTTTTCGCCCGCCAGACGAACATCCTACACCCGATCGCTTATAAAAGTCATAGCACACCTCTCCTCAATAAACCGGTCGATTTGACACCTCATTCAGGGGTCTGTGACAAACGGTGTGGGGCGAGTTACGCGCCAAAGTTTTGTCTAGGTGAATAGTAATCACAACACTAGAATGTACATTTCCTGAAGAAAATGTGAAGTGGTGCTTGCAGTGGCAAAACTCGCCACTCGGTTGCTAGGGTGTTGTACATGATTGCATACGATCCAACAACCATGTCTGTACGATGTTGTGGAGCTGAAATATGGCTTCTATATGTTGCAATATGGTTGCTAGGTGGCTCTAAACGGTTGCTAGGGTGTGGCTACACAGTTACCATGATGATATTTACAGACTGGTTTCCCAACCGAAACAAACAAACACACCCCCATGTCTATACAATGTTCTGGTGATGAGATATAGCCCATTCATGTGTTTGTACGGTTGCTAGGGTACTCCAAATGGTTGCTAAGGTTTGTTTATACAATTTATGGGGTAATATTTAAAGACTGTATGGGAGTCTGGGTCAAAAAATGCCCAACTCTGTGTTTTTACAATGTTTTGTTGCTGAGATATGGCTTGTAAATGTTGTTCAATGGTTGCTAGGGGCCTGTAACTGGTTGCTAGGGCATGACTATGAAGTTTTTATGTCATTACTTATTGGCTGCTTGATAGGACGAATCAAAAGAGCCCACCCCAAGCCTCTATGACCTTCTGAGCCAAAGATATGATTTTACAAATTTTGTGCCAATGTTAAGTCTCTGGGACATTTTTCGGCTAATTTTTCGCCCGCCAGACGAACATCGTAGACCCGATCGCTTATAAAAGTCATAGCACACCTCTCCTCAATAAACCGGTCGATTTGACACCTCATTTAGGGGTCTGTGACAAACGGTGTGGGGCGAGTTACGCGCCGAAGTTTTGTCTAGGTGAATAGTAATCACAACACTAGAATGTACATTTCCTGAAGAAAATGTGAAGTGGTGCTTGCAGTGGCAAAACTCGCCACTCGGTTGCTAGGGTGTTGTACATGATTGCATACGAGCCAACAACCATGCCTCTACGATGTTGTGGAGCTGAAATATGGCTTCTATATGTTGCAATATGGTTGCTAGGTGGCTCTAAATGGTTGCTAGGGTGTGAATACACAGTTACCATGGTGATATTTACAGACCGTTTTCCAACTGAAACTAATGAGCCAACCCCCATCTCTATACAATATTCTGATGCAGAGATGTAGGTCTTGTAAAATGGTTGCTAGGGTACTCTGTTTGGTTGCTATGGAGATGCTTGTCAGCTGCTAATGATGAAACTGCAAAGGCTTCTTGTCAGTATGAATGATATAAACCAACTCCCATCTCTATATGATGTTCTGATGCAGAGATATACGTTTTGCTAAACAGTTGCTAGGGTACTCTATTTGGTTGCTAGCGAGTGGCTTGTCAGCTGCCAATCATGAAACTCCAAAGGCTTCTTGTCACTATGAATGATATAAACCAACTCCCATGCCTCTGCGACATTCAGAATGGAAGATATGCCTCTTTGGATTTTGGTTGCTAGGGTACTCTGTTTGGTTGCTAGGGAGTGTCTTGGCAGCTCTCAATCATGAAACTCAAAGGCTGCTTGTCGATATGAATGTTATAAACCAACTCCCATGCCTCTGTGACATTCAGAATGGAAGATATCCCTCTTTGGATTTTGGTTGCTAAGGTGCTCGACAATGGTTGCTAGGGAGGGGCTTGGAAGTGTTGAGGTGATTCATGATTGGCTGTTTGCTGCCCCGAGTCAAATGAGACCACCCCCATGTTTCTATGACAATTCAGTCCGGAGATATCTCTTTGAACTCTTTCAATGTAAGTCTATGGATCTTGTTGCTAAGGGGCTCTAAATGGTTGCTAAGGCGTGGCTTGATAGCTTCACAATGATCCAGAGAGACTGACTGGTCATCTGAGTAAAATGAGCCCTCCCCTTTGTCTCTATGACACTGTGATCCAGAGCTACGTTCAATACAAAGTCCCTATGCAATTTACCATAGTAGGAAAAGCATGTGTGTTTCACGGGATGTTCCTTCCCTATAGTAAGTCAATGGGGCAACTTTGGGCATCTCCTGCCCCCCAGGGGTGCAACTTTTACCCCATTGTGAGGTATGTTCTTACAGAGCCTGTCAGCCTCTTCAAATGTGGCAAATCACACGTTTCTGCGAAATCCTTGCTCAGAGCTACGTGTGGTCAAAGTTCGTCGCAATGTTAAGTCAATGGGACTTTTTTGGCCGCTTTTTCGCCCCTGGGGCGAACACCGTACCCCCGATCACTTATAAAAGTCATAGCACACCATTCCCGAATGATCCGCACGATTTGACGCCTCATTCGTGTGTCTGTGACAAAAGCTGCGGGACGAGTTACGCGCCAAACTTTTGTCCGGAATAATAAGAAGAAAAATAATAATAATAATAAGTATGAGCAATAACAATAGTGATGCCTTGCTTTCAGCAAGCACCACTAACTAGAATGTACATTTCCTGAAGAAAATGTGAAGTGGTGCTTGCAGTGGCAAAACTCGCCACTCGGTTGCTAGGGTGTTGTACATGATTGCATACGATCCAACAACCATGTCTGTACGATGTTGTGGAGCTGAAATATGGCTTCTATATGTTGCAATATGGTTGCTAGGTGGCTCTAAACGGTTGCTAGGGTGTGGCTACACAGTTACCATGATGATATTTACAGACTGGTTTCCCAACCGAAACAAACAAACACACCCCCATGTCTATACAATGTTCTGGTGATGAGATATAGCCCATTCATGTGTTTGTACGGTTGCTAGGGTACTCCAAATGGTTGCTAAGGTTTGTTTATACAATTTATGGGGTAATATTTAAAGACTGTATGGGAGTCTGGGTCAAAAAATGCCCAACTCTGTGTTTTTACAATGTTTTGTTGCTGAGATATGGCTTGTAAATGTTGTTCAATGGTTGCTAGGGGCCTGTAACTGGTTGCTAGGGCATGACTATGAAGTTTTTATGTCATTACTTATTGGCTGCTTGATAGGACGAATCAAAAGAGCCCACCCCAAGCCTCTATGACCTTCTGAGCCAAAGATATGATTTTACAAATTTTGTGCCAATGTTAAGTCTCTGGGACATTTTTCGGCTAATTTTTCGCCCGCCAGACGAACATCGTAGACCCGATCGCTTATAAAAGTCATAGCACACCTCTCCTCAATAAACCGGTCGATTTGACACCTCATTTAGGGGTCTGTGACAAACGGTGTGGGGCGAGTTACGCGCCGAAGTTTTGTCTAGGTGAATAGTAATCACAACACTAGAATGTACATTTCCTGAAGAAAATGTGAAGTGGTGCTTGCAGTGGCAAAACTCGCCACTCGGTTGCTAGGGTGTTGTACATGATTGCATACGAGCCAACAACCATGCCTCTACGATGTTGTGGAGCTGAAATATGGCTTCTATATGTTGCAATATGGTTGCTAGGTGGCTCTAAATGGTTGCTAGGGTGTGAATACACAGTTACCATGGTGATATTTACAGACCGTTTTCCAACTGAAACTAATGAGCCAACCCCCATCTCTATACAATATTCTGATGCAGAGATGTAGGTCTTGTAAAATGGTTGCTAGGGTACTCTGTTTGGTTGCTATGGAGATGCTTGTCAGCTGCTAATGATGAAACTGCAAAGGCTTCTTGTCAGTATGAATGATATAAACCAACTCCCATCTCTATATGATGTTCTGATGCAGAGATATACGTTTTGCTAAACAGTTGCTAGGGTACTCTATTTGGTTGCTAGCGAGTGGCTTGTCAGCTGCCAATCATGAAACTCCAAAGGCTTCTTGTCACTATGAATGATATAAACCAACTCCCATGCCTCTGCGACATTCAGAATGGAAGATATGCCTCTTTGGATTTTGGTTGCTAGGGTACTCTGTTTGGTTGCTAGGGAGTGTCTTGGCAGCTCTCAATCATGAAACTCAAAGGCTGCTTGTCGATATGAATGTTATAAACCAACTCCCATGCCTCTGTGACATTCAGAATGGAAGATATCCCTCTTTGGATTTTGGTTGCTAAGGTGCTCGACAATGGTTGCTAGGGAGGGGCTTGGAAGTGTTGAGGTGATTCATGATTGGCTGTTTGCTGCCCCGAGTCAAATGAGACCACCCCCATGTTTCTATGACAATTCAGTCCGGAGATATCTCTTTGAACTCTTTCAATGTAAGTCTATGGATCTTGTTGCTAAGGGGCTCTAAATGGTTGCTAAGGCGTGGCTTGATAGCTTCACAATGATCCAGAGAGACTGACTGGTCATCTGAGTAAAATGAGCCCTCCCCTTTGTCTCTATGACACTGTGATCCAGAGCTACGTTCAATACAAAGTCCCTATGCAATTTACCATAGTAGGAAAAGCATGTGTGTTTCACGGGATGTTCCTTCCCTATAGTAAGTCAATGGGGCAACTTTGGGCATCTCCTGCCCCCCAGGGGTGCAACTTTTACCCCATTGTGAGGTATGTTCTTACAGAGCCTGTCAGCCTCTTCAAATGTGGCAAATCACACGTTTCTGCGAAATCCTTGCTCAGAGCTACGTGTGGTCAAAGTTCGTCGCAATGTTAAGTCAATGGGACTTTTTTGGCCGCTTTTTCGCCCCTGGGGCGAACACCGTACCCCCGATCACTTATAAAAGTCATAGCACACCATTCCCGAATGATCCGCACGATTTGACGCCTCATTCGTGTGTCTGTGACAAAAGCTGCGGGACGAGTTACGCGCCAAACTTTTGTCCGGAATAATAAGAAGAAAAATAATAATAATAATAAGTATGAGCAATAACAATAGTGATGCCTTGCTTTCAGCAAGCACCACTAACTAGAATGTACATTTCCTGAAGAAAATGTGAAGTGGTGCTTGCAGTGGCAAAACTCGCCACTCGGTTGCTAGGGTGTTGTACATGATTGCATACGAGCCAACAACCATGCCTCTACGATGTTGTGGAGCTGAAATATGGCTTCTATATGTTGCAATATGGTTGCTAGGTGGCTCTAAATGGTTGCTAGGGTGTGAATACACAGTTACCATGGTGATATTTACAGACCGTTTTCCAACTGAAACTAATGAGCCAACCCCCATCTCTATACAATATTCTGATGCAGAGATGTAGGTCTTGTAAAATGGTTGCTAGGGTACTCTGTTTGGTTGCTATGGAGATGCTTGTCAGCTGCTAATGATGAAACTGCAAAGGCTTCTTGTCAGTATGAATGATATAAACCAACTCCCATCTCTATATGATGTTCTGATGCAGAGATATACGTTTTGCTAAACAGTTGCTAGGGTACTCTATTTGGTTGCTAGCGAGTGGCTTGTCAGCTGCCAATCATGAAACTCCAAAGGCTTCTTGTCACTATGAATGATATAAACCAACTCCCATGCCTCTGCGACATTCAGAATGGAAGATATGCCTCTTTGGATTTTGGTTGCTAGGGTACTCTGTTTGGTTGCTAGGGAGTGTCTTGGCAGCTCTCAATCATGAAACTCAAAGGCTGCTTGTCGATATGAATGTTATAAACCAACTCCCATGCCTCTGTGACATTCAGAATGGAAGATATCCCTCTTTGGATTTTGGTTGCTAAGGTGCTCGACAATGGTTGCTAGGGAGGGGCTTGGAAGTGTTGAGGTGATTCATGATTGGCTGTTTGCTGCCCCGAGTCAAATGAGACCACCCCCATGTTTCTATGACAATTCAGTCCGGAGATATCTCTTTGAACTCTTTCAATGTAAGTCTATGGATCTTGTTGCTAAGGGGCTCTAAATGGTTGCTAAGGCGTGGCTTGATAGCTTCACAATGATCCAGAGAGACTGACTGGTCATCTGAGTAAAATGAGCCCTCCCCTTTGTCTCTATGACACTGTGATCCAGAGCTACGTTCAATACAAAGTCCCTATGCAATTTACCATAGTAGGAAAAGCATGTGTGTTTCACGGGATGTTCCTTCCCTATAGTAAGTCAATGGGGCAACTTTGGGCATCTCCTGCCCCCCAGGGGTGCAACTTTTACCCCATTGTGAGGTATGTTCTTACAGAGCCTGTCAGCCTCTTCAAATGTGGCAAATCACACGTTTCTGCGAAATCCTTGCTCAGAGCTACGTGTGGTCAAAGTTCGTCGCAATGTTAAGTCAATGGGACTTTTTTGGCCGCTTTTTCGCCCCTGGGGCGAACACCGTACCCCCGATCACTTATAAAAGTCATAGCACACCATTCCCGAATGATCCGCACGATTTGACGCCTCATTCGTGTGTCTGTGACAAAAGCTGCGGGACGAGTTACGCGCCAAACTTTTGTCCGGAATAATAAGAAGAAAAATAATAATAATAATAAGTATGAGCAATAACAATAGTGATGCCTTGCTTTCAGCAAGCACCACTAACTAGAATGTACATTTCCTGAAGAAAATGTGAAGTGGTGCTTGCAGTGGCAAAACTCGCCACTCGGTTGCTAAAGTGCGTTTAGCTAGTTTTTAGCAAGATTCTAACAAAATTATCATCATGCTAGCATTATAAGCATGTGACTAACATAATGCTAGCATGTTGCTATCATGGTGCTAATATGATTAGCATGTTGCTAGCATCATGCTAGCATGTTTTTAGCAAAAGCTAACGTGAATGTAGCTAGCATGATTAGCATGTTGTTAGCATGATGCTAGCATTTTTTAACAAGATGCTAACATGAATAGCACGTTTGCTAGCATGTTTGTAGCAAGAAGCTAGCATGATTAGCATGTAGCTAGTATCATGCTAGCATTATTAGCATGTTGCTAGCATCATGCTAGCATTATTAGCATCATGCTAGCATCATGTTAGCATGATTAGCATGTAGCTAGCATGATGCTAGCTTGTTTTACCATGTTGCTAGCATGGTTTACCATGATTTACCATAGTTTACCATGATTTACCACAATTTACCATAGTTTACCAGATTTACTATAGTATACCATGATTTACCATGTTCAAGTATGATTTACTATGATTCTACCATGATTTACCACGATTTACTATAGTATACCATGATTTACCATGTTCAAGTATGATTTACTGATTCTAGCATGATTTACCATAGTTTACCATGATTTACCATAGTTTAACATGATTTACCACAATTTACTATAGTTTACCATGATTTACTATAGTATACCATGATTTACCATGTTCAAGTATGATTTACTGATTCTAGCATGATTTACCATAGTTTACCATGATTTACCATAGTTTACCATGATTTACCACGATTTACGATAGTTTACCATGATTTACTATAGTATACCATGATATACCATGTTCAAGTATGATTTACTGATTTTAGCATGATTTATCATAGTTTACCATGATTTACCATAGTTTACCATGATTTACCATGATTTACTATAGTATACCATGATTTACCATGTTCAAGTATGATTTACTATGATTCTAGCATGATTTACCATAGTTTACCATGATTTACCATAGTTTACCACGATTTACCACGATTTACTATAGTATACCATGATTTACCATGTTGAAGTATGATTTACTGATTCTAGCATGATTTATCATAGTTTACCATGATTTACCATAGTTTACCATGATTTACCATAGTTTACCATGATTTACTATAGTATACCATGATTTACCATGTTGAAGTATGATTTACTGATTCTAGCATGATTTACCATAGTTTACCATGATTTACCACGATTTACCATAGTTTACCATGATTTACCATAGTTTACCACGATTTACCACGATTTACTATAGTATACCATGATTTACCATGTTCAAGTATGATTTACTGATTCTAGCATGATTTATCATAGTTTACCATGATTTACCATAGTTTACCATGATTTACCATAGTTTACCATGATTTACTATAGTATACCATGATTTACCATGTTGAAGTATGATTTACTGATTCTAGCATGATTTACCATAGTTTACCATGATTTACCATAGTTTACCATGATTTACCACGATTTACCATAGTTTACCATGATTTACTATAGTATACCATGATATACCATGTTCAAGTATGATTTACTGATTTTAGCATGATTTATCATAGTTTACCATGATTTATCATAGTTTACCATGATTTACCATAGTTTACCATGATTCACCATAGTTTACCATGATTTACTATAGTATACCATGATTTACCATGTTCAAGTATGATTTACTATGATTCTAGCATGATTTACCATAGTTTACCATGATTTACCACGATTTACCATAGTTTACTATGATTTACTATAGTATACCATGATTTACCATGGTTTAGTATGATTTACTATGATTCTAGGATGATTTACCATAGTTTACCATGATTTAGTCAAAAGAGCCAAGTCCCATCTCTATACTATGTTTTGATGCAGAGATATACGTTTTGCTAAACGGTTGCTAGGGTACTCTTTTTGGTTGCTATGGAGTTACTTGGCAGCTGCCAATGATGAAATTCCAAAGGCTTCTTGTCACTATGAATGATATAAACCAACTCCCATGCCTCTGTGACATTCAGAATGGAAGATATCCCTCTTTGGATTTTGGTTGCTAGGGTACTCTCTTTGGTTGCTAGGGAGTGGCTTGTCAGCTGCCAATCATGAAACTCCAAAGGCTGCTTGTCAGTATGAATGATATAAACCAACTCCCATGCCTCTGCGACATTCAGAATGGAAGATAACCCTCTTTGGATTTTGGTTGCTAGGGTACTCTGTTTGGTTGCTAGGGAGTGGCTTGTCAGCTGCCAATCATGAAACTCCAAAGGCTTCTTGTCAGTATAAATGATATAAACCAACTCCCATGCCTCTGTGACATTCAGAATGGAAGATATCCCTCTTTGGATTTTGGTTGCTAAGGTGCTCGACAATGGTTGCTAGGGAGGGGCTTGGAAGTGTTTAGGTGATTCATGATTGGCTGTTTGCTTCCCCGAGTCAAATGAGACCACCCCCATGTTTCTATGACTATTCAGTCTGGAGATATCTCTTTGAACTCTTTCAATGGAGGTCTATGGAACTTGTTGCTAAGGGGCTCTAAATGGTTGCTAGGGCGTGGCTTGATAGCTTCACAATGATCCTGAGAGACTGATTGGTCGTCTGAGTAAAATGAGCCCTCCCCCTTGTCTCTATGACACTGTGATCCAGAGCTACGTTCAATACAAAGTCCCTATGCAATTTACCATAGTAGGAAAAGCATGTGTGTTTCACGGGACGTTCCTTCCCCATAGTAAGTCAAAGGGGCAACTTTGGGCATCTCCTGCCCCCCAGGGGTGCAACTTTTACCCCATTGTGAGGTATGTTCTTACAGAGCCTGTCAGCCTCTTCAAATGTGGCAAATCACACGTTTCTGCGAAATCGTCGCTCAGAGTTATGACTCGTCAAAGTTTGTCGCAATGTTAAGTCTATGGGATTTTTCGGACGCTTTTTCGCCCCTGGGGCGAACACCGCACCCCCGATCGCTTATAAAAGTCATAGCACACCTCTCCTTAATGAGCCGGTCGATTTGACACCTCATTCATGGATCTGTGACAAACGGTGCGGGACGAGTTACGCGCCAAACTTTGTGTGGAATAATAAAAAGAAGAATAATAATAACTAGAATGTACATTTCCTGAAGAAAATGTGAAGTGGTGCTTGCAGTGGCAAAACTCGCCACTCGGTTGCTAGGGTGTTGTACATGATTGCATACGAGCCAACAACCATGCCTCTACGATGTTGTGGAGCTGAAATATGGCTTCTATATGTTGCAATATGGTTGCTAGGTGGCTCTAAATGGTTG
The DNA here is from genome assembly GCF_951802725.1 of Rutilus rutilus. Taxonomy (NCBI): domain Eukaryota; kingdom Metazoa; phylum Chordata; class Actinopteri; order Cypriniformes; family Leuciscidae; genus Rutilus; species Rutilus rutilus. The sequence goes on along the minus strand of NC_140211.1, from coordinate 44,530,441 downwards.
CTAGGGTGTGAATACACAGTTACCATGGTGATATTTACAGACCGTTTTCCAACTGAAACTAATGAGCCAACCCCCATCTCTATACAATATTCTGATGCAGAGATGTAGGTCTTGTAAAATGGTTGCTAGGGTACTCTGTTTGGTTGCTATGGAGATGCTTGTCAGCTGCTAATGATGAAACTGCAAAGGCTTCTTGTCAGTATGAATGATATAAACCAACTCCCATCTCTATATGATGTTCTGATGCAGAGATATACGTTTTGCTAAACAGTTGCTAGGGTACTCTATTTGGTTGCTAGCGAGTGGCTTGTCAGCTGCCAATCATGAAACTCCAAAGGCTTCTTGTCACTATGAATGATATAAACCAACTCCCATGCCTCTGCGACATTCAGAATGGAAGATATGCCTCTTTGGATTTTGGTTGCTAGGGTACTCTGTTTGGTTGCTAGGGAGTGTCTTGGCAGCTCTCAATCATGAAACTCAAAGGCTGCTTGTCGATATGAATGTTATAAACCAACTCCCATGCCTCTGTGACATTCAGAATGGAAGATATCCCTCTTTGGATTTTGGTTGCTAAGGTGCTCGACAATGGTTGCTAGGGAGGGGCTTGGAAGTGTTGAGGTGATTCATGATTGGCTGTTTGCTGCCCCGAGTCAAATGAGACCACCCCCATGTTTCTATGACAATTCAGTCCGGAGATATCTCTTTGAACTCTTTCAATGTAAGTCTATGGATCTTGTTGCTAAGGGGCTCTAAATGGTTGCTAAGGCGTGGCTTGATAGCTTCACAATGATCCAGAGAGACTGACTGGTCATCTGAGTAAAATGAGCCCTCCCCTTTGTCTCTATGACACTGTGATCCAGAGCTACGTTCAATACAAAGTCCCTATGCAATTTACCATAGTAGGAAAAGCATGTGTGTTTCACGGGATGTTCCTTCCCTATAGTAAGTCAATGGGGCAACTTTGGGCATCTCCTGCCCCCCAGGGGTGCAACTTTTACCCCATTGTGAGGTATGTTCTTACAGAGCCTGTCAGCCTCTTCAAATGTGGCAAATCACACGTTTCTGCGAAATCCTTGCTCAGAGCTACGTGTGGTCAAAGTTCGTCGCAATGTTAAGTCAATGGGACTTTTTTGGCCGCTTTTTCGCCCCTGGGGCGAACACCGTACCCCCGATCACTTATAAAAGTCATAGCACACCATTCCCGAATGATCCGCACGATTTGACGCCTCATTCGTGTGTCTGTGACAAAAGCTGCGGGACGAGTTACGCGCCAAACTTTTGTCCGGAATAATAAGAAGAAAAATAATAATAATAATAAGTATGAGCAATAACAATAGTGATGCCTTGCTTTCAGCAAGCACCACTAATAATAAGTATGAGCAATAACAATAGTGATGCCTTGCTTTCAGCAAGCACCACTAATAAGTATGAGCAATAACAATAGTGATGCCTTGCTTTCAGCAAGCACCACTAATAAGTATGAGCAATAACAATAGTGATGCCTTGCTTTCAGCAAGCACCACTAATAATAACTAGATGCGAAAGTTCGTCGAGACAAACTTTAAGTTGGCTTGAGAAAGTTTGGACCGGTACGATTTTTGCTAGGCGGTTGTTAGGATGTTATGGGTGGTTGCTATGGTGTTGCTAGGCGGTTGCTAAGGTATTCTGGGTGGTTGCTAGGCGGTTGCTAGGGTATTTTGGGTGGTTGCTAGGGTATTTTGGGTGGTTGCTAGGCGGTTGCTAGGGTGTTCTGGATGGTTGCTAGGATATTTTTGGTGGTTGCTAGGGTCTTTTGGGTGGTTGCTAGGGTCTTTTGGGTGGTTGCTAGGCGGTTGCTAGGGTATTTTGGGTGGTTGCTAGGGTGTTCTGGGTGGTTGCTAGGGTGTTATGGGTGGTTGCTATGGTGTTGCTAGGCGGTTGCTAAGGTATTTTGGGTGGTAGCTAGGGTGTTCTGGGTGGTTGCTAGGAAGTTGCTAGGGTGTTATGGGTGGTTGCTATGGTGTTGCTAGGCGTTGCTAAGGTATTCTGGGTGGTTGCTAGGTGGTGGCTAGGGTGTTCTGGGTGGTTGCTAGGCAGTTGCTAGGGTGTTATGGGTGGTTGCTATGGTGTTGCTAGGCGTTGCTAAGGTATTCTGGGTGGTTGCTAGGTGGTGGCTAGGGTGTTCTGGGTGGTTGCTAGGCTGTTTTGGGTGGTTGCTAGGGTATTCTGGATGGTTGCTATGGTCTTTTGGGTGGTTGCTAGGCAGTTGCTAGGGTGTTTTGGGTGGTTACTAGGCGGTTGCTAGGGTCTTTTGGGTGGTTGCTAGGGTCTTTTGGGTGGTTGCTAGGGTGTTCTGGGTGGTTGCTAGGGTCTTTTGGGTGGTGGCTAGCCGGTTGCTAGGGTGTTCTGGGTGGTTGCTAGGCTGTTTTGGGTGGTTGCTAGGATATTCTGGGTGGTTGCTAGGCGGTTGCTAGGATATTTCTGATGGTTGCTAGGGTCTTTTGGGTGGTTGCTAGGCGGTTGCTAGGGTATTTTCAGTGGTTGCTAGGGTCTTTTGGGTGGTTGCTGGGCAGTTGCTAGGGTATTTTGGGTGGTTGCTAGGGTGTTCTGGGTGGTTGCTAGGCAGTTGCTAGGGTGTTCTGGGTGGTTGCTAGGCGGTTGCTAGGGTGTTCTGGGTGGTTGCTAGGGTCTTTTGGGTGGTTGCTAGGCGGTTGCTAGGGTGTCCTGGGTGGTTGCTAGGGTCTTTTGGGTGGTTGCTAGGGTCTTTTGGGTAGTTGCTAGGGTCTTTTGGGTGGTTGCTAGGAGGTTGCTAGGACATTTTCGGTGGTTGCTAGGGTCTTTTGGGTGGTTGCTAGGCGGTTGCTAGGGTATTTTGGGTGGTTGCTAGGATATTTTTGGTGGTTGCTAGGGTCTTTTGGGTGGTTGCTAGGGTCTTTTGGGTGGTTGCTAGGGTATTTTGGGTGGTTGCTAGGGTGTTCTGGGTGGTTGCTAGGCGGTTGCTAGGGTGTTCTGGGTGGTTGCTAGGGTCTTTTGGGTAGTTGCTAGGCGGTTGCTAGGATATTTTGGGTAGTTGCTAGGGTCTTTTGGGTGGTTGCTAGGATATTTTCGGTGGTTGCTAGGGTCTTTTGGGTGGTTGCTAGGCGGTTGCTAGGGTATTTTGGGTGGTTGCTAGGGTATTTTGGGTGGTTGCTAGGATATTTTTGGTGGTTGCTAGGGTCTTTTGGGTGGTTGCTAGGCGGTTGCTAGGGTGTTTTGGGTGGTTGCTAGGATATTTTGGGTGGTTGCTAGGTGGTTGCTAGGGTCTTTTGGGTGGTTGCTAGGGTGTTTTGGGTGGTTGCTAGGATATTTTGGGTGGTTGCTAGGGTCTTTTGGGTGGTTGCTAGGGTATTTTGGATAGTTGCTAGGGTGTTCTGGGTGGTTGCTAGGCGGTTGCTAGGGTCTTTTGGGTGGTTGCTATGGTATTCAGGGTGGTTGATATGGTGTTACTAGGTGGTTGGTAGTTGTCACAGATGGTTACTATGGAGTTTTTATGGAGTTCTTAGCATGATCTTGGCATGATTTAACACTTAACTAATCGCTATTAGCATGTAGCTATTCACTGCTAGCATGTGTAGCATGTTGGAAGTGCTGTTTGCTAGCATGAGTCAAAAGAGCCAAACCTCATCTCTATACGATGTTCTGATACAGAGATATAGGTCTTACAAAACGTTTGCTAGGGTACTCGAGTTTGGTTGCTATGGAGTTGCTTGGGAGCTGGAAGCTTTAAACTTAAGAAGTTTAAAGTGGTTTGAAGTTTAAAGTAGTTTGAAGTAGTTTGAAGTTTATGATAGATATATAAATAAGTTAGATAGATACACACACACACACACACACACACACACTCAGACTACCTCGCTCACACACTCACTCAGACACACACACACACACACTCAGAGTTTATGAGTTTAGAGTTTATAAGTGTACGAGTTTTTGAGTTTAGAGTTTATAAGTTTAAATGAGTTTAGAGTTCAGAGTTTATTAATTTATTAGTTTAAGAGTTCATAAGTCTATGAATTCATGAGTTTATTAGTTAATTAGTTATTAAATTTAAGTTAATTAGTTTATAAATGTATGAGATTAGAGTTTATTAGCTTAAATGAGTTTCATTGGCTAATATATATAGAACGGCAGTTTGGTTTAGTCTTCAAGGTGTTTAGATTTGAATTTTTGTCGGTTTGAATTTTTTAGAACTCCCCAATGTAAGTCAATGGGAGTTTTTGAATGAGTTTTTTCGAGTTTTGATCGTCATTTGTAGGAAAACCGTAAGTCCGATCAGTCTGAAAAGATAGAGCACACCGAGTCAGATCAGTTTGAGTGTCTGAGCCGAGTTTGGAGTATGTAGAGTTAAAGCTCTAAGAGGAGTTTGAGTTGTAAATTTTTAGGGTCAGAATAATAATAATAACTAGATGCGAAAGTTCGTCGAGACAAACTTTAAGTTGGCTTGAGAAAGTTTGGACCAGAACGTTTTTTGCTAGGCGGTTGCTAGGATGTGATGGGTGGTTGCTATGGTGTTGCTAGGGTATTTTGGGCAGTTACTAGGGTGTTCTGGGTGGTTGCTAGGTGGTTGCTAGGGTGTCCTGGGTGGTTGCTAGGGTCTTTTGGGTGGTTGCTAGGGTATTTTGGGTAGTTGCTAGGGTGTTCTAGGTGGTTGCAAGGGTATTCTGGGTGGTTGCTAGGCGGTTGCTAGGGTGTTCTGGGTGGTTGCTAGGCTGTTTTGGGTGGTTGCTAGGGTATTCTGGGTGGTTGCTAGGCGGTTGCTAGGATATTTCTGGTGGTTGCTAGGTTCTTTTGGGTGGTTGCTAGGCGGTTGCTAGGATATTTTGGGTGGTTGCTAGGGTCTTTTGGGTAGTTGCTAGGCGGTTGCTAGGATATTTTGGGTAGTTGCTAGGGTCTTTTGGGTGGTTGATAGGCGGTTGCTAGGATATTTTCGGTGGTTGCTAGGGTCTTTTGGGTGGTTGCTAGGCGGTTGCTAGGGTATTTTGGGTGGTTGCTAGGATATTTTCGGTGGTTCCTAGGGTCTTTTGGGTGGTTGCTAGGCGGTTGCTAGGGTGTTTTGGGTGGTTGCTAGGATATTTTGGGTGGTTACTAGGATATTTTGGGTGGTTGCTAGGGTCTTTTGGGTGGTTGCTAGGGTGTTCTGGGTGGTTGCTAGGATATTTTCGGTGGTTGCTAAGAACTTTTGGGTGGTTGCTAGGCGGTTGCTAGGGTCTTTTGGGTGGTTGCTAGGGTATTCTGGGTGGTTGCTAGGCGGTTGCTAGGGTATTTTGGGCGGTTGCTAGGGTGTTCTGGGTGGTTGCTAGGGTGTTGCTAGGCGGTTGCTAGGGTATTCTGGGTGGTTGCTAGGTGGTTGCTAGGGTATTCTGGGTGGTTGCTATGGTGTTGCTAGGCGGTTGCTAGGGTATTCTGGGTCGTTGCTATGGTGTTGCTAGGGTATTCTGGGTGGTTGCTATGGTGTTGCTAGGGTGTTGCTAGGCGTTTGCTAGGGTGTTCTGGTGGTTGCTATGGTGTTGCTAGGCGGTTGTTAGGGTATTCAGGGCGGTTGATATGGTGTTACTAGGTGGCTGGTAGTTGTCACAGATGGTTGCTATGGAGTTTTTATAGAGTTCTTAGCATGATCTTGGCATGATTTAACACTTAACTAATCGCTATTAGCATGTAGCTATTCACTGCTAGCATGTGTAGCATGTTGGAAGTGCTGTTTGCTAGCATGAGTCAAAAGAGCCAAACCTCATCTCTATACGATGTTCTGATACAGAGATATAGGTCTTACAAAACGGTTGCTAGGGTACTCGAGTTTGGTTGCTATGGAGTTGCTTGGGAGCTGGAAGCTTTAAACTTAAGAAGTTTAAAGTGGTTTGAAGTTTAAAGTAGTTTGAAGTTTATGACAGATAGATAAATAAGTTGGATAGATAGACAGACACACACACACACACACACACACACACACACACACACACACTAACTCGCTCACACACTCACTCAGACACACACACTCAGAGTTTATGAGTTTAGAGTTTATAAGTGTATAAATTGATGAGTTTATAAGTGTAAGAGTTTTTGAGTTTAGAGTTTATAAGTTTAAATGAGTTTAAGAGTTTAGAGTTTATAAGTTTAAATGAGTTTAAGAGTTCAGAGTTTATTAATTTATGAGTTTAAGAGTTCATAAGTCTATGAATTCATGAGTTTATAAGTTAATTAGTTTATAAGTGTTTATAGTTTAGAGTTTATTAGTTTAAATGAGTCTCAATGGCTCATATAGTATATAGAACGGCAGTTTGGTTTAGTCTTCAAGGTGTTTAGATTTAAATTTTTGTCGGTTTGAATTTTTTAGAACTCCCCAATGTAAGTCAATGGGAGTTTTTGAATGAGTTTTTTCGAGTTTTGATCGTCATTTGTAGGAAAACCGTAAGTCCGATCAGTCTGAAAAGATAGAGCACACCGAGTCAGATCAGTTTGAGTGTCTGAGCCGAGTTTGGAGTATGTAGAGTTAAAGCTCTAAGAGGAGTTTGAGTTGTAAATTTTTAGGGTCAGAATAATAATAATAATATGTTTAAATAGGATTTCAATATGTTGGCTCTCTCAAGCCAACTTAATAATAAGTTTAAATAGGATTTCAATATGTTGGCTCTCTCAAGCCAACTTAATAATAAGTTTAAATAGGATTTCAATATGTTGGCTCTCTCAAGCCAACTTAATAACTAGAATGTACATTTCCTGAAGAAAATGTGAAGTGGTGCTTGCAGTGGCAAAACTCGCCACTCGGTTGCTAGGGTGTTGTACATGATTGCATACGAGCCAACAACCATGCCTCTACGATGTTGTGGAGCTGAAATATGGCTTCTATATGTTGCAATATGGTTGCTAGGTTGCTAGGGTGTGAATACACAGTTACCATGGTGATATTTACAGACTGTTTTCCAACTGAAGCTAATGAGCCAACCCCCATCTCTATACAATATTCTGATGCAGAGATGTAGGTCTTGTAAAATGGTTGCTAGGGTACTCTGTTTGGTTGCAATGGAGATGCTTGTCAGCTGTCAATGATGAAATTCCAAAGGCTTCTTGTCAGTATGAATGATATAAACCAACTCCCATCTCTATACGATGTTCTGATGCAGAGATATACATTTTGCTAAACGGTTGCTAGGGTACTCTATTTGGTTGCTAGCGAGTGGCTTGTCAGCTGCCAATCATGAAACTCCAAAGGCTTCTTGTCACTATGAATGATATAAACCAGCTCCCATGCCTCTGCGACATTCAGAATGGAAGATATGCCTCTTTGGATATTGGTTGCTAGGGTACTCTGTTTGGTTGCTAGGGAGTGGCTTGTCAGCTGTCAATGATGAAATTCCAAAGGCTTCTTGTCAGTATGAATTATATAATCCAACTCCCATGCCTCTGTGACATTCAGAATGGAAGATATGCCTCTTTGTATTTTGGTTGCTAGGGTACTCTGTTTGGTTGCTATGGAGTTACTTGGCAGCTGCCAATGATGCAATTCCAAAGGCTTCTTGTCACTATGAATGATATAAACCAACTCCCATGCCTCTGTGACATTCAGAATGGAAGATATCCCTCTTTGGATTTTGGTTGCTAGGGTACTCTGTTTGGTTGCTAGGGAGTGTCTTGGCAGCTGTCAATCATGAAACTCAAAGGCTGCTTGTCAATATGAATGATATAAACCAACTCCCATGCCTCTGTGACATTCAGAATGGAAGATATCCCTCTTTGGATTTTGGTTGCTAAGGTGCTCGACAATTGTTGCTAGGGAGGGGCTTGGAAGTGTTGAGGTGATTCATGATTGGCTGTTTGCTGCCCTGAGTCAAATGAGACCACCCCCATGTTTCTATGACAATTCAGTCCGGAGATATCTCTTTGAACTCTTTCAATGGAAGTCTATGGAACTTGTTGCTAAGGGGCTCTAAATGGTTGCTAGGGCGTGGCTTGATAGCTTCACAATGATCCAGAGAGACTGATTGGTCATCTGAGTAAAATGAGCCCTCCCCCTTGTCTCTATGACACTGTGATCCAGAGCTACGTTCAATACAAAGTCCCTATGCAATTTACCATAGTAGGAAAAGCATGTGTGTTTCACGGGACGTTCCTTCCCCATAGTAAGTCAATGGGGCAACTTTGGGCATCTCCTGCCCCCCAGGGGTGCAACTTTTACCCCATTGTGAGGTATGTTCTTACAGAGCCTATCAGCCTCTTCAAATGTGGCAAATCACACGTTTCTGCGAAATCCTTGCTCAGAGCTACGTGTGGTCAAAGTTCGTCGCAATGTTAAGTCAATGGGACTTTTTTGGCCGCTTTTTCGCCCCTGGGGCGAACACCGTACCCCCGATCACTTATAAAAGTCATAGCACACCATTCCCGAATAATCCGCACGATTTGACGCCTCATTCGTGTGTCTGTGTCAAAAGCTGCGGGACGAGTTACGCGCTGTAATAGAAATTTTACATTTAGATGTGTTTTTTACTCTTAGATGTGTTTTTACTTTTAGAAGTGTACAACTTGTATTAACATCTGTCACTTTATTTGTACTCATGAGCATTTAAAGAAATATATTCATATAAGCTAAAGCATAAGTTAAGACAAGCTTGCAGGGACGAAATGTTTTGAGTTATAGGAGACTTAGTAGCAAAGAGACTAAGAGTACTCAAGTGACCTTTTGTGCTTCAAGTGTCCCTTTGTGAGCTTCAAGTGTGAAAATATGTGCGCAGCTCAGATCAAAATAAAGATAGACAAAGGGTGTGAATTTTGAGCAGCAGCTAAAAACAGGAACTTGTATCTAGGCATGATATTGTTCTGTTTAGATATAATTTATGCAAGACAAAGATTTTGAACGAGATGCCTCCTTTTAAGGTAAACGAATGGTGAAGCCTAACCAGGATGTGTTTTGTGTATATAAGCTGGGCAAAAAGCAGAAGTCGGGGCCTTCCCATACCAGATGCGTTCTGTATGTGAATGTCAATTTCTTGCAAGAAATAAAGATCTTTATAACCTTTGAAATCTCCAGCTGTCTTCCAATTATTATTTAAAGTTGAGAAAGAATTTCCACGACAAATGGCGACGAGGAGGGATTCGCAAAGCTGATGACCTCCGTGGACGAAGCAATTGACTGAACATCCCAAAGACAAGAAGTCTCTGGCTCCGATACCCCAACGCTAAACTGCAAGGGATGGGAGAATTGTAGACACCACGGCAGGCCTAGGTGGACGCGATCCCGAATAAAGAACAAAGCTGCAAAAAGCACGGTGAGAGAAAATTAGGGTTTGAGAATAAATTTGAAAGTAATTTCTCAAATGCCAGGTGTTAATTGTTTTCCCAGAAGGGCCAGAGTTTGGAGAATAAACCGGAAAGTAATTCTCAAACGTCTAGACAAGGTGCGGTTTGGAATAAGCTGAAAGTGATTTTCAAATATTTAATAAGGCACTTGTCTGGGAAAAAGACCTAGCATCGACGGATGTGGGCATTTTTGAAAGTCCTAGATTGACGGATTTAGGCTGGCGTGGTGGCGACGCTGGGGGGGAGGATTAACACAGTAAATATAGTGCGTGTGAGCACGCGACTGGGAAATACGATACTGAAAAAAAAAAATTTAAATACGCAAATATAAATACCGTCGAGTATGTTAATGATAAGGAATTGGAGACAGTGGATTTCTCAAAAGGGTGGCATCATAGGATACCACAGTTAATTAATGTGTGTTTAATGTAAGCATAAGTGTTTAATGTCTGAGTGTAAGCCATCTGCAAAAGACAAAGGAAAATTGGACAAAAATATACAGAAGTCCAAAAATATACAGAAAAATATACAGATGACTTTAATGGTCGAATTATAGATGTATGGTTAAATGAGGCAATTACCAGACAAAGAAAACAGATAAATGCAGCATTAGCAACCATTAGAGAGTGCAATCAGAGGAAGCCAGAAAGAGGAAGCCAGAGAAAAAAACTTTACTAAACTCTGTTTCTAATTCTTCCGAGGAAATGAGATGCATGAAAACCCGCCTGGCTGAGGACGACCGCTGTCCGGCTCCCTACTCCCCCTACCAACCACCACCAACAGTGGTCCTCCACGAACCGCAAAGACAACCAGGAACAATGGAAGGCAAAAGACAAAGACAAAGAAGAAGAGGGAACGAGTCTGCAAGCAAGACCACCAAGACACCCTGAACATCGAAGCTTGCTAGGTTCGATCACCCTGCCCTCTGCTCCTCCAGACTACACTCCTCCATCTCCAACATTCGCAAATGTTCACCAACCCAAAGAGAAGCACAGGCCAGACAATCAAAGATAAGTACGTATGAAAGATATCTGAAAACTGTTTTTTCTGGACGGTCTGGACCCTGAAATAGGGAAAAAGGTCAAAACAACGTCTGGAAGAAATCCGGCGACACGCAACTCATCAACAACAGCTGCTGAGAGACCAAGCCAAGAACAAACAGAAAAAGATTGACAAAGACACTCAACTGGCTCTGCTGAAGATGGGGTGGAAGAGGACGTGGAATGGGTGACCGACCCGCAATGGACCCTGAAGTTTGTTATAATTGTGGACGAAAAGGACACTGGAGAAATGACTGTCCGGATCCTCCAAAGAACAGAGGATTCCAACAGCCACCAGAGCCACAAGGGGATTGAAAGAAGGAGGGGGAGGGGAGCGACGGTGAAGGGTCTGACTCCCAGGTGGTAAATATGTTTAATCTTATCTCTTTTTTCTGCTCCTTGCAATGAAGAAAATATGCTTGCTGTTTCTTGCAATGAAGAAAATATGCTTGCTGTTTCTTGCAATGAAGAAAATTCGCTTGCTGATACTGAACGAATGTATAAAGCATTTGCAAAATTACCAATGATTGATATCAGTATCGAGGGTAGGAAAATTAAGGTTCTAAATTGACAGTGGAGTGAAGAACTCAGCAATTAAAAATGAACAATTGCCTGATTTAATTGTATTATCTGGAAAATGGGCAACCTCCAGAAGTGCCACAGGGCATCTGGTAAAGGAACCATATACAGCAGATTTGTCTTGTCAGATTGGTGATCACTCATTTTCTCATGCTTTTCTTGTAACTACTACCTGTCCTTGTAATCTTCTGGGAAGAGATTTGATGTGTAAACTAAAGCTGAATTTGTATTGTGATGACAGTGGCCTCACTGCTGATATGAGCATGGTGCGAATGCCATGTTTGTTTTTGAATGGAGCACTCCTCAGTGTGGTCTGCAAAACAAAGCCACAGATAGGATGCCTCCTGACCATGATTTCATGGAAGAAAGTGATTTGCATTGCACATGTCATGTTAGCAGTGAGCCAGATGAAATGTTTGCTGAAAAATGGTCTGAACTAGAGATTGAGGAACTGAAAACCTCAGAGTTAATTTGGTCAGATAAATGGTGTGCTGTGAAGGTTGAATTGACTGATAGCCAAGCATCACTGTATGATGTAGAGGGGGAGTCCCTCACATCTTTTTAGCTAAACCACAGACTGCAGAGTGGAGAGGCATTGGGCTTTTTTGTGAAACAATGTGACTCACTAAAAGATTGGTGGCTGACAAAATGTGTGGCCATCTGAGCACAGGGTTTTACAAACAGTTACTATTATAAGAAAAAATATTAAGGTAATCAGAACTGTTAAAGTGATGAATAAATAGTACTATATGAATTGCACGTGTTTTAAATATTATACTTTTTATATGAAGGCGTCTAGAATTTGTATCCCGTTATCCCTGGGAGACGGTGTGGAAAAACAATGTTTTCTAATTATAGACATTTGAAATCACATGCTGTCATCATCAGGGGTACGAGATAGAAATGTTTTTTTATTTTGTCCATGGATCAAAGATTGTGTGAAGATTTTCAAATCTTCTTTTAAATAGCTTATGAGCAACAACAAAAAGTTGGGAAATTGAAATTGTGCAAAGAATGACAAATTGCATTTGGGAAATTAAAACGGATTCTCTCAACTGCAATTGTAGGTCTATACGATTTCTATTTAAAGTGTTTAATCTATTTGATTTTGAAAAGTTAGGTTTACGTTCACGGTGTTAAACTCAAACACATGACGACTGCATCGGACAACTGAGAATTGATATCGTAACGTTCAGACACTGTCGCAAGGGGAATGCCACAGTGTGTCTACGTTCAGTGGTTTGTCGTCGTCGAACTTTGTTACCGTTCATATTTGGTGGTATTCCACTCCTAATATATGTTCCCCATTCAGTTCATAAACTGCTAAGGCAGACAAGAATGAATGAATGAATGAATGAATCAATCTCTGGCCAGAGAGGTGTGTGTGGAGTGTGTGAAAGTGGATGTGTGAATTATGGTGTTCAGAGACATAAATGATGTCAATCAAAACAGCTGTATCTAAAAAATTAAAATATGACCCAACAGGGAAGAAAATATTCCCAATAAAATAACAACCATGGATGATTTTGACTAACTATCCTGAGCTGGGTTATTGTTGTGGTAGAAATAAACAATGCCACACACGTACAGCGTATAACTTTGGGAAGGAAGAGAGCAAGCTAGCTTGCCCTGTCCACCCATACTTAACGTTTTACTTTTTACAGGATGTCATGATGGATCTCAGCGAACAGAACTGATTCTGTTCCAAATGTATAAAATATTGTCTTGTTACTGTTTAACATGAAATTTTACAGGTGTCATCAAAAAAGGACGACCGGCCAGACAAGCAGATGAGTCTGGCGACATGATACATGTTGTCACTAACAAAAATACTCAAGGTCTCCATTCACAGGTGAAAGAAGCCAGGAAATGGTTCACTCCACAAACAAGGTCCCATCTGGGGTGCGGTGACACCTCCGTCCAAGCATCTCGACTTAAACTACACCAACCAGCCCTCAGCAACCCCAAACGCCGACACCAACGACAACGCACAGCGTAAAGTGAGGGACAAAGGAAGTGCTAGTAACTTTCCTCCTTTGCCAACATGGGAAAGCCCATTGCAACGGTTCGCAAAGAATCACCCTGGTGAAGATGGAATGTCCATGGGGCAACGAGATGATCAACACATCTGGAGGAAGATGTGGACCAACTAATGGTTCAAGCTTAGCGTAATAATTAATTGTGTGTTATGTTAATTGATGTTTTTATTCAGTTCAATCAAACTGTGCGACTGAGAAATTGATTTAGAACTCATGATTTGAACAATTACTAATTAATAGGTACATTCAGGTACTCGTAAATTAAGAAGAGGAAAAATGTCTTAATTCTGTAGAGTATAAGGACTCTTAACTAGGTACATTACTGAAAAGATAATAAATAATCTAGGGACTATTTTTGAAGAAACTTAAGGGGTTTAGAACCCTAATTCAGATATCATAGATGCTAAAAAAAAAAATTAATAGTTGTTCTCTAATAAGAGAGAATAAGTTACTTTGCTGGACTAGGTCAGAGTAGATAATTGGGTAAACTTCTATAGCGATTAATTAATGACTACATTAAATATTTTTTAGGTGTTTCCATTTGTTAAAATGCAAAAGAAAAACTTTCAAAAGGAGATTGATTTTGGGAAACATATTTAATTTCTGGATTATTATTAGTTAAAGAAGTTACCAGTGTGATTATTGAAATGTTCCTTTCATGTATTGTCTAATGTCTGTATTTGATATCTGAGAGGTGACTGCGGGTCTAGTCTATCTAGGAATACAGTAACAGTGCTTGCTTATTTAGCCCGGTTTCCAGAAATGAAATATGGATTTGTTTTGTTGAGAAAGGTCTTCAACGTGTTAAAAATATATATATATGTATCACAAAGTTAAAACCAAGACCAAGAACAATGTAACTCGAACATGTTAAATTTAAACTGAAATGAATCTAAACAGTTAAGACATTTCAGTGAAATAGAATATTTGCTCATAAAACAAAATTCTAAAAAGCTTTCTTAATTCAGAATGAAGTTACAGATTTAGTGATCTGGATCAATGGATCCATTATGAATTATTCCGCATTGCCAACAAATAGAGGCAGGACATGTTAATTCTGGAAAAATAGGATTTTAGGATAGATAATAAAAGATTAAATGACATATCAGCAGCTAAAGCTATGCTCATGGCAACAGCTGGGTGAGAGTTAATTTTAAAATTAATGACATTGTTTGAAACAAAATAATATAATTATTGATATTTGTGTTAAGGATAAAAACGGAAGTATTCTAGAACTTTTTGGTTAGATTTTATTACACAGATCCTTAAATAGATCTGACTAAGTAAAACAATCGCCTGCTTGAATTAAAAGCTAGTAAAATATGGTTAAGAAAAATGGTTAATCAGCAGTATCTAAAGGCCTAATAGATCAAGGTGATTCGAAATTTAGCAAAGGATAATGAAACTTGATTCAAAGTTAAAAGGCAATGTACTATGGTATGGAGAAGTAAATGTCAAATTTTGTGTATGTTCTTTGAATGAACATGGGGTGGAATGTAATAGAAATTTTACATTTAGATGTGTTTTTTACTCTTAGATGTGTTTTTACTTTTAGAAGTGTACAACTTGTATTAACATCTGTCACTTTATTTGTACTCATGAGCATTTAAAGAAATATATTCATATAAGCTAAAGCATAAGTTAAGACAAGCTTGCAGGGACGAAATGTTTTGAGTTATAGGAGACTTAGTAGCAAAGAGACTAAGAGTACTCAAGTGACCTTTTGTGCTTCAAGTGTCCCTTTGTGAGCTTCAAGTGTGAAAATATGTGCGCAGCTCAGATCAAAATAAAGATAGACAAAGGGTGTGAATTTTGAGCAGCAGCTAAAAACAGGAACTTGTATCTAGGCATGATATTGTTCTGTTTAGATATAATTTATGCAAGACAAAGATTTTGAACGAGATGCCTCCTTTTAAGGTAAACGAATGGTGAAGCCTAACCAGGATGTGTTTTGTGTATATAAGCTGGGCAAAAAGCAGAAGTCGGGGCCTTCCCATACCAGATGCGTTCTGTATGTGAATGTCAATTTCTTGCAAGAAATAAAGATCTTTATAACCTTTGAAATCTCCAGCTGTCTTCCAATTATTATTTAAAGTTGAGAAAGAATTTCCACGACAGCGCCAAACTTTGTCCAGAATAATAATAATAAGAAGAATAATAAGTATGCAAGAGAACACTAATGATGCCTTGCTTTCAGCAAGCACCATTAATAAGTATGAGCAATAACAATAGTGATGCCTTGCTTTCAGCAAGCACCACTAAATAGGATTTCAATATGTTGGCTCTCTCAAGCCAACTTAATAAGTTTAAATAGGATTTCAATATGTTGGCTCTCTCAAGCCAACTTAATAATAATAATAATAAGTTTAAATAGGATTTCAATATGTTGGCTCTCTCAAGCCAACTTAATAATAAGTTTAAATAGGATTTCAATATGTTGGCTCTCTCAAGCCAACTTAATAAGTTTAAATAGGATTTCAGTAAGTTGGCTTTCTCAAGCCAACTTAATAATAATAAGTTTAAATAGGATTTCAGTAAGTTGGCTTTCTCAAGCCAACTTAATAATAAGTTTAAATAGGATTTCAGTAAGTTGGCTTTCCCAAGCCAACTTAATGATGCACTCTGCAGAACATTTAAACGCAAATGTATTAAACGTACATCACAAGAGTGTTGCTCTTTTGGACACTGTTGACTTTAAACTATTACAACTATTGTTTTTTTCCATTACTCAGATGAGGATGATTATGAGAGATGCCTTCATAAAAGAGAGAACGACTCACGAAAAACTGATTCAGTACCCTGCATTGTGCTTACTTGCAATTGTAAGATTGACATATTTTATTTAAATACAAACAATAATGTGCTTCAAAAAGTATTTCAAGTGACATTAATATCTATGGTAATGTGATTCCTAAAGAGATCTTTGCCAAATCAGATTTTTTTCAGAAATGAAAACAACATATATTGATGTGGACAGAAGAATTTTGACTGGATTTGGGACCACTGCAGAGAAAATACTGACTGAGGCACAAAGAAGAGATGTGGCTAAGGACCTTCTGGCTTTATAAACCACTGCACTTCAATCACATGCTGAAGAAGCACACAAAGGTGAATATTCTTTATTGCTTTCATTAGCAATAAAAAATTAAGCAAGGAAAGTTTATATTTGTAAACTATATTTTGTAGGGTTGATTGGGACCCTTTTTTCCTAGTTATCTCAATGGCAAAAAAGTGTCCTAATCAATGTGAATTCTCCCTTTTAGGTTTTTTTTTCTGTGTTTTTTAACCTTATTACACTCAGCATAATCATCTATTCAACAAGTAATTTGTTCAGTAACAATTTTTTTTTGTGCACAGCAACTACTATATATGATAAAGGGTGTATTTTATAACTGTATTTTTCATATTTGTATATGTATTGTTAAAATACATTGTGCTTATACTGATCATATATATTGTAATAATTCTAACCAAAAGTTATTGGAGAAATCACATTTCTTTTATGGAGCACTGTTGCAGAGAAACATCAGTAACCTTTTTTTTTCATTTTTTTTTCATATTTGTAGGACTAATTTTCATTGCAGGAATCCTTCTCTTGCCTTATGCTGGGTACACACCAAAAGATTTTTTACATCTTATAAGATTTTCAAAATGTGACAGACCACAAACATGAGGACAAAAAATCCTAGATTTAAGCGTTTTGCTCCTTTAGTGTGTGGTGTGCCATGATGTGACAAAGACAGCACACCACACACAAACAGATTTTCAACCAGAGTCTCGACTGTGAACACAGGAAATCTCGCAAAATCTCGCGAGACTTCAGAAAAAGCATGACGGACAACATGCAGGAAGAAATTGCGATAGTGTTTGTAATGATTTTCACAGAAAATCCACGTGAAAAAAACATTGTACCTACCATTATATATAACCTTTTATACAGAAATATATTCATTCTTTATTGTCTTTATTTATTCTTTATTGGATTTATTGTCTCTTTAGAAAAAATTATTTAATCCCTCTATAGAACCTCACTGAACCCTTAACACTCAGCTTTTGAATTTCAACACTTGATTTTAAGAATGACAATTACAGTCAGGGGGTACAAAGAGTAAAGCCGATAAACAAACATAAAAAAGACATATACATAAACAGTGACAAACTTAAAAGTTAAACAAAAATTTGAAAATGTTTACAGATTGAAACGCACTTTGCAGCTTTCTTATTTTTCAAACTCAATATTGTGTTTAGGTATTGTAAAATTTCTGCACTTAAAATGAAAAACAAAGGCTTGTTTCCTCGAAATTTACACTTATGAATAGGCCTACTCAGAGCCATAGAGAGAAAGAGTTGCGACACTCTTTGATGTCGCCGCTATGGCTGTCACGTGGTTCATGTAAGCCCCAATAGTTCCAAAACATACGCTGGCTGTCATGCTCTTCTATGGGACAGACAGCAGCGATTGCATTATTGAACGGTAAATATAAAATAAAACACACACCCAAGTACTTTTTCAGCTGTTATTGCATTATTGCATTTTGTTAATGTCAGTTTTGCATTTGGAGATAAGTTTTAGGCTATATTTTTGGAGGGAAAAGCAGTGTTCATGTTCGCATGGGTAGTAGCACTGGCTTTAGCGGCTCTAACTTAACTTTTCCATATCATTCATCTGATAATGGACGTCTCATGATATTTATTTTAGCACAACTGGGCTGTATTAGGCTATTGATTCCCGTGATTTTGCTTATAAATTTTGATTCAGCCATTAGCCTACCTTCGTGATCACGCAAAGAGGTCTGCCGTGGCGGTCCGTTCAGAGTTCGCTTAAATATTTTTTATTAAACAATGACAGACAACAAAAATGTGTGCTTGTGTGGGTGTGTGTGAACAAGAAAAACAAAAACCAGGGGCAGGTGATCCATGAAACAGACAGGACTGGTGATCCCATAACAATCCTAGAGGTCCAGCATTGTTCTCACAAGCCGCTTCACTCAAGACAATAAAACATAATGAAAAGTTAGTATATCCCAAAAAAATTAAATAAAATAAAAAGTTGCTATAAAGGTGGTAGTGATTCATTACCGAACTCTTACTGTCACAGCTGACGAAGTCGCACTAGCTAGCAGGCAGTGCTTGAAAATTGGTTGAAACGACCAACATAAAATATAAATAATTACGCTGTGCATATACAAATGAAGACCAGTATAAGCATCGCAAAGGGCCTCTGATACAACATAGACAGTTGACAAATCAAAAGAGGTCGATATTTCAGCAACTTAACTCTGGAACAACTCGACGCGCAGCAATGTAAGTGAATGGGGTCCAACGCCAAAATGACAGTGTTTGGAACTATTCCGATCTTCATATCCCGGAAGTAGGCGGTTAAAAGCGCCGCCATTATTTACAACGGAGGTCTATGGGAGTGTCGCAACTCTTTCTCTCTATGGCTCTGGGCCTACTTAATCTCAACATTAAGCTTCCTGCATGTGTGTGTGTGTGTGTGAGAGAGAATGGCCGTGTCTTCCATCATCTCGCTTTCTGATTGGATATTGTTTTGTTTCACGTGATAATCTCCAGAACGTGCGCGCGTTTGTCCTCGGGGTTCCCCCCACACATCAGGATTTCTGATCGTAAATATTAAACATGTTTAATATTTACGATTCGCGATCGGAGTGGCTCCGACGTTCTTCCGAGCAGGTTTGGACACTCTTAACACACCTCACACCAAGGGAAAATCTCATAAAATAATCTGTTAAACCATCAAGATAATCGGGACATAGCTAGGATTGTCGGAAGGGGGGAAATCGGCCCAAAATCAGCCCGATTATCTTTTGGTGTGTACCCAGCATTACCTGTTACATGATGATCCTGCTGGACTGTACATGATAAACAAGGTCGGTTTTTACATATACATGCAAATGTTTTAGGCCATTGACAATTAAAATAATCAGCTTAAAAGGCACTTCTACAACAATAAAATGATATTGTATATGTATATTGTTAGCTCTGTGACCAGTTGCATTTGATGTTTCTCATTTTTAAGACACTTTGAATAAATGTTTGTGGAAAATTAATTAAAGTAAATGTTTTGTAATAAAAATGAATCTTATCCCCCTTTTTTTTCAACCAACAGCCTCCACAGAACCTCACACCAACTATGGTGATTACAGGAGACCCATTTGGTGAAAGCAGTATTGCGTTTTTTCTTGATAGCGAAGAACTGCTTGCTGATGAGCCTGATGACATAACAATGAGTGTAGGCCTTACTATGAGTGCCTACCTTCTGTTCAACATTAAGTACAGGAAACCAACTAAAAGTACACTGACTTTTCTGCAGTATCTGTTAGGCATTCAGGAGTAGAGCATCAAGCTTACAGTTGTGTTGAGGCTTATCAATTACTTAATTGTCCTGTGTGAATATTCCCAGAGTGAAAATGTTACCATTGACTGCATTGTAATTTGAATTGTAGTAAATTTGAATTGTACTGTTTTTGAGGAACCTGAAATATATTTTAAAGTTATAAGATATTTGAGTCATATTTATCTTTTACAGTTTTGTCAAGATTTAAACTCTTAATGTATGACAATATTAACACTATACATGTGCTTCCATGAATTAGATGTTGATGTACAGTATTAACTATTCTGAATGAATTTACTTATGACTATAAGGTGATTATTTCTTGAACTTTTTATTTTTATGGATGTTGTTGTTTCCAATAAACAATGTTTGTTTTGAATTTGGTTTCAGTTTTTCATTTTGTTTATAAAACAAATAATAAATGTAAATAAATAAATTATATTTATTAGTAAACAAAAGGGAGGGGGAGGGTGGGAGCAAGAAATAGAGTTCAAATTGGGAAATGGTGCATTGAAGCACCAGAGGTAGTTCCTGATCATTCTTAATAAAAGGGTTCCTCAAGAAGCCTTTAAGGTTTCTCAGAGAACTGCCCCTTTTGAAAGGGTGCCTAGAGGTTATATAAAGGGTTCTGCCGGTGTGGCAAAGTGAAGAACCCCAAAAGGTTCCTCCAGGATCCTTTCATTTGTACAGTGTACATCTTAAAGTCGCTTATTTTAAATGTCTATTTACATCTGACAGGAAAATCTTCTATATGCGACTATATCGCAGATGAGCACATCACAACATGAAATAGACATCTGAGTGATGAATGTGTGCTATTATGTAAGATAAATCACTGTTACCAAATTAGATAAATGATCTGTAAGGAAGGAAAATAAACAAATCTATAAAGTAACTAAACATAAGTTATATATTTTATTTGTCCATTTGTACTGTTGATAAATTGAGGAACATTTATGTTGGACAAACAGTGAGTTAACACATCAGCAACAACCTCAACATGTAAATGTAGTGTTGAGCACATAAATCACAGAGGTAACGTGAATCTTGTCTGGATGTTACAGGGACAGATGAGCACAAAGTGTGTTTATCCGGTGGAGAGTGGCTGATGAAGGCTTTGAGTGAGTATATTACAGAAATGAAAAACAAAATCTATTTAAATATTAAGTTGTAGTTTATTTTAATTATTGCAATTTCAAACAATAATTAAATAATTAAAAGTGCTTATTACAGCACTTTTCTGATTCTTGATTTCTGTGCATTTGCTGCACAGCTTTTGTGGTGGAGCTGGGCCTGCAAGGAAAGATGATGGTTGCATTTGTGGGAGGATTTTAGGAATCTTACTAAAATATAAAGTAATATCATTTCTAATACTGAAATCAAATGACATTGTGCTGTTAAAATTACTGCTTTTGTATTATGTTTGTGTATTTGATCTGAAATGTCAGCAGACTGATGTGAGCCCAGAGCTGAATCCTGGAAATGGTGCCATGGATGAGACCCTCCATCACTCCACCGGCCCGCAACAACCTCCAGCACAAAGGCACGGCTCACCTCTGGCGATCAGCTGCTTCATCAGAATAAAGCCACAGAATGGGAACAGTGAGATGGCAGTAGGATGGGGTTCACCGCCTGTAAATACATGATTGTAGTTTGAATAAAGTTTCATGTGTTGTTGACTTGTATATGCATTTGTTTATTGATGGTTACTTTTATTTGTTCTTTTACTAATTTATTCATGTTTCTTATTGTTGTCAGTAAATAAAATATAATTATTTAATTCATTTATGCATTAATTCATTGCTTGACTCAAAATTTAAATGTGTTCACTGCATTTATTGTGATTGTGTATTCATGCTATGTCATATGACAAAACAAATTACATTTAGCTTGTTTTATTAGATTATATAATTTTCAGTCAAACAAAGGTAATATAATTAAGTATTGGTCAGCATTTATCATTATTATTGTGTGTAAGTTTTGGGATGGGCTAGCAATACAATTTGTTCTGGGGTAATATTAATTTTTAAGGAGTGATACTTAAATTTTTCGAGTATAAAATCAACAGTTTTCTCCAAAGGCGAGATCTCCCCATCAGACAGAAATCTTACTTTCTTCAGACACATGACACATCACTTTTGAATGACTGGGATCTTGATCTTCAGACACCAGACATGATGCAACTATTTTAATTTCTTTGGAGCTCTAAATTAAAACAAACACAGTTCACAAGTACACAAGAGGTTGCACTTTATTCTTATAAGTCTACACTGATCTTGGATTAACACACCGACAGCATATGAATGTTAATGGGATAGTCCAGCCAAAAACAATAATTCTCTCACCTTTTACCCACTCTCATGCCATCCCAGATGCATATGACTTTCTTTCTTCAGATAAACACGAATGAAGAGAATCCATCCGGTGAGTTTATATAATGCAAATAAATGGGTATTTAAAAGTTGACACTTTTAAAACCCCACACAGTGACTGTAATGGGTTATTAATACAACCCCAGTGGATGAATCAATGTCTTCTGAAGTAAAACAATAGATAATAAAAATACTAATAATTTAAACTGTTTTAACCACCGCTTCTGACCAACCGTCACACATGGGCTACAATACCTGTATATGGATTCACGGAGATGGAATATTTTCTGAAAAATCTTTGTTTGTGTTAATGTGAAGAAAGAAAGTAATATGCATCTGGGATGGCATGAGAGTGGGTAAAAGGTGAGAGAATTTAAATTTTTTTGTTTGGAGTATCTGTTTAGACTTGTGTATACTTCATTACAATGTACCCAGTCACTGCTTTTTTACATTTACTGTAACAAGAACTGTTCAAATGATCATTACATAATTTAGCCTAAAATATAAATTAATTTTACACAAATTTTGTATATTATGTACTTGTGCATTTTTAGTACTATATGTGTATTATGAGAATACTGAGGTCGGACTGTCACAACATCCAAGACTTTCACTTTCATACTTATGTATAGTGACAATAAAGGATATAATTAAATATCCTTGAAGGTCTGTACCATCTGAAAGCAAGCCAACATCTGGTTGCAATTTACATATTGTTTGAATTCTTCAGAATTAAGTGATCATTAATTGTGATGGTGCATGTGTAACCGAATGAATGAGATGATTGACATTAGTGAGCACCTATCAGCAGGTAATCCACCCTATTTAAGAGCTGGTTGGCTGTAGCCTGGCATGCGTCACGTCCGACTCCGCCCCCTGATTCGTTGTTGACAGTGGCTGTAGGTAGGTGGGTTAGCATATAGCAATGGTTATCTTTGTGTATGGCACTGACTATTTGTGTTGTGTTTAGCCTGTCTTTTCTCTGTGCCTTGTCCGTGGCATCGTCTTAGTGGGTGCATTCGTGTGCTTGCTTTACAATCAGGTATGTGTAAATTAGGTGTGGAGGGCGAATTGTCTGTTTTGTTTGGGATCGACTGATGTTTTGGGCTGTGTGCAGTGTCTCTGTGCTCCAGCTGAGTGCACAAATTCAGAGCGTCTGTGCGACGAAAGGATAAACCCCATGGGTGGTTAGATCATCTTCTTTTGGTAAGTTTATTGCGCATGTAACTGAGTTGAGTTTAACATTTAGCGTTGAGGCATAACATTTTAGTGGTGTTTTCTTTGTCTTTGGACCAGGATTTTCCCTCTCGTCCGGGCGATCATTTTCTCTACTGATGCTATAAATAGCCATTATAATCTTGTCGATTCCTTGCTGCCATATTACAAGAACATCATATATTTCTGCAAAGAGAAGGGATTGCCGCTTTCCGGTCACACCTGTGGCGTTTACTCTTGCTGCTGTCTGGTTTGGTTTTATTTATTGAGGGTGTAATATTACCATTTGCTACATGTGGAACTAACACTCATTAGGGTCTGTAACCAGTGCACAAAACCGTCCGTGGCTCTATGCGAACCCGTGATGGAAATTGAGTGTTGTTGTTTGTTAAATTATTACCATCATTTGTTTGCTTATACTGGGACAATCTCTAATTGTGGTTTGTTATTATTATTATTATTATTATTATTATTATTATTTAGAAGTTGTGTATTAATTTTCTTATTTCTTTTCAGGAGCTGGGGTCCCACGGGTAGAGGGTCTCTTCTGGTGGTGGTGTTTCTTCGAGTGTTTGCCGTGTGACACTGTTGAAGTGCTTGATGGTGTGACCTGAGTGCACTATGGTGTGTGAGTGTGCTTTGGTAAATTAAACTTAACGACTGCGTCTCCCGTGGTGTACCTCAGCCCTGTCAATTTGTGTCTTTTTGGGGTTTTTTTTGTCAACTGTATGTTTTGTGTAAATGTCATTTGTTGACCTTGTGTCAGTATTCTTTTTAGTTCCAGATGTTATTTTATGAAATGGTTGTCTTTTAATGTGATTTGTCTTTTTGCTATAAATTAAATTGTAATAAATCTTTTGTATTTTTGATACCCATGTCTCTGCCTACCTTTACTAGAGAAAGTGAACCTGAGTGACCTAATGATGATAATCTGAGTGTTGTCCATATTTCCCGGGGCGAAACTCCCCGGGTGGCGTAGTCGTAAATCTTTCTACCTGTAATACCGCTCTATCGCCACACATGTGCTAACAATGGGTCTAAACCCCAAGCGTGCCGCACAAGCCCTCAAAAGTGAAGCCAAAACGTCTCGATCGCCCCCCGGTGACTGGTCCTAGTATAGGTTATAAGTCCCGCCTCCCCGTGTTATTCAACGGGACGTGAGACCAACTAAACAATTAAATTACACTTCAAATATCTTTTTTCCAAAGGTGGTTTATTTCATTTGCTGTCATTTTTATCACGCTGATGTAAGTTCAAGTGTCCGTTTCAAAAATAAGTTGGCTTTTAGTTAGTTACGTGATGCGGTGGTGTAACGTCATGATTGACAGCTGTGATTGACAGGTCCTCTGAGCGAAGTAGTCACTGAAGCACCAACGGACATTTTTTCGGGATCTTCGGAGGACTGAGGAGATTGTATTTACTATATTTTAACAAGCCTCTTGTCTAACTGCAATCAATTTGTAAAAAAGTGTGCAGAATCCACTCTCCCTGCGTGCGTTCTTCGAGAGTGAGGGCGGAGCGTTGATCTCGCGGCTTTACTTCCTGCTCACGACTGCGCAGGTCTGGTCCCGAGATCGCTACTGCGCAGACTCAAGTTCCAATATGTCAGCGCCATATCGGGACTCTGGCGGCTTCAGTTCTCATCAATGGAAGAGAGCGAAGGGGCGTCGTCCATATTTTTTTACAGTCTATGGTCTAAACCTGTACCTGTGATGGCCAGGGTTGCTAACTTTGATTATCAGGTTAGAGAGACTTTCTTGATGGCTGAAAATATCCCACACATGTATATGACACTATTGTTACATCACAATCTAATCAAAGCCTACAATGCATAAAAAAATAACATTTAACATTATCAGGAACAAACAAATATTCTCCGAAAGAATTGGTACCCATTTAACCCATTATCATTATTATGCAGTATTTTAATGTAGCCTACTATTATACCTCTAGACATTAATTCTCTCTCGTGCAGACAAATACTGCTCCTGAAAGCTAATGCTAGTGATGCTACATTTGACACTGAAGCTTCAAAGCGCGTATCGAGTACGCAGCGCAATTTTTCATGACGCGTATTGTTTTCAGAGAAACACGCGTGATCAACGAAAAACGAAGCCTCACTTTCTTTCCAGTCACGTGAATGCTTCACTTTGCGTGTCGGAATGCTTGAACCCACACCACTACTCTACATGTTTTTGGAAGTTTAAGTCCATTCACTGACATTTGTGTATATATATATGTATGTATATATAAATAAGCCTACAGCCTATGTTACATGATTATATATTCTGACACATAAACAGCATAGAAACCATAAAATAATTAGACCAACATTTACTTGCATCAAGCAACTCTGTTGGTATTTTTATTTCTGTATAGTATTAATATAATTGTTACATTTCTTTTATTGCCACACTTTAATATGTGAATTATATTATCAGACAACTGAACATTTAGCGTTGTCAGGCTTTTATTTGTGCTTAATGGATAAAACAACGGCGCTGCGCACTCAGCTGCTCATAAACATGGCTGCTATAAATTTGACCTGCCACAAGATGGCGCTGTTTTCGACACTTGGTGCTTCGAATCTTATCATCTTTTCCCTAAACCACAGGTGTCAAACTTAGTTCCTGGAGGGCCACAGCCCTACACAGTTTGGTTCCAACCCTGCTTCAACACACACACACCTGCAGTTTTCAAATAAGCCTGAAGGACTTAGCTGATCAGGTGTGTTTAATTAGGGTTGAAGCTAAACTCTGCAGGGCTGTGGTGCTTCATGAGGCTTCATTTGCCCATCCCTAGCTTATGCTGACATAGTAGTAGTAGAAGATAAATCACAGATACAATTAAAAAACAAAACTAACTTTATATCACTACAATTAAATGGGAAGCCGCTCACATGTAAACACAACACTGACGTCTTCACTTCCAGGTCAAGCATCTGTCAAACTCAGTGGCCAATGAGAACACACCGCTGTTTGCCCCGCCCCCACGAGAGTTATGTGCCTGAATGGCGAACGAAAACTCAGGGAGCGTAAACAAAAACTTAAGAAGCGCATTTGCAAGTACAGATCAGCGAAAGAAAAAAAGAGAAAACAATTAGTAAAACATGCAGTATATTAAAAACAAAGTCAAATTTTTTTCAAAGACATTTTATTTAGTTTCAATTTATATTTTCATTCATTTCTTGAAAAGTTTGTTCAATTTTAAAGGCACAAAAATAATCCCATTGTATATGCGGGAAAACAAATTAATGCAATCATGAGATTTATTAGGATTAGTGGATAAAAAAAATAGGATATGGATTACGTGAGAAATATTGAATTCATTCTCTTTACACACACATAGGTGGCGGTATGCACCAATGAAATTGGTTTGCAACCTGCAACCCGCTTTAGTAGAAGAAGAATCAACCTCACTCATGTTATGTACCTCTTACGTGAGTGACTCTCAGTTGTACGTTATATCATAGGGAGCCCGACTTTATTTTGTGTCATGTGTATGAGTAGTTAAAAACTGTGCCGCTTTGTGTGAAATCTGCACTGGACCCATGTCCAAGAGGTAACTGCTGTTCATTAATTTTTTTCTTCAGTCTTAGATTGTTGATTTCACACTTGAATGATTCACTACAAAATGATTCAAGAGTTTTTACTGTGGCTGAAATAGAAATGTCTTATTATTATCATCATTGTTATTATTATGTTGGCTTGATAAAACCAATGATCCACGATATTCATCACACTCTTTTAAATAATAGTGTACAACTATACATATATAGCACTCACTGAAAGAAAAACGGTTGTACTGTAGGCTATATCATGCATACAGTATAACCCTCATATTTTTTGTATAAATTGTGCTATACTTAAATAGAGCACCCCAGTATTCCCTTAGACATGGAAATGACAGTTTAATAATAATTAATTGGAATTGTTTTTTTGTTTTTTTTTATAAGATATTCTGCTTTATATTCCAAAACATTACAATCTTTCTAAACTATTTAACAGAGTAGGTACCTCTACAAGCATGATGAACACAGGATAGCCATAAATTACATGTCAAATGCTATATATGATATACCATCAGTTACATGTGTATAGTATAGTAACAATGGCACTTTTGATATTCATTTAATCTTTTATGACTGTTAATGAGATGACATATATATATATATATATATATATATATATATATATATATATATATATATTATCAATCTGTGCATATCTAGTCAGATATTGTGACCTTAGCACAACCTTTTCCACTTCGTCCTTCATCATAGCAGAATTTGCATGGTTTCTGTGTTACAAGCTGAAGGATGGAGTGAGAAACTGAGGAAGCATCAATTTGAGGTTTTGAAAGTCACGCATTTGAAATCTTACTGACAGTACCTTGAAACAGAAAAACGGATATCTCTGATCACAAGTTTAGTAGATTATGTTTAATTTTAATTGACATGTTCTTTCTTTTGTTTTGACTGCAGATTAAGGATATGGTAGCTCTTTTTATGATGGCCAAAACCCTGGCACTGAGGCTGCATTTGCTGAGACATTTGGATGACCAAATCCTTCCTTCACTGAAAGCATGCACTGGTAAGCGTCTGGTTTCTCCCTGTCTTCGAACCTTTGCTGCCTGCTTTCCTACACGTTCCAACCTCAGTCCAAGGTGTATATGCACCACAGAACGAGACCCACTTTTCCTTGTTGCTGGAACCATTCGCCCTTACCAGGAGCTCCTCGCCAGTGGAAGTGGTCTGTCATTGTTGCACCACCTTACTTCTGATGAGGACCACACCTTTATGAAACGACTCTCCTCCTGTACTTCATCTCAGCAAGTTCTATGTCTCTTGCGATCTTACCCTGTCCTCTCAGCTGCAGCAGCAGTATCTATACTTCACAGACTGGCTGACTTGGAGCAGGATGCCACATGTGGTCTTCGGGAACCGGAGATACTGCTATCAGATTTGGCCCTTAATAAACTTTGTCAAAGACTGGAACATGATTCAGCTGGATTAGAGGATGAAGTGTTGGTTAGAGCTCTCCTGGGCTGTACGCGTCTCTACCTTGACCCTCAGAGCCGCCTAGTGCAGAGGCTAGTGTTCGAATGCCAGAAGAAATTAGATTTGGAACAGTTAAGTGTTGAAGCGCTATGTGGGTTATCAAGGGCTTTCTTTGCATTGGAAGGGCCTGACGGTGGGATGGTAAAATTGGCTATGAATCAGCTCCAAAATGAAGAACCAGCTCAATGGAATATGGCAGAGCTAGTTGCTGTTTACTGCATGCTAGCAAATGGTTTGGGTGAAGATGGACACTACCTGGAGCTTCTAAATGAAATGAATGCGCAGGCACTTCGACAGGCGCAACGAATGGACCCAGTGGCGGTTAGTAAGATTCTAGGTGCTTTAGTCACATTGAGACAGAATCAAGCATTACCACTTGTAATTGCGCTTTGCAAGCAAGCTGTTCATCATGTGCAAAACTTTGCAGATGCAGAACTGACTGTGGTGTTGTCAGCACTTATGCACTATGGACACAGCGACCACTTTCTTGTGGAAGCTCTTGAGCGTCATGTGCCCAAAGTTGCCTTCACCGCTCATGCAGAAATCGTAACCAAGGTGATGCAGTATTTCCAGAGACGGCGCATTCTTTCTCCACCAGTTTTTAACACTGTGGCTGAGAGTTTTGTGTATCGCGCAGAGGAGTACTCAACGTGGCAGGTGTCACAACAGATAGCTGCACTGGGAGATTTGGGATATCTGCCACCTGACGTTGGGAGATTGTTCGGAAAGGTGGAGTCTGTTTTGCATGCCCGGTTTTCACAATTTCAGCCCAGAGCCCTTCTAGACCTACTGTATGCCTGTACACTTCTACAGAGGTACCCACTTAACTTCGTCTCAAAAGTCTTCAGTCCTTACTTCATGCAGCAGCTACAGGGTAAGAAGCAATGAAGAAGCATGTTCTATGCAGTACTTGGGATTAATTTTCAGGAATATTCATTTAAATCATTTAAATTATTTAACACTTGATCATTAACATGCTTCTGTGCTTACTTTTTTGAATAATATCTTTTCCATCTCTGCACTTTCTAAGGGGAGGGCAATGGGTTGGACCCCATAGTGCTTGCAAAGCTGACTCAACTCTACATGACTGTAAAGCTGGAGTGTCCGTTTTATGATGTGAGTAAAACTGTATTTTTCTATCTCACACCAAACATGATGTAAAAAAGCTGAGCAAATCACTAACAAATGGTTCTTTCACACCAAGAGTGAAATTAATCTCTGTCAGGATGAAAGAATGTAACTTTTATTTCAGTACAATAAAGGGCACAAATCGAATCACCTTTTAGCGAGGGGTGGGGAAAAATTAAATTCTTAAGACAAACGATAACTGGTTACCATGATCACTATGATGATTTTTAAATGATTGATACAATAAATGAAGTAACAGAAAGACTTCTGCAGAAGTACCAGTATGTCCGACTCTGTGCTGTACACTGCAAAAATGCTTTTCTCACTCAGTATTTTTGTCTTGTTTTCAATCCAAATATCGAAAAATTCTTAAATCAAGACTTCCATAAAGATAAAATTCCATAAGATATTATGTCTTGTTTTTTGGGAAAATAAATAAAAATTAAGCCCTGTGTTGAAAATCAAGCTTTTAATGTTTTTCATATGTCTATGTGGTGTTTTTAATCTGCTTTAAGACAAAACCATGTACAAATTCATAAGTCCACACTATTGCTGAGTATTTTCTCTTTAAAACTGCGGTGAACCAAAGACAGTCTCAAAAACGCGGTTTGAAATCGCTGGTGTTTCTGACGTCACACACTACCTTGTAACCGTCAACATGCCGGCGAGCTTTAGCATATCATTAACAGCAAACTAACAGGGAGTCTCGAGAGATGCCAGGTTATGCCGGTATATTTTTCTGTTGATATGAAAAATCAGGTAGATTTAGCAATATAGCGGGTGTATGATGTATATTACGTTCCCACGTTCTTCTGAGTTGTTCAAAGCGTTTCTAATGATTGTTAGAAGGCAGCTGTCTGACTCTGAGATGACGAACGGGAACATGGTTTGTGTAACATTAGCACTCATTACACATTGGCGAATCATATTTAACCACATTATGTGTCCGACGTTGTGAAGAGCGATACCATTGTGCAGCGTTTACCTCAGTAAGTTGGCGAGTGAATCTGTGATTGGGGCCGGGCCCAATTAGCATATTCATATACAGTACTAAATGTTTCGAATAAATTAAGCAATGGAGTTACATTCAAGCTATTTTAAGGTGAAATTTTCATAGAATGTTTTTGCATTTCACTGTGCTTTCTTTTTTTCTTTTCTTTTTTTTTTAAGAAATCAACATCCTGGACGTTGAGAGCCAAAATGTATAAAATGTTAAATACATAAATACTTTTAAAGTTGCAATACATTGTGCAATACAATGTAATTACCTTGACAGCTAAATATTGTTGGAAGGTATGGAAAGTAATATCCTTTTATGGAAAGCTTGTATTCATTTTGAAGAATTAAATCCTTTTGAGTGAATGAGACAAGTAAAGCGCGTCTGTTGCAGAAATCATCATCATCATCAGGTAATAAAAACACAAATGTTCATTGTTAGTTCATGTTAGCTCAGATCTATTAAATAATATTCCCCCAGTTTCACAGATAAGGCTTAAGCCTAGTCCCAGACTAAAATGCATTTTTGAGCTGTTTTAACAGAAAACAACTTGCACTGACAGATCTTAAAATATGTCCGTGCCATTGTTTTGTCTCAAGATGCACACCAGTAATGTGTTTTTCTAAGGCACGTTAATAAAAGCTACGCAAATTGAACTAAGGCCTATTACTGGCTTAATCTAAGCCCAGACCATTAACATATACAACTTTTGATTTTAATAATGTATTAATAAATGTTAAAATAAACATTTGACTAAAGGCCCTTTCACACCGAACGCGTAACGAAAAAGCGATACGAAAAAAACGAATAGTTCGCGTGCGAATAGTTCGCGTCAAAACCATTCACATCATACGCGATGCGAATTTGCGAAGTTCGGAGCTTCAACATTCCAAAACATTCGCGCCAACAGTTGAGAAAGATGGACACATCATCATCATCCAGTGAAGACGAGCTTTTAATTTCATTTCACTTGAAAAGACAGAAAAGACGGTTTTGGGTGCACCCAATCTTGAGGAATAGAGAGTCTGAAGGGGAGTATACTAATCTCGTACAGGAGCTAAAACTGTATCATGACCGGTTCCACACTTATTTTCGGATGTCCGTGGGACAATTTGAGGAGCTCCTTCAGACAGTGGCACCGCATCTGACTAGACAAAATACTAACTTCAGAGAACCAATCGATCCGGAGCAGCGTCTGGCAGTCTGCTTAAGGTGATTTGTCCTCCTAAAATCATCAGGGGCTGCGTTTACATGCAATCAAATAAACAATCATTACTTATCGGACTCATTTGGTCTAAAAAGCCTTCATGTAAACACTCGGTTGGACTCGATACGAAAGAAATGGATTGAATGGGGTGGGTTTATTCCCCGATTGAGAGAACATGTAAACACTTGAACCGATTGAAAACCTAAACATAAAGGACTGCGCATGTGCAATGACGTTGAAATAGCGTAATGACGTACCTATGCCACGCTGAACAGTTGTCATGTATATTAGTGACATAGCCCATCAACACACACATCAACCCGATCACATGTTTAGCATTCATGTAAACACTACGTTCAGATTCGTTGAAACAAAAGTTGTGCATGTAAACGTGGCCTGATTGTCATGTTCAATATTACAATGCTTTCAGTTGATTCACAATGAAACACATTTAGCTACCAGTCCTACAGTTTTAATAAACATTAAAATGTACATTAGTATTCAATTGTTTAAGTAGAGCTAAACAAGGTAACACATGTAATATAAGAATGCCAGGATATATCTGAATAAAAGCATCACAGAAAACCCAGGAACAGTTTTACCTTTTATTGTTAATAATAACATGTCTGAACAACAATATTTTTACTATTGATAAGATATGGTTTATTTATACTCACAAATCTACATTATTCAAATACTTAAATATTCCTCAGATTCCTTAGCACTGGGGATTCTTTCACCACCATAGCCGCTAGTTTCCGCCTTGGAATTTCCACTGTGTCCAACATCGTTAGGCAAACATGTGATATCCTCTGGGAGACCTTAAAAGACACCTACATGCCAGTCCCCAATGAGGAACTCTGGAAGACAACTGCCCTGAAATTCTCTGAAAAATGGAACTTCCCCAATTGTATCGGTGCTTTGGATGGGAAGCACATTGTGATTCAGGCACCAGCTAATTCTGGCTCCCAATTTTTTAACTATAAGGGCACCTTTTCTGTAGTTTTGCTTGCCTTGGTTGATGCCGACTACCGCTTCCTAGTGGTGGATGTAGGGGCATCAGGCAGCAACAGCGATGGTGGAATATTTTCCAATTCTTTATTGGGACAGGCCCTAAATACTGGAAATTTAAACATTCCAGAGCCTTCTCCTCTGCCATCTGCACCAGAGCTGGGGGCGTTACCATATGTAATTGTTGCAGATGAGGCATTTCCTTTAAAAACGTTCCTTCTCCGTCCCTACCCTGGAAGACGCCTGCCAGATGACCAGCGCGTGTTTAACTACTGGCTCTCCAGGGCTCGACGTATAGTCGAGAATGCTTTTGGCATTCTCAGCCAGTGCTGGAGAGTCTACCAGCGCCGTCTGCAAGTGGCTCCAGAGACAGCCGACAGCATTGTAAAGGCAACTTGCATCTTACACAACTTCCTCCGAAGGGCCAATGGGAATCACGGTGCAGAGCCTGACAGTTCTGATGGTGCAGAGGGCAGTGAGCTGGGTGACATTAGAGGCCTTCGAGGGAACAGGGCATCAGCTGAGGCTCTGAGGGTGCGGGACACATTCAGACATTATTTTAGCTCACCTGCAGGCCAAGTTCCATGGCAGGTTGCTTATGTGAACCGAGGTCAACCTCAATAATATTATTGACTTGATTGATTTCTGAAAATTGTTACATTAAATTAATTCATAATGATAAGCACAATGTAGCATGCTTTGTTAAATGCAGATTAAAGGCCCTTTTGCCTCCAAAACTGCATTAAACAAAGCATGCTACAGTGTGCTCATCATTATGAATCCATTTAATGCAACAGTTTTAATGCAACATAAAAAAGTATATGATATAATTTAAAGGTTATTATTATTAATTAGTCCAATTTACGTTCCAAAATCCCTTGATTTTAATTTCTTCCCGGTTGTGCAGGTGGCCCTGAAAAAGCTAACGCAACATGGTTAATTTGTATATTGTTCAAAAAGTAAATCATTTGAGTTTGCCTGTTAAATCTAAATGTATTTCATGAAAGTAATAATCTTGTATTTGTATATATTTTTTATAGGCTAGTTTGTAGTTGTACTTTAATAATTTAAGACCTTTAAAGCCAGTGAAAAAACACCAATGTCTTGATTATTATTTATTTAAGATGTATACAGACAGAATTTAAAGGACAGAAAATAATAACTGATAACACAATATTAAAAAATAAACTCATAGAACGGTGTATGCTGATGTAGATGGAAGGCTAAACTCCACCCCATAAATCATCTCCTGCATTTTCATTTTTAGCCAGGACTGCCTTTCTGAAGGCATCCTTCTCATGGCCGGGGCCAGGCTCATTAAAAAATGATAAATATCATCTTTCTCTTCTTGCTGCCTAACTTTCTGGTCATCCCTGGCCTCTTTCCTTGACAGATAATTCTCAAAGAAATCCTTAGACTTCCTTTTCTGAGGAGGTGGACAGAAAGGCTCTCCCTCACTCTCGGATGTGCCCTGACCTGCATCATCTATCACCTGCTGCTCCTCCTCAAGATTGCTGCAGACACTGTTCAAAAGCATTCTGTAAACTTTCCTGTGCGACCTTATTATTCAAACACTGCATTATTTTTCAACTTCATAGATGTATTTTAGAGAATAAAAAAAAAACAAAAAACTTATAAATCTGAATAACTGAACTAGCTACAGCTACCTTCTGAAAGAAGTAGAAGCCTCAAGAAAGCTCATGCACTCCATATACTTCCACCTCTTCCTAGATTTTCCAGCCTGTCCACTTTTGGTTGACTTTTCCTCTCTCCTTTTCCTAACGTAAGTGTCCCTGAGGTTTTTCCAAAGTTTTTTTGCGTCTTCAACTAAACACAAAGCGTTTTGTAATGTCCATATACATTACATGTAACTCACGAAGTAACCAGCTAAAAACAATCGACAAAACACTGTAAATATCACACAATAATATGTATAGTATACTAAAAACAGCCCTAAATAGTCTCACTACATTTAGTTAAATTTTCAAAGTAAACACGGTATCTATCTTTGACATTATAGCTGCTAAGTATTATCTTCTATCCAAATGTAGCTTAGCCTGCTAGCTTACACAGCAGAGTTCTATACAGCGGCTTTTACACTATCGCACAACATACTCACAGTCGTGATAACCGAGTTGGTTGGCAATGCCACTCCACACGTTGTCTTTTAAGTCATTGTCCTTGTAGCTTTTGTGACTTTTATCAAACAAAACAGGGTTTGTTGACACACAAGCGATCAGCAAATCCGCCATTGTTGTTGTGACGTTGCCTTTGTTTCCTTGAATGTGATTGGCTGAAGTATTTTCCGTCGCCGCAAAGGTAAAAAAAATCGACATCGAAGCGAATAAAATAAATGTCGTTTTTTCGCCGCAGCAGATTCGCGTTCGGTGTGCAAGCACTCATTACACAAACAGCTGATCAAAAAATAAAACCATCGCGCGAATTATTCGTGCGTCAAAATCGCGTCTGGTGTGAAAGGGCCTTAAGATTAATAAATGTTTTAGAAGTATTATTCATTGTTAATTAAGTTGGCTTGAGAGAGCCAACTTACTGATATTGTACTTGAAAAATTTACAACTCTATCTCCTCCTAGAGCTTTAACTCTACATACTCCAAACTCGGCTCAGACACTCAAACTGATCTGACAGGGTGTGCTATATCTTTTCAGACTGATCGGACTTACGGTTTTCCTAAAAATGACGATCAAAACTCGGAAAAACTCCCATTGACTTAAAGGGGACATATCATGCCAAATGCACTTTTTTAGCCCTTAGATGCATTTTGTTGTATATTTAGAGTGTTTAGAAGTACAGAAAATATGAAATTATTCTCTTCAGGTGCTTCGTTGATATCTTTATATTCTGTTTTGGTCATATTTTTCAACCTGTTCCGATTTTTCTGTTATCTATGACGTTTTTTGAACTATTACGTCACAGTATTTGCAGCGGAACTGCCAAATAAGGACATTGACTTCCGGCCCAACACTTCGAGCAATCCGCCATTTTTATTTCTCGCTGCAATTTTGTAGTCCAAGCTAAAGGATGCAGAAGTTACGAGAGGGTAAGTTAAAATGTTCGGTTGTTGGATGTAGTAACCCACACGCTTCATTACACCGTCTAATGTAGATAAACTGCCGCGCTTGTGACAAGGGCGCATGTTTAACTGAAAGAACGAGCAGAGAGAGAGACCCGGTCGCGCGCGCGCGCGCTCTCTCTCTCTCTACAGAGCCAGGCGAAAGTGTAAACAAGACACCACCGTCTCCAAACTAGACGCTGTCTTGCTCTCTCTCCCTCGCACATATTAATCAAAATAAATCGACACGGTGGTAAAAGGTCGGAAGACCAAAGTTTCATGTGTAAATACAGTACACACCAGTGCGATACATCCATATGAAGACGTTGTTCTACAGGTTCGTCGTCTTCATTTTCATCTCGCTCCGACTCTGGCTCGAACATGTAAGGCTGGCTGGACAAGTCTTCCGTTGTTGACATTTTGTTAATAATGTGTGAATAAAAAGTTTCTGTGCCGCTAGATAATCGTATCTCTGCTATCAAACTACAAAAATGGCCGAACGGGGTGGAGTTGAACCTCTGCAACCTGGAGAGGGGGCGGGGTATGAAGTGTCTCAATTGTATTTAAAGAGACCGCACCAAAACGAGTTGCTCTCAGACGCACATCAGAAAAGGGGTAGAAAAGGGGCCTGTGGAGCTATAATAATGAAGAATTCAGACCCAAGCATTGCAGTTCCGCTTTATATAGACTACAAATGTATGATTTATATGTAAAAAGGAACAATTTAAAAGCATGATATGTCTCCTTTAACATTGGGGAGTTCTAAAAAATTCTAATCCAAACCGACGTTTTCACACACACAGACACAAAGGGCCTGACACCCCTGCGATTCTCTCCCTCTCTCTCTCCCTCAGAGGATTTATATTATCGAGCAACCAATAAGTAATGGCCTAAAATCTTCATAGCAACCACCCAGGACACCCTAGCAACCGCCTAGTAACCACCCAGAACACCCTAGCAACCACCCAAAATAACCTAGCAACCACCTAGCAACACCCTAGCAACCACCCAAAACACCCTAGTAACCATCCATAACACCCTAGCAACCACTGAAAATATCCTAGCAACCGCCTAGCAACCACCCAGTACACCCTAGTAACCACCCATAACATCCTAGCAACTGCTTAGCAACCACCCAGAACACCCTAGCAACCGCCTAGCAACCACCCAGAATACCTTAGAAACCGCCTAGCAACACCATAGCAAGCACCCAAAAGACCCTAGCAACCACCCAAATATCCTAGCAACTGCCTAGCAACGACCCAGAACACCCTAGTAACCACCCAAAATAACCTAGCAACCACCTAGCAACACCCTAGTAACCATCCATAACACCCTAGCAACCACTCAAAATACCCTAGCAACCGCCTAGCAACCACCCAAAAGACCCTAGCAACCACCCATAACATCCTAGCAACCGCCTAGCAACCACCCAGAACACCCTAGCAACCACCCAAAATACCCTAGCAACCACCTAGCAACCACCCAGAATACCTTAGCAACCGCCTAGCAACACCATAGCAACCACCCAGAACAGCCTAGCAACCGCCTAGCAACCGCCTAGAAACACCCTAGCAACCACCCAAAATACCTTAGCAACCGATTAACAACACCATAGCAACTGATTAACAACACCATAGCAACCGCCTAGCATCCACCCAGAATACCCTAGCAACCGCTTAGCAACACCATAGCAACCACCCAGAATACCCTAGCAACCACCTAGCAACACCATAGCGACCACCCATAACATCCTAGCAACCGCCTAGCAAAAAACTTTCTGGTCCAAACTTTCTCAAGCCAACTTAAAGTTTGTCTCGACGAACTTTCGCATCTAGTTATTAAGTTGGCTTGAGAGAGCCAACATATTGAAATCCTATTTAAACTTATTATTATTAAGTTGGCTTGAGAAAGCCAACTTACTGATATTGTACTTAAACTTATTAAGTTGGCTTGAGAGAGCCAACTTACTGAAATCCTATTTAAACTTATTATTAAGTTGGCTTGAGAAAGCCAACTTACTGATATTGTACTTAAACTTATTAAGTTGGCTTGAGAAAGCCAACTTACTGATATTGTACTTAAACTTATTATTAAGTTGGCTTGAGAGAGCCAACATATTGAAATCCTATTTAAACTTATTATTAAGTTGGCTTGAGAAAGCCAACTTACTGATATTGTACTTAAACTTATTATTAAGTTGGCTTGAGAGAGCCAACATATTGAAATCCTATTTAAACTTATTATTATTATTAGTGGTGCTTGCTGAAAGCAAGGCATCACTATTGTTATTGCTCATACTTATTAGTGGTGCTTGCTGAAAGCAAGGCATCACTATTGTTATTGCTCATACTTATTATTAGTGGTGCTTGCTGAAAGCAAGGCATCACTATTGTTATTGCTCATACTTATTATTATTATTATTTTTCTTCTTATTATTCCGGACAAAAGTTTGGCGCGTAACTCGTCCCGCAGCTTTTGTCACAGACACACGAATGAGGCGTCAAATCGTGCGGATCATTCGGGAATGGTGTGCTATGACTTTTATAAGTGATCGGGGGTACGGTGTTCGCCCCAGGGGCGAAAAAGCGGCCAAAAAAGTCCCATTGACTTAACATTGCGACGAACTTTGACCACACGTAGCTCTGAGCAAGGATTTCGCAGAAACGTGTGATTTGCCACATTTGAAGAGGCTGACAGGCTCTGTAAGAACATACCTCACAATGGGGTAAAAGTTGCACCCCTGGGGGGCAGGAGATGCCCAAAGTTGCCCCATTGACTTACTATAGGGAAGGAACATCCCGTGAAACACACATGCTTTTCCTACTATGGTAAATTGCATAGGGACTTTGTATTGAACGTAGCTCTGGATCACAGTGTCATAGAGACAAAGGGGAGGGCTCATTTTACTCAGATGACCAGTCAGTCTCTCTGGATCATTGTGAAGCTATCAAGCCACGCCTTAGCAACCATTTAGAGCCCCTTAGCAACAAGATCCATAGACTTACATTGAAAGAGTTCAAAGAGATATCTCCGGACTGAATTGTCATAGAAACATGGGGGTGGTCTCATTTGACTCGGGGCAGCAAACAGCCAATCATGAATCACCTCAACACTTCCAAGCCCCTCCCTAGCAACCATTGTCGAGCACCTTAGCAACCAAAATCCAAAGAGGGATATCTTCCATTCTGAATGTCACAGAGGCATGGGAGTTGGTTTATAACATTCATATCGACAAGCAGCCTTTGAGTTTCATGATTGAGAGCTGCCAAGACACTCCCTAGCAACCAAACAGAGTACCCTAGCAACCAAAATCCAAAGAGGCATATCTTCCATTCTGAATGTCGCAGAGGCATGGGAGTTGGTTTATATCATTCATAGTGACAAGAAGCCTTTGGAGTTTCATGATTGGCAGCTGACAAGCCACTCGCTAGCAACCAAATAGAGTACCCTAGCAACTGTTTAGCAAAACGTATATCTCTGCATCAGAACATCATATAGAGATGGGAGTTGGTTTATATCATTCATACTGACAAGAAGCCTTTGCAGTTTCATCATTAGCAGCTGACAAGCATCTCCATAGCAACCAAACAGAGTACCCTAGCAACCATTTTACAAGACCTACATCTCTGCATCAGAATATTGTATAGAGATGGGGGTTGGCTCATTAGTTTCAGTTGGAAAACGGTCTGTAAATATCACCATGGTAACTGTGTATTCACACCCTAGCAACCATTTAGAGCCACCTAGCAACCATATTGCAACATATAGAAGCCATATTTCAGCTCCACAACATCGTAGAGGCATGGTTGTTGGCTCGTATGCAATCATGTACAACACCCTAGCAACCGAGTGGCGAGTTTTGCCACTGCAAGCACCACTTCACATTTTCTTCAGGAAATGTACATTCTAGTTCTTATTATTATTATTATTCTGGACAAAGTTTGGCGCGTAACTCGCCCCGCACCGTTGGTCTCAGCCCCATGAATGAGGTGTCAAATCGACCGGCTCATTAAGGAGAGGTGTGCTATGACTTTTATAAGCGATCGGGGGTGCGGTGTTCGCCAGGGGCGAAAAAGTGTCCAAAAAAGTCCCATTGACTTAACATTGCGACGAACTTTGACCACACGTAGCTCTGAGCGAGGATTTCGCAGAAATGTGTGATTTGCCACATTTGAAGAGGCTGACAGGCTCTGTAAGAACATACCTCACAATGGGGTAAAAGTTGCACCCCTGGGGGGCAGGAGATGCCCAAAGTTGCCCCATTGACTTACTATGGGGAAGGAACGTCCCGTGAAACACACATGCTTTTCCTACTATGGTAAATTGCATAGGGACATTGTATTGAACGTAGCTCTGGATCACAGTGTCATAGAGACAAGGGGGAGGGCTCATTTTACTCAGACGACCAATCAGTCTCTCAGGATCATTGTGAAGCTATCAAGCCACGCCCTAGCAACCATTTAGAGCCCCTTAGCAACAAGTTCCATAGACTTCCATTGAAAGAGTTCAAAGAGATATCTCCAGACTGAATTGTCATAGAAACATGGGGGTGGTCTCATTTGACTCGGGGCAGTAAACAGCCAATCATGAATCACCTCAACACTTCCAAGCCCCTCCCTAGCAACCATTGTCGAGCACCTTAGCAACCAAAATCCAAAGAGGGATATCTTCCATTCTGAATGTCACAGAGGCATGGGAGTTGGTTTATATCATTCATACTGACAAGAAGCCTTTGGAATTTCATCATTGGCAGCTGCCAAGTAACTCCATAGCAACCAAACAGAGTACCCTAGCAACCAAAATCCAAAGAGGCATATCTTCCATTCTGAATGTTACAGAGACATGGGAGTTGGTTTATATCATTCATAGTGACAAGAAGCCTTTGCAGTTTCATCATTGGCATCTGCCAAGCCACTCCATAGCAACCAAACAGAGTACCCTAGCAACCAAAATCCAAATAGGGATATCTGCCATTCTGAATGTCACAGAGAAATGAGAGTTGGTTTATATCATTCATAGTGACAAGAAGCCTTTGCAGTTTCATCATTGGCAACTGACAAGCCACTCCATAGCAACCAAACAGAGTACCCTAGCAACCAAAATCCAAAGAGGGATATCTTCCATTCTGAATGTCGCAGAGGCATGGGAGTTGGTTTAAATCATTCATACTGGCAAGCAGCCTTTGGAGTTTCATGACTGGCAGCTGACAAGCCACTCCCTAGCAACCAAACAGAGTACCCTAGCAACCAAAATCCAAAGAGGGATATCTTCCATTCTGAATGTCACAGAGGCATGGGAGTTGGTTTATAACATTCATACTGACAAGAAGCCTTTGGAGTTTCATCATTGGCAGCTGCAAAGCAACTCCATAGCAACCAAACAGATTACCCTAGCAACCAAAATCCAAAGAGGGATATCTTCCATTCTGAATGTCACACAGGTATGGGAGTTGGTTTATATCATTCATACTGACAAGCAGCCTTTGGAGTCTCATGATTCGCAGCTGCCAAGCCACTCCATAGCAACCAAATAGAGTACCCTAGTAACCAAAATCCAAAGAGGGATATCTTCCATTCTGAATGTCGCAGAGGCATGGGAGTTGGTTTATATCATTCATATTGACAAGCAGCCTTTGAGTTTCATGATTGACAGCTGCCAAGACACTCCCTAGCAACCAAACAGAGTACCCTAGCAACCAAAATACAAAGAGGGATATCTTCCATTCTGAAAGTCACAGAGGCATGAGAGTTGGTTTATATCATTCATAGTGACAAGAAGCCTTTGGAATTGCATCATTGGCAGCTGCCAAGTAACTCCATAGCAACCAAACAGAGTACCCTAGCAACCAATATCCAAAGTGGCATATCTTCCATTCTGAATGTCACAGAGGCATGGGAGTTGGATTATATAATTCATACTGACAAGAAGCCTTTGGAATTTCATCATTGACAGCTGACAAGCCACTCCCTAGCAACCAAACAGAGTACCCTAGCAACCAAAATCCAAAGAGGCATATCTTCCATTCTGAATGTCACAGAGGCATGGGAGTTGGTTTATATCATTCATACTGACAAGAAGCCTTTGGAGTTTCATGATTGGCAGCTGACAAGCCACTCGCTAGCAACCAAATAGAGTACCCTAGCAACCGTTTAGCAAAACGTATATCTCTGCATCAGAACATCGTATAGAGATGGGAGTTGGTTTATATCATTCATACTGACAAGAAGCCTTTGCAGTTTCATCATTAGCAGCTGCCAAGCCACTCCCTAGCAACCAAACAGAGTACCCTAGCAACCAAAATCCAAAGAGGGATATCTTCCATTCTGAATTGCACAGAGGCATGGGAGTTGGTTTATATCATTCATAGTGACAAGAAGCCTTTGCAGTTTCATCATTGGCATCTGCCAAGCCACTCCATAGCAACCAAACAGAGTACCCTAGCAACCAAAATCCAAAGAGGGATATCTGCCATTCTGAATGTCACAGAGAAATGAGAGTTGGTTTATATCATTCATACTGACACGAAGCCTTTGCAGTTTCATCATTGGCAGCAGCCAAGCCACTCCCTAGCAACCAAACAGAGTACCCTAGCAACCGTTTAGCAAGACCTATATCTCTGCATCAGAACATCGTATAGAGATGGGAGTTGGTTTATATCATTCATACTGACAAGAAGCCTTTGCAGTTTCATCATTAGCAGCTGCCAAGCAACTCCCTAGCAACCAAACAGAGTACCCTAGCAACCAAAATCCAAAGAGGGATATCTTCCAGTCTGAATGTCACAGAGGCATGGGGGTTGGTTTATATCATTCATAGTGACAAGAAGCCTTTGCAGTTTCACCATTGGCAGCTGACAAGCAACTCCATAGCAACCAAACAGAGTACCCTAGCAACCGTTTATCAAGACCCATGTCTCTGCATCAGAACATCGTATAGAGATGGGGGTTGGCTCTTTTGTTTCGGTTGGGAAACAGTCTGTAAATATCACCATGGTAACTGTGTATTCACACCCTAGCAACAATTTAGAACCACCTAGCAACCATATTGCAACATATAGAAGCCATATTTCAGCTCCACAACATCGTACAGACATGGTTGTTGGCTCGAATGCAATCATGTACAACACCCTAGCAACCGAGTGGAGAGTTTTGCCACTGCAAGCACCACTTCACATTTTCTTCAGGAAATGTACATTCTAGTTATTCTTCTTCTTATTATTATTATTCTGGACAAAGTTTGGCGCGTAACTCGCCCCGCACCGTTTGTCACAGATCCATGAATGAGGTGTCAAATCGACCGGCTCATTAAGGAGAGGTGTGCTATGACTTTTATAAGCGATCGGGGGTGCGGTGTTCGCCCCAGGGGCGAAAAAGCTTCCGAAAAATCCCATAGACTTAACATTGCGACAAACTTTGACGAGTCATAACTCTGAGCGACGATTTCGCAGAAACGTGTGATTTGCCACATTTGAAGAGGCTGACAGGCTCTGTAAGAACATACCTCTCAATGGGGTAAAAGTTGCACCCCTGGGGGGCAGGAGATGCCCAAAGTTGCCCCTTTGACTTACTATGGGGAAGGAACGTCCCGTGAAACACACATGCTTTTCCTACTATGGTAAATTGCATAGGGACTTTGTATTGAACGTAGCTCTGGATCACAGTGTCATAGAGACAAGGGGGAGGGCTCATTTTACTCAGACGACCAATCAGTCTCTCAGGATCATTGTGAAGCTATCAAGCCACGCCCTAGCAACCATTTAGAGCCCCTTAGCAACAAGTTCCATAGACTTCCATTGAAAGAGTTCAAAGAGATATCTCCAGACTGAATTGTCATAGAAACATGGGGGTGGTCTCATTTGACTCGGGGCAGCAAACAGCCAATCATGAATCACCTAAACACTTCCAAGCCCCTCCCTAGCAACCATTGTCGAGCACCTTAGCAACCAAAATCCAAAGAGGGATATCTTCCATTCTGAATGTCACAGAGGCATGGGAGTTGGTTTATATCATTCATACTGACAAGAAGCCTTTGGAGTTTCATGATTGGCAGCTGACAAGCCACTCCCTAGCAACCAAACAGAGTAACCTAGCAACCAAAATCCAAAGAGGGTTATCTTCCATTCTGAATGTCGCAGAGGCATGGGAGTTGGTTTATATCATTCATACTAACAAGCAGCCTTTGGAGTTTCATGATTGGCAGCTGACAAGCCACTCCCTAGCAACCAAACAGAGTAACCTAGCAACCAAAATCCAAAGAGGGTTATCTTCCATTCTGAATGTCGCAGAGGCATGGGAGTTGGTTTATATCATTCATACTGACAAGAAGCCTTTGGAGTTTCATGATTGGCAGCTGACAAGCCACTCCCTAGCAACCAAACAGAGTACCCTAGCAACCAAAATCCAAAGAGGGATATCTTCCATTCTGAATGTCACAGAGGCATGGGAGTTGGTTTATATCATTCATAGTGACAAGAAGCCTTTGGAATTTCATCATTGGCAGCTGCCAAGTAACTCCATAGCAACCAAAAAGAGTACCCTAGCAACCGTTTAGCAAAACGTATATCTCTGCATCAAAACATAGTATAGAGATGGGACTTGGCTCTTTTGACTAAATCATGGTAAACTATGGTAAATCATTCTAGAATCATAGTAAATCATACTAAAACATGGTAAATCATGGTATACTATAGTAAATCATAGTAAACTATGGTAAATCGTGGTAAATCATGGTAAACTATGGTAAATCATGCTAGAATCATAGTAAATCATACTTGAAAATGGTAAATCATGGTATACTATAGTAAATCATGGTAAACTATGGTAAATCATGGTAAACTATGATAAATCATGCTAAAATCAGTAAATCATACTTGAACATGGTATATCATGGTATACTATAGTAAATCATGGTAAACTATGGTAAATCATGGTAAATCATGGTAAACTATGGTAAATCATGGTAAACTATGGTAAATCATGCTAGAATCAGTAAATCATACTTC
Source organism: Rutilus rutilus (assembly GCF_951802725.1). NCBI lineage: Eukaryota > Metazoa > Chordata > Actinopteri > Cypriniformes > Leuciscidae > Rutilus > Rutilus rutilus. The sequence continues at coordinate 44,486,051 of NC_140211.1, read as the reverse complement.
AACATGGTAAATCATGGTAAACTATGGTAAATCATGGTAAACTATGGTAAATCATGGTAAACTATGATGAATCATGCTAGAATCAGTAAATCATACTTGAACATGGTATATCATGGTATACTATAGTAAATCATGGTAAACTATGGTAAATCGTGGTAAATCATGGTAAACTATGGTAAATCATGGTCAACTATGGTAAATCATGCTAGAATAATAGTAAATCATACTTGAACATGGTAAATCATGGTATACTATAGTAAATCATGGTAAATTATGGTAAATCATGGTAAACTATGGTAAATCATGGTAAACTATGATAAATCATGCTAAAATCAGTAAATCATACTTGAACATGGTATATCATGGTATACTATAGTAAATCATGGTAAACTATGGTAAATCGTGGTAAATCATGGTAAACTATGGTAAATTATGGTAAACTATGGTAAATAATGCTAGAATCAGTAAATCATACTTCAACATGGTAAATCATGGTATACTATAGTAAATCATGGTAAACTATGGTAAATCATGGTAAACTATGGTAAATCATGGTAAACTATGATAAATCATGCTAGAATCAGTAAATCATACTTGAACATGGTATATCATGGTATACTATAGTAAATCATGGTAAACTATGGTAAATCGTGGTAAATCATGGTAAACTATGGTAAATCATGGTAAACTATGGTAAATCATGCTAGAATCAGTAAATCATACTTCAACATGGTAAATCATGGTATACTATAGTAAATCGTGGTAAACTATGGTAAATCATGGTAAACTATGGTAAATCATGCTAGAATCAGTAAATCATACTTGAACATGGTAAATCATGGTATACTATAGTAAATCATGTTAAACTATAGTAAATTGTGGTAAATCATGTTAAACTATGGTAAATCATGGTAAACTATGGTAAATCATGCTAGAATCAATAAATCATACTTGAACATGGTAAATCATGGTATACTATAGTAAATCATGGTAAACTATAGTAAATCGTGGTAAATCATGGTAGAATCATAGTAAATCATACTTGAACATGGTAAATCATGGTATACTATAGTAAACTATGGTAAACTATGGTAAATTGTGGTAAATCATGGTAAATCATGGTAAACCATGCTAGCAACATGGTAAAACAAGCTAGCATCATGCTAGCTACATGCTAATAATGCTAATATGATGCTAGCATGATGCTAATAATGCTAGCATGATGCTAGCAACATGCTAATAATGCTAGCTTGATACTAGCTACATGCTAATCATGCTAGCTTCTTGCTACAAACATGCTAGCAAACATGCTATTCATGTTAGCATCTTGTTAAAAAATGTTAGCATCATGCTAACAACATGCTAATCATGCTAGCTACATTCACGTTAGCTTTTGCTAAAAACATGCTAGCATGATGCTAGCAACATGCTAATCATATTAGCACCATGCTAGCAACATGCTAGCATTATGTTAGTCACATGCATATAATGCTAGCATGATGATAATTTTGTTATAATCTTGCTAAAAACTAGCTAAACGCACTTTAGCAAACCGAGTGGTGAGTTTTGTCACTGCAAGCACCACTTCACATTTTCTTCAGGAAATGTACATTCTAGTGTTGTGATTACTATTCACCTAGACAAAACTTCGGCGCGTAACTCGCCCCACACCGTTTGTCACAGACCCCTGAATGAGGTGTCAAATCGACCGGTTTATTGAGGAAAGGTGTGCTATGACTTTTATAAATGATCGGGTGTAAGATGTTCGTCTGTCGGGCGGAGAATTAGCCGAAAAATTTCCCATAGACTTAACATAGCCACAAAATTTGCAAAATCATATCTTTGGCTCAGAAGGTCATAGAGCCTTGGGGTTGGGCTCTTTTGATTCGTCCTATCAAGCAGCCAATACGTAGTGGCATAACAACTTCATAGCCACGCCCTAGTAACCAGTTACAGGCCCCTAGCAACCATTGAACAACATTTACAAGCCATATCTCAGCAACAAAACATTGTAAAAACACAGAGTTGGCCATTTTTTGACCCAGACCTGCAAATACTCTTTAAATATTACCCCATAAACTGTATAAACAAACCTTAGCAACCATTTGGAGTACCCTAGCAACCGTACAAACACATGAATGAGCTATATCTCAGCACCAGAACATCGTATAGACATGGGGGTGTGCTTGTTTGTTTCGGTTGGGAAACCAATCTGTAAATATCATCATGGTAACTGTGTATTCACACCCTAGCAACCGTTTAGAGCCACCTAGCAACCATATTGAAACATATAGAAACCATATTTCAGCTCCACAACATCGTACAGACATGGTTGTTGGCTCGTATGCAATCATGTACAACACCCTAGCAACCGGGTGGCGAATTTTGCCACTGCAAGCACCACTTCACATTTTCTTCAGGAAATGTACATTCTAGTTATTATTATTATTATTCTGGACAAAGTTTGGCGCGTAACTCGCCCCACACCGTTTGTCTCAGAGCCATGAATGAGGTGTCAAATCGACCGGCTCATTAAGGAGAGGTGTGCTATGACTTTTATAAGCGATCGGGGGTGCGGTGTTCACCCCAGGGGCGAAAAAGCGGCCAAAAAAGTCACATAGACTTAACATTGCAACGAACTTTGAGCACTCATAGCTCTGAGCGAGGATTTCGCAGAAACATGTAATTTGCCACATTTGAAGAGGCTGACAGGCTCTGTAGGAACATACCTCACAATGGGGTAAAAGTTGCACCCCTGGGGGGCAGGAGCGTCCCAAAGTTGCCCCATTGACTTACTATGGGGAAGGAACGCCCCGTGAAACACACATGCTTTTCCTACTATGGTAAATTGCATAGGGATTTTGTATTGAAGATAGCTCTGCATCACAGTGTCATAGAGACAAGGGGGCGGGCTCATTTTACTCAGACGACCAATCAGTCTCTCAGGATCATTGTAAAGCTATCAAGCCACGCCCTAGCAACCATTTAGAGCACCTTAGCAACAAGTCCCATAGACTTCCATTGAAAGATATCAAAGGGATATCTCCGGACTGAATTGTCATAGAAACATGGGGGTGGTCTCATTTGACTTGGGCCAGCAAACAGCCAATCATGAATCACCTCAACACTTCCTAGCCCCTCCCTAGCAACCATTGTCGAACACCTTAGCAACCAAAATCCAAAGAGGGATATCTTCCATTCTGAATGTCACAGAGGCATGGGAGTTGGTTTATATCATTCATAGTGACAAGAAGCCTTTGCAGTTTCATCATTGGCATCTGCCAAGCCACTCCATAGCAACAAAACAGAGTACCCTAGCAACCAAAATCCAAAGAGGTATATCTGCCATTCTGAATGTCGCAGAGGCATGGGAGTTGGTTTATATCATTCATAGTGACAAGAAGCCTTTGGAGTTTCATGATTGGCAGCTGACAAGCCACTCGCTAGCAACCAAATAGAGTACCCTAGCAACTGTTTAGCAAAACGTATATCTCTGCATCAGAACATCATATAGAGATGGGAGTTGGTTTATATCATTCATACTGACAAGAAGCCTTTGCAGTTTCATCATTAGCAGCTGACAAGCATCTCCATAGCAACCAAACAGAGTACCCTAGCAACCATTTTACAAGACCTACACCTCTGCATCAGAATATTGTATAGAGATGGGGGTTGGCTCATTAGTTTCAGTTGGAAAACAGTCTGTAAATATCACCATGGTAACTGTGTATTCACACCCTAGCAACCATTTAGAGCCACCTAGCAACCATATTGCAACATATAGAAGCCATATTTCAGCTCCACAACATCGTAGAGGCATGGTTGTTGGCTCGTATGCAATCATGTACAACACCCTAGCAACCGAGTGGCGAGTTTTGCCACTGCAAGCACCACTTCACATTTTCTTCAGGAAATGTACATTCTAGTTAAGTTGGCTTGAGACAGCCAACATATTGAAATCCTATTTAAACTTATTATTAAGTTGGCTTGAGAGAGCCAACATATTGAAATCCTATTTAAACTTATTAAGTTGGCTTGAGAGAGCCAACATATTGAAATCCTATTTAAACTTATTATTAAGTTGGCTTGAGAAAGCCAACATATTGAAATCCTATTTAAACTTATTAAGTTGGCTTGAGAGAGCCAACATATTGAAATCCTATTTAAACATATTATTATTATTATTCTGACCCTAAAAATTTACAACTCAAACTCCTCTTAGAGCTTTAACTCTACATACTCCAAACTCGGCTCAGACACTCAAACTGATCTGACTCGGTGTGCTCTATCTTTTCAGACTGATCGGACTTACGATTTTCCTACAAATGACGATCAAAACTCGAAAAAACTCATTCAAAAACTCCCATTGACTTACATTGGGGAGTTCTAAAAAATTCCAACCGACAAAAATTTAAATCTAAACACCTTGAAGACTAAACCAAACTGCCGTTCTATATACTATATGAGCCATTGAGACTCATTTTAACTAATAAACTCTAAACTATTAACACTTATAAACTAATTAACTTATAAACTCATGAATTCATAAACTTATGAACTCTTAAACTCATAAATTAATAAACTCTGAACTCTTAATCTCATTTAAACTTATAAACTCTAAACTGATTTAAACTTATAAACTCAAAACTCAAGAACTCATACACTTATAAACTCATCAATTTATACACTTATAAACTCTAAATTCAGACACACACACTGAGTTTATGAGTGAGTGTGTGAGCGAGTTAGTGTGTGTGTGTGTGTGTGTGTGTGTGTGTGTGTTTGTGTGTGTGTGTGTGTGTGTCTATCTAACTTATTTATCTATCTGTCAAACTTCAAACTACTGTAAACTTCAAACCACTATAAACTTCTTAAGTTTAAATCTTCCAGCTCCCAAGCAACTCCATAGCAACCAAACTCGAGTACCCTATCAACCGTTTTGTAAGACCTATATCTCTGTATCAGAACATCGTATAGAGATGAGGTTTGGCTCTTTTGACTCATGCTAGCAAACAGCACTTCCGACATACTACACATGCTAGCAGTGAATAGCTACATGCTAATAGTGATTAGTTAAGTGTTAAATCATGCCAAGATCATGCTAAGAACTCTCTAAAAACTCCATAGTAACCATCTGTGACAACTACCAGCCTCCTAGTAACACCATATCAACCGCCCTGAATACCTTAGCAACCGCCTAGCAACACCATAGCAACCACCCATAACACCCTAGCAACCGCCTAGCAACCACCCAGAACACCCTAGCAACCACCCAAAAGACCCTAGCAACCACCCAAAACATCCTAGCAACCACCCAAAACACCCTAGCAACCGCCTAGCAACCACCCAGAACACCCTAGCAACCACCCAAAATACCCTAGCAACCACCCAAAACACCCTAGCAACCACCCAAAATATCCTAGTAACCACTCAAAACACCCTAGCAACTGCCTAGCAACCACCCAAAAGACCCGAGCAACCACCCAAAACATCCTAGCAACCACCCAAAACACCCTAGCAACCGCCTAGCAACCACCCAAAAGACCCTAGCAACCACCCAAAAGACCCTAGCAACTGCCTAGCAACCACCCAAAAGACCCTAGCAACCACCTAAAATATCCTAGCAACCGCCTAGCAACCACCCAAAATATCCTAGCAACCGCCTAGCAACCACCCCAAAGACCCTAGCAACCATCAGAAATATCCTAGCAACCGCCTAGCAACCACCCAGAATACCCTAGCAACCACCCAAAACAGCCTAGCAACCACCCAGAAAACCCTAGCAACCGCCTAGCAACCACCCAGAACACCCTAGCAACCACCCAAAATACCCTAGCGACCACCCAAAAGACCTTAGCAACCACCCAGGACACCCTAGCAACCACCTAGCAACCACCCAGAACACCCTAGCAACCGCCCAAAATACCCTAGCAACCACCCATAACATCCTAGCAACCGCCTAGCAAAAAACGTTCTGCTCCAAACTTTCTCAAGCCAACTTAAAGTTTGTCTCGACGAACTTTCGCATCTAGTTATTATTATTCTTCTGACCCTAAAAAAATCTATATCAAACTCGTCCTAGAGCTTTAACCCTACATACTCCAAACTCGGCTCAGACACTCAAACTGATCTGACTCGGTATGCTATATCTTTTCAGACTGATCGGACTTACGGTTTTCCTAAAAATGACGATCAAAACTCGAAAAAACTCATTCAAAAACTCCATTGACTTACATTGGGGAGTTCTAAAAAATTCAAACCGACAAAAATTTAAATCTAAACACCTTGAAGACTAAACCAAACTGCCGTTCTATATACTACATGAGCCATTGAGACTCATTTAAACTAATAAACTCTAAACTATAAACACTTATAAACTAATTAACTTATAAACTCATGAATTCATAAACTTATGAACTCTTAAACTCATAAATTAATAAACTCTGAACTCTTAATCTCATTTAAACTTATAAACTCTAAACTGATTTAAACTTATAAACTCAAAACTCAAGAACTCATACACTTATAAACTCATCAATTTATACACTTATAAACTCTAAACTCAGACACACACACTGAGTTTATGAGTGAGTGTGTGAGCGAGTTAGTGGGTGTGTGTGTGTGTGTTTGTGTGTTTGTTTGTGTGTGTGTGTGTGTGTGTGTGTGTGTGTGTGTGTGTCTATCTAACTTATTTATCTATCTGTCAAACTTCAAACTACTGTAAACTACTGTAAACTTCAAACCACTATAAACTTGTTAAGTTTAAAGCTTCCAGCTCCCAAGCAACTCCATAGCAACCAAACTCGAGTACCCTAGCAACCGTTTTGTAAGACCTATATCTCTGTATCAGAACATCGTATAGAGATGAGGTTTGGCTCTTTTGACTCATGCTAGCAAACAGCACTTCCAACATACTACACATGCTAGCAGTGAATAGCTACATGCTAATAGTGATTAGTTAAGTGTTAAATCATGCCAAGATCATGCTAAGAACTCTCTAAAAACTCCATAGTAACCATCTGTGACAACTACCAGCCACCTAGTAACACCATATCAACCGCCCTGAATACCTTAGCAACCGCCTAGCAACACCATAGCAACCACCCATAACACCCTAGCAACCGCCTAGCAACCACCCAGAACAGCCTAGCAACCACCCATAACACCCTAGCAACCGCCTAGCAACCACCCAAAATACCCTAGCAACCACCCAAAAGACCATAGCAACCACCCAAAACACCCTAGCAACCACCCAAAAGACCCTAGTAACCACCAAAAATATCCTAGCAACCACCCAAAATACCCTAGCAACCGCCTAGCAACCACCCAAAAGACCCTAGCAACCACCGAAAATATCCTAGCAACTGCCTAGCAACTACCCAAAAGACCCTAGCAACCACCCAGAACACCCTAGCAACCGCCTAGCAACCACCCAGAACACCCTAGCAACCACCCAAAAGACCCTAGCAACCACCCAAAATATCCTAGCAACCACCCAAAACACCCTAGCAACGCCTAGCAACCACCCAAAAGACCCTAGCAACCACCGAGAACACCCTAGCAACCACCCAAAATACCCTAGCAACCACCCAAAACACCCTAGCAACCACCTAAAAACCCTAGCAACTGCCTAGCAACCACCCAAAACACCCTAGCAACCACCCAGAATACCCTAGCAACCGCCTAGCAACCACCCAAAACACCCTAGCAACCACCCAAAATACCCTAGCAACCGCCTAGCAACCACCCAAAACACCCTAGCAACCACTCAAAATATTCTAGCAACCGCCTAGCAACCACCCAAAACACCCTAGCAACCACCCAAAATACCCTAGCAACCTCCTAGCAACCACCCAAAAGACCCTAGCAACCACCCAAAATATCCTAGCAACCACCCAATAGACCCTAGCAGCCGCCTAGCAACCACCCAAAACACCCTAGCAACCACCCAAAACACCCTAGCAACCACCCAAAAACCCTAGCAACCGCCTAGCAACCACCCAAAAGACCCTAGCAACCGCCTAGCAACCACCCAAAAGACCCTAGCAACCACCCAGAATACCCTAGCAACCGCCTAGCAACACCATAGCGAACACCCATAACATCCTAGCAACCGCCTAGCAAAAAACGTTCTGGTCCAAACTTTCTCAAGCCAACTTAAAGTTTGTCTCGACGAACTTTCGCATCTAGTTATTATTATTATTCCGAGACTAAAATTTCTATATGAAACTCGTCCTAGAGCTTTAACTCTACATACTCCAAACTCGGCTCAGACACTCACACTGTTCTGACTCGCGTTGCTTTATCTTTTCAGACTGATCGGACTTACGGTTTTCCTACAAATGACGATCAAAACTCGGAAAAACTCCCATTGACTTACATTGGGGAGTTCTAAAAAATTCAAATCCAGATTCAAACTCGCCAACCGACAAAAATTCAAATCTAAATACCTTGAAGACTAAACCAAACTGCCGTTCTATATATATTAGCCAATGAAACTCATTTAAACTAATAAACTCTAATCTCATACATTTATAAACTAATTAACTTAAATTTAATAACTAATTAACCAATAAACTCATGAATTCATAGACTTATGAACTCTTAAACTCATAAATTAATAAACTCTGAACTCTAAACTCATTTAAACTTATAAACTCTAAACTCAAAAACTCATACACTTATAAACTCATCAGTTTATACACTTATAAACTCTAAACTCATAAACTCTGAGTGTGTGTGTGTGTGTCTGAGTGAGTGTGTGAGCGAGGTAGTCTGTGAGTGTGTGTGTGTGTGTGTGTGTGTGTGTGTATCTATCTAACTTATTTATCTATCTATCTCTCTGTCATAAACTTCAAACTACTTTAAACTTCAAACCAATTTAAACTTCTTAAGTTTAAAGCTCCCAGCTCCCAAGCAACTCCATAGCAACCAAACTTGAGTACCCTAGCAACCGTTTTGCAAGACCTATATCTCTGTATCAGAACATCGTATAGAGATGAGGTTTGGCTCTTTTGACTCATGCTAGCAAACAGCACTTCCAATATGCTACATATGCTAGCAGTGAATAGCTACATGCTAATAGCGATTAGATAAGTGTTAAATCATGCCAAGATCATGCTAAGAACTCTAGAAAAACTCCATAGTAACCATCTGTGACAACTACCAACCACCTAGTAACACCATATCAACCGCCCTGAATACCATAGCAACCACCCAGAACACCCTAGCAACCGCCTAGCAACCACCCAAAAGACCCTAGCAACCACCCAGAACACCGTAGCAACCACCCAAAAGACCCTAGCAACCACACAAAACACCCTAGCAACCGCCTAGCAACCACCCAAAAGACCCTAGCAACCACCCAAAACACCCTAGAAACCGCCTAGCAACCACCCAAAAGACCCTAGCAACCACCCAAAATATCCTATCAACCGCCTAGCAACCACCCAAAAGACCCTAGCAACCACCAGAAATATCCTAGCAACCGCCTAGCAACCACCCAGAATATCCTAGCAACCACCCAAAACAGCCTAGCAACCACCCAGAACACCCTAGCAACCGCCTAGCAACCACCCAAAAGACCCTAGCAACCGCCTAGCAACCACCCAGAACACCCTAGCAACCACCCAAAAGACCCTAGCAACCGCCTAGCAACCACCCAAAAGACCCTAGCAACCGCCTAGCAACCACCAAGAACACCCTAGCAACCACCCAAAAGACCCTAGCAACCACCCAAAAGACCCTAGCAACCGCCTAGCAACCACCCAAAAGACCCTAGCAACCACCCAAAAGACCCTAGCAACCGCCTAGCAACCACCCAAAACACCCTAGCAACCGCCTAGCAACCACCCAAAAGACCCTAGCAACCACCAAAAATATCCTAGCAACCACCCAGAACACCCTAGCAACCACCTAGCAACCGCCTAGCAACCACACAAAAGACCCTAGCAACAGCCTAGCAACCACCCAAAATACCCTAGCAACCGCCTAGCAACCACCCAAAATACCCTAGCATCCGCCTAGCAACACCATAGCGACCACCCATAACATCCTAGCAACCGCCTAGCAAAAAACGTTTTGGTCCAAACTTTCTCAAGCCAACTTAAAGTTTGTCTCGACGAACTTTCGCATCTAGTTAAGTTGGCTTGAGAGAGCCAACATATTGAAATCCTATTTAAACTTATTATTATTATTATTAAGTTGGCTTGAGAGAGCCAACATATTGAAATCCTATTTAAACTTATTATTATTATTATTATTCCGAGACTAAAATTTCTATATGAAACTCGTCCTAGAGCTTTAACTCTACATACTCCAAACTCGGCTCAGACACTCAAACTGTTCTGACTCGCGTTGCTTTATCTTTTCAGACTGATCGGACTTACGGTTTTCCTACAAATGACGATCAAAACTCGGAAAAACTCCCATTGACTTACAATGGGGAGTTCTAAAAAATTCAAATCCAGATTCAAACTCACCAACCGACAAAAATTTAAATCTAAACACCTTGAAGACTAAACCAAACTGCCGTTCTATATATATTAGCCAATGAAACTCATTTAAACTAATAAACTCTAATCTCATACATTTATAAACTAATTAACTTAAATTTAATAGCTAATTAACTAATAAACTCATGAATTCATAGACTTATGAACTCTTAAACTCATAAATTAATAAACTCTGAACTCTAAACTCATTTAAACTTATAAACTCTAAACTCAAAAACTCGTACACATATAAACTCTAAACTCATAAACTCTGAGTGTGTGTGTGTGTCTGAGTGAGGTAGTCTGAGTGTGTGTGTGTGTGTGTGTGTGTGTGTGTGTGTGTGTGTGTGTGTGTGTGTGTGTGTGTGTGTGTATCTATCTAACTTATTTATATATCTATCATAAACTTCAAACTACTTTAAACTACTTTAAACTTCAAACCACTTTAAACTTCTTAAGTTTAATGCTTCCAGCTCCCAAGCAACTCCATAGCAACCAAACTTGAGTACCCTAGCAACCGTTTTGAAAGACCTATATCTCTGTATCAGAACATCGTATAGAGATGAGTTTTGGCTCTTTTGACTCCTGCTAGCAAACAGCACTTCCAACATGCTACACATGCTAGCAGTGAATAGCTACATGCTAATAGCGATTAGTTAAGTGTTAAATCATGCCAAGATCATGCTAAGAACTCTATAAAAACTCCATAGTAACCATCTGTGACAACTACCAACCACCTAGTAACACCATATCAACCGTCCTGAATACCATAGCAACCCCCCAGAACACCCTAGCAACCGCCTAGCAACCACCCAGAACACCCTAGCAACCACCCAAAATATCCTAGCAACCACCCAGAACACCCTAGCAACCGCCTAGCAACCACCCAAAAGACCCTAGCAACCACCCAGAACACCCTAGCAACACCCAAAGGACCCCTAGCAACCACCCAAAAGACCCTAGCAACCGCCTAGCAACCACCCAAAACACCCTAGCAACCACCCAAAACACCCTAGCAACCACCTAGCAACCACCCAAAAGACCCTAGCAACAACCCAGAATACACTAGCAACCACCCAAAACAGCCTAGCAACCACCCAGAACACCCTAGCCACCACCCAGCAACCACCCAGAATACCTTAGCAACGCCTAGCAACACCATAGCAACCACCCATAACACCCTAGCAACTGCATAGCAACCACCCAGAACATCCTAGCAACCACCCAAAATACCCTAGCAACCGCCTAGCAACCACCCAAAAGACCCTAGCAACCACCCAAAAGACCCTAGCAACCGCCTAGCAACCACCCAAAAGACCCTAGCAACCACCCAAAAGACCCTAGCAACCGCCTAGCAACCACCCAAAAGACCCTAGCAACCACCAAAAATATCCTAGCAACCACCCAGAACACCCTAGCAACCACCTAGCAACCACCCAAAAGACCCTAGCAACCGCCTAGCAACCACCCAAAACACCCTAGCAACCACCCAAAACACCTTAGCAACCACCCAAAATACCCTAGCAACCGCCTAGCAACCACCCAGAATACCTTAGCAACACCATAGCAACCACCCATAACATCCTAACAACCGCCTAGCAAAAAACGTTCCGGTCCAAACTTTCTCAAGCCAACTTAAAGTTTGTCTCGACGAACTTTCGCATCTAGTTATTATTATTATTATTATTCCGAGACTAAAATTTCTATATGAAACTCGTCCTAGAGCTTTAACTCTACATACTCCAAACTCGGCTCAGACACTCACACTGTTCTGACTCGCGTTGCTTTATCTTTTCAGACTGATCGGACTTACGGTTTTCCTACAAATGACGATCAAAACTCGGAAAAACTCCCATTGACTTACATTGGGGAGTTCTAAAAAATTCAAATCCAGATTCAAACTCGCCAACCGACAAAAATTCAAATCTAAATACCTTGAAGACTAAACCAAACTGCCGTTCTATATATATTAGCCAATGAAACTCATTTAAACTAATAAACTCTAATCTCATACATTTATAAACTAATTAACTTAAATTTAACAACTAATTAACTAATAAACTCATGAATTCATAGACTTATGAACTCTTAAACTCATAAATTAATAAACTCTGAACTGTAAACTCATTTAAACTTATAAACTCTAAACTCAAAAACTCATACACTTATAAACTCATCAGTTTATACACTTATAAACTCTAAACTCATAAACTCTGAGTGTGTGTGTGTGTGTGTGTGTGTGTGTGTGTGTGTGTGTCTGAGTGAGTGTGTGAGCGAGGTAGTCTGTGAGTGTGTGTGTGTGTGTGTGTGTGTGTGTGTGTGTGTGTGTGTGTGTGTGTGTGTGTGTATCTATCTAACTTATTTATCTATCTATCTCTCTGTCATAAACTTCAAACTACTTTAAACTTGAAACCAATTTAAACTTCTTAAGTTTAAAGCTCCCAGCTCCCAAGCAACTCCATAGCAACCAAACTTGAGTACCCTAGCAACCGTTTTGCAAGACCTATATCTCTGTATCAGAACATCGTATAGAGATGAGGTTTGGCTCTTTTGACTCATGCTAGCAAACAGCACTTCCAACATGCTACATATGCTAGCAGTGAATAGCTACATGCTAATAGCGATTAGTTAAGTGTTAAATCATGCCAAGATCATGCTAAGAACTCTATAAAAACTCCATAGTAACCATCTGTGACAACTACCAACCACCTAGTAACACCATATCAACCGCCCTGAATACCATAGCAACCCCCCAGAACACCCTAGCAACCGCCTAGCAACCACCCAAAAGACCCTAGCAACCACCCAGAACACCGTAGCAACCACCCAAAAGACCCTAGCAACCACCCAGAACACCCTAGCAACCGCCTAGCAACCACCCAAAAGACCCTAGCAACCGCCTAGCAACCACCCAGAACACCCTAGCAACCACCCAAAAGACCCTAGCAACCGCCTAGCAACCACCCAGAATACCTTAGCAACCACCTAGCAACACCATAGCGACCACCCATAACATCCTAACAACCGCCTAGCAAAAAACTTTCCGGTCCAAACTTTCTCAAGCCAACTTAAAGTTTGTCTCGACGAACTTTCGCATCTAGTTATTATTATTATTCCGAGACTAAAATTTCTATATGAAACTCGTCCTAGAGCTTTAACTCTACATACTCCAAACTCGGCTCAGACACTCAAACTGTTCTGACTCGCGTTGCTTTATCTTTTCAGACTGATCGGACTTACGGTTTTCCTACAAATGACGATCAAAACTCGGAAAAACTCCCATTGACTTACAATGGGGAGTTCTAAAAAATTCAAATCCAGATTCAAACTCACCAACCGACAAAAATTTAAATCTAAACACCTTGAAGACTAAACCAAACTGCCATTCTATATATATTAGCCAATGAAACTCATTTAAACTAATAAACTCTAATCTCATACATTTATAAACTAATTAACTTAAATTTAATAGCTAATTAACTAATAAACTCATGAATTCATAGACTTATGAACTCTTAAACTCATAAATTAATAAACTCTGAACTCTAAACTCATTTAAACTTATAAACTCTAAACTCAAAAACTCGTACACATATAAACTCTAAACTCATAAACTCTGAGTGTGTGTGTGTGTCTGAGTGAGTGTGTGAGCGAGGTAGTCTGAGTGAGTGTGTGTGTGTGTGTGTGTGTGTGTGTGTGTGTTTGTGTGTGTATCTATCTAACTTATTTATATATCTATCATAAACTTCAAACTACTTTAAACTACTTTAAACTTCAAACCACTTTAAACTTCTTAAGTTTAATGCTTCCAGCTCCCAAGCAACTCCATAGCAACCAAACTTGAGTACCCTAGCAACCGTTTTGCAAGACCTATATCTCTGTATCAGAACATCGTATAGAGATGAGTTTTGGCTCTTTTGACTCATGCTAGCAAACAGCACTTCCAACATGCTACACATGCTAGCAGTGAATAGCTACATGCTAATAGCAATTAGTTAAGTGTTGAATCATGCCAAGATCATGCTATGAACTCTATAAAAACTCCATAGTAACCATCTGTGACAACTACCAACCACCTAGTAACACCATATCAACCGCCCTCAATACCATAGCAACCCCCCAGAACACCCTAGCAACCGCCTAGCAACCACCCAGAACACCCTAGCAACCACCCAAAATACCCTAGCAACCGCCTAGCAACCACCCAAAAGACCCTAACAACCGCCTAGCAACCACCCAAAAGACCCTAGCAACCACCCAGAACACCCTAGCAACCGCTTAGCAACCACCCAGAACACCCTAGCAACCACCCAAAATACCCTAGCAACCACCCAAAATACCCTAGCAACCACCCAAAACACCCTAGCAACCACCCAGAACACCCTAGCAACCACCTAGCAACCACCCAAAAGACCCTAGCAACCACCCAAAATATCCTAGCAACCACCCAAAACACCCTAGCAACCGCCTAGCAACCACCCAAAAGACCCTAGCAACCACCCAAAATATCCTAGCAACCACCCAAAACACCCTAGCAACCGCCTAGCAACCACCCAAAAGACCCTAGCAACCACCCAAAAGACCCTAGCAACCACCCAAAACACCCTAGCAACTGCCTAGCAACCACCCAAAAGACCCTAGCAACCACCCAAAACATCCTAGCAACCACCCAAAACACCCTAGCAACTGCCTAGCAACCACTCAAAAGACCCTAGCAACCACCCAAAAGACCCTAGCAACCACCCAGAAAACCCTAGCAACCGCCTAGCAACCACCCAGAATACCCTAGCAACCACCTAGAACACCCTAGCAACCACCCAAAATACCCTAGCAACCACCCAAAAGACCTTAGCAACCACCCAGGACACCCTAGCAACCACCTAGCAACCACCCAGAACACCCTAGCAACCGCCCAAAATACCCTAAAAAATACATTAGGAACCACCCAGAACACCCTAGCAACCTTTGCGGCCCAAACTTTCTCAAGCCAACTTAAAGTTTGTCTCGACGAACTTTCGCATCTAGTTATTATTATTATTCTTCTTACCAAAAAATTCCACTCAATCTCCTCCTAGAGCTTTAACTCTACATACTCCAAACTCGGCTCAGACACTCAAACTGTTCTGACTCGAGTTGCTTTATCTTTTCAGACTGATCGGACTTACGGTTTTCCTACAAATGATGATCAAAACTCGGAAAAACTCCCATTGACTTGCATTGGGGAGTACTAAAAAATTCAAATCCAGATTCAAACTGACCAACCGACAAAAATTCAAATCTAAATACCTTGAAGACTAAACCAAACTGCCGTTCTATATATATTAGCCAATGAAACTCATTTAAACTAATAAACTCTAATCTCATACATTTATAAACTAATTAACTTAAATTTAATAACTAATTAACTAATAAACTCATGAATTCATAGACTTATGAACTCTTATACTCATAAATTAATAAACTCTGAACTCTAAACTCATTTAAACTTATAAACTCTAAACTCAAAAACTCATACACTTATAAACTCATCAGTTTATACACTTATAAACTCTAAACTCATAAACTCTGAGTGTGTGTGTGTGTGTGTGTGTCTGAGTGAGTGTGTGAGCGAGGTAGTCTGTGTGAGTGTGTGTGTGTGTGTGTGTGTGTGTGTGTGTGTGTATCTATCTAACTTATTTATCTATCTATCTCTCTGTCATAAACTTCAAACTACTTTAAACTTTAAACCAATTTAAACTTCTTAAGTTTAAAGCTCCCAGCTCCCAAGCAACTCCATAGCAACCAAACTTGAGTACCCTAGCAACCATTTTGCAAGACCTATATCTCTGTATCAGAACATCGTATAGAGATGAGGTTTGGCTCTTTTGACTCATGCTAGCAAACAGCACTTCCAACATGCTACATATGCTAGCAGTGAATAGCTACATGCTAATAGCGATTAGTTAAGTGTTAAATCATGCCAAGATCATGCTAAGAACTCTATAAAAACTCCATAGTAACCATCTGTGACAACTACCAACCACCTAGTAACACCATATCAACCGCCCTGAATACCATAGCAACCCCCCAGAACACCCTAGCAACCGCCTAGCAACCACCCAAAAGACCCTAGCAACCACCCAGAACACCGTAGCAACCACCCAAAAGACCCTAGCAACCTCCCAGAAACCCTAGCAACCGCCTAGCAACCACCCAAAACACCCTAGCAACCACCCAAAACACCCTAGCAACCGCCTAGCAACCACCCAAAAGACCCTAGCAACCACCCAAAAGACCCTAGCAACCGCCTAGCAACCACCCAAAAGACCCTAGCAACCACCCAAAATATCCTAGCAACTGCCTAGCAACCACCCAAAAGACCCTAGCAACCACCAGAAATATCCTAGCAACCGCCTAGCAACCACCCAGAATATCCTAGCAACCACCCAAAACCGCCTAGCAACAACCCAGAACACCCTAGCAACCGCCTAGCAACCACCCAAAAGACCCTAGCAACCGCCTAGCAACCACCCAGAACACCCTAGCAACCACCCAAAAGACCCTAGCAACCACCCAAAAGACCCTAGCAACCACCCAAAATACCCTAGCAACCGCCTAGCAACCACCCAAAAGACCCTAGCAACCATCCAAAAGACCCTAGCAACCGCCTAGCAACCACCCAAAACACCCTAGCAACCACCCAAAACACCCTAGCAACCGCCTAGCAACCACCCAAAAGACCCTAGCAACCACCCAAAACAGCCTAGCAACCACCCAGAACACCCTAGCCACCACCTAGCAACCACCCAGAATACCTTAGCAACGCCTAGCAACACCATAGCAACCACCCATAACACCCTTGCAACTGCCTAGCAACCACCCAGAACACCCTAGCAACCACCCAAAATATCCTAGCAACCACCCAAAACACCCTAGCAACCGCCTAGCAACCACCCAAAAGACCCTAGCAACCGCCTAGCAACCACCCAAAAGACCCTAGCAACCACCAAAAATATCCTAGCAACCACCCAGAACACCCTAGCAACCACCCAGAACACCCTAGCAACCACCCAAAATACCCTAGCAACCGCCTAGCAACCACCCAAAATACCTTAGCAACCGCCTAGCAACACCATAGCGACCATCCATAACATCCTAACAACCGCCTAGCAAAAAACTTTCCGGTCCAAACTTTCTCAAGCCAACTTAAAGTTTGTCTCGACGAACTTTCGCATCTAGTTATTATTATTCTTCTGAGCGGAAAAAAATCTGAGACTAACTCCTCCTAGAGCTTTAACGCTACATACTCCAAACTCGGCTCAGACACTCAAACTGATCTGACTCGAGTTGCTTTATCTTTTCAGACTGATCGGACTTACGGTTTTCCTAAAAATGACGATCAAAACTCAAAAAAACTCATTCAAAAACTCCATTGACTTACATTGGGGAGTTCTAAAAAATTCAAACCGACAAAAATTTAAATCTAAACACCTTGAAGACTAAACCAAACTGCCGTTCTATATACTATATGAGCCATTGAGACTCATTTAAACTAATACACTCTAAACTATAAACACTTATAAACTAATTAACTTATAAACTAATGAATTCATAAACTTATGAACTCTTAAGCTCTTAAATTAATAAACTCTGAACTCTTAATCTCATTTAAACTTATAAACTCTAAACTGATTTAAACTTATAAACTCAAAACTCAAGAACTCATACACTTATAAACTCATCAATTTATACACTTATAAACTCTAAACTCAGACACACACACTGAGTTTATGAGTGAGTGTGTGAGCGAGTTAGAGTGTGTGTGTGTGTGTGTGTGTGTGTGTGTGTGTGTGTGTGTGTGTGTGTGTGTGTGTTTGTGTGTGTGTGTCTATCTAACTTATTTATCTATCTGTCAAACTTCAAACTACTGTAAGCTACTGTAAACTTCAAACCACTATAAACTTCTTAAGTTTAAATCTTCCAGCTCCCAAGCAACTCCATAGCAACCAAACTCGAGTACCCTAGCAACCGTTTTGTAAGACCTATATCTCTGTATCAGAACATCGTATAGAGATGAGGTTTGGCTCTTTTGACTCATGCTAGCAAACAGCACTTCCAACATGCTACACATGCTAGCAGTGAATAGCTACATGCTAATAGTGATTAGTTAAGTGTTAAATCATGCCAAGATCATGCTAAGAACTCTATAAAAACTCCATAGTAACCATCTGTGACAACTACCAACCACCTAGTAACACCATATCAACCGCCCTGAATACCTTAGCAACCGCCTAGCAACACCATAGCAACCACCCATAACACCCTAGCAACCGCCTAGCAACCACCCAGAACAGCCTAGCAACCACCCATAACACCCTAGCAACCACCTAGCAACCACCCTAGCAACCACCCAAAAGACCCTAGCAACCGCCTAGCAACCACCCAAAAGACCCTAGCAACCACCAAAAATATCCTAGCAACCACCCAAAATACCCTAGCAACCGCCTAGCAACCACCCAAAAGACCCTAGCAACCACCGAAATATCCTAGCAATCGCCTAGCAACCACCCAAAAGACCCTAGCAACTACCCAAAATATCCTAGCAACCGCCTAGCAACTACCCAAAAGACCCTAGCAACCACCCAGAACACCCTAGCAACCGCCTAGCAACCACCCAGAACACCCTAGCAACCACCCAAAAGACCCTAGCAACCACCCAAAATATCCTAGCAACCACCCAAAACACCCTAGCAACGCCTAGCAACCACCCAAAAGACCCTAGCAACCACCGAGAACACCCTAGCAACCACCCAAAATACCCTAGCAACCACCCAAAAGACCCTAGCAACCACCCAAAACACCCTAGCAACCGCCTAGCAACCACCCAAAAGACCCTAGCAACCACCCAAAATATCCTAGCAACCACCCAAAACACCCTAGCATCCGCCTAGCAACCACCCAAAACATCCTAGCAACCACCCAAAAGACCCTAGCAACCACCCAAAAGACCCTAGCAACCACCTAGCAACCACCCAAAAGACCCTAGCAACCACCTAAAATATCCTAGCAACCGCCTAGCAACCACCCAAAATATCCTAACAACCGCCTAGCAACCACCCAAAAGACCCTAGCAACCATCAGAAATATCCTAGCAACCGCCTAGCAACCACCCAGAATACCCTAGCAACCACCCAAAACAGCCTAGCAACCACCCAGAAAACCCTAGCAACCGCCTAGCAACCACCCAGAATACCCTAGCAACCACCTAGAACACCCTAGCAACCACCCAAAATACCCTAGCAACCACCCAAAAGACCTTAGCAACCACCCAGAACACCCTAACAACCGCCTAGCAACCACCCAGAAAACCTTAGCAACCGCCTAGCAACACCATAGCAACCACCCAGAACACCCTAGCAACCGCCTAGCAACCATCCAGAATACCCCAGCTACCACCTAGCAACCACACAGAACACCTTAGCAACCCACTAGAAACACCCTAGCAACTTTTTAACTTCAAACTTTAAACTACTTTAAACTTCAAAATAATTTAAACTTTAAACTAAAAACTTCAAACTACTTTAAATTAAACTTCAAACTACTTTAAACTTTAAACTAAATTAAACTTCAAAGTACTTTAAACTTTAAACTAAATTAAACTTCAAACTTCTTTAAACTTTAAACTAAATTAAACTTCAAACTACTTTAAACTTTAAACTAAATTAAACTTCAAACTACTTTAATCTTCAAACTACTTTAAACTTTAAACTTTCCAGTCCAAACTTTCTCAAGCCAACTTAAAGTTTGTCTCGACGAACTTTCGCATCTAGTTAAGTTGGCTTGAGAGAGCCAACATATTGAAATCCTATTTAAACTTATTATTATTATTATTATTCCGAGACTAAAATTTCTATATGAAACTCGTCCTAGAGCTTTAACTCTACATACTCCAAACTCGGCTCAGACACTCAAACTGTTCTGACTCGCGTTGCTTTATCTTTTCAGACTGATCGGACTTACGGTTTTCCTACAAATGACGATCAAAACTCGGAAAAACTCCCATTGACTTACAATGGGGAGTTCTAAAAAATTCAAATCCAGATTCAAACTCACCAACCGACAAAAATTTAAATCTAAACACCTTGAAGACTAAACCAAACTGCCATTCTATATATATTAGCCAATGAAACTCATTTAAACTAATAAACTCTAATCTCATACATTTATAAACTAATTAACTTAAATTTAATAGCTAATTAACTAATAAACTCATGAATTCATAGACTTATGAACTCTTAAACTCATAAATTAATAAACTCTGAACTCTAAACTCATTTAAACTTATAAACTCTAAACTCAAAAACTCGTA
Source organism: Rutilus rutilus (assembly GCF_951802725.1). Classification (NCBI taxonomy): domain Eukaryota; kingdom Metazoa; phylum Chordata; class Actinopteri; order Cypriniformes; family Leuciscidae; genus Rutilus; species Rutilus rutilus. Next base: position 44,465,210 of record NC_140211.1, on the reverse strand, counting down.
CACATATAAACTCTAAACTCATAAACTCTGAGTGTGTGTGTGTGTCTGAGTGAGTGTGTGAGCGAGGTAGTCTGAGTGAGTGTGTGTGTGTGTGTGTGTGTGTGTGTGTGTGTGTGTTGTGTGTGTATCTATCTAACTTATTTATATATCTATCATAAACTTCAAACTACTTTAAACTACTTTAAACTTCAAACCACTTTAAACTTCTTAAGTTTAATGCTTCCAGCTCCCAAGCAACTCCATAGCAACCAAACTTGAGTACCCTAGCAACCGTTTTGCAAGACCTATATCTCTGTATCAGAACATCGTATAGAGATGAGTTTTGGCTCTTTTGACTCATGCTAGCAAACAGCACTTCCAACATGCTACACATGCTAGCAGTGAATAGCTACATGCTAATAGCAATTAGTTAAGTGTTGAATCATGCCAAGATCATGCTATGAACTCTATAAAAACTCCATAGTAACCATCTGTGACAACTACCAACCACCTAGTAACACCATATCAACCGCCCTCAATACCATAGCAACCCCCCAGAACACCCTAGCAACCGCCTAGCAACCACCCAGAACACCCTAGCAACCACCCAAAATACCCTAGCAACCGCCTAGCAACCACCCAAAAGACCCTAACAACCGCCTAGCAACCACCCAAAAGACCCTAGCAACCACCCAGAACACCCTAGCAACCGCTTAGCAACCACCCAGAACACCCTAGCAACCACCCAAAAGACCCTAGCAACCACCCAAAACACCCTAGCAACCACCCAGAACACCCTAGCAACCACCTAGCAACCACCCAAAAGACCCTAGCAACCACCCAAAATATCCTAGCAACCACCCAAAACACCCTAGCAACCGCCTAGCAACCACCCAAAAGACCCTAGCAACCACCCAAAATATCCTAACAACCACCCAAAACACCCTAGCAACCGCCTAGCAACCACCCAAAAGACCCTAGCAACCACCCAAAACACCCTAGCAACTGCCTAGCAACCACCCAAAAGACCCTAGCAACCACCCAAAACATCCTAGCAACCACCCAAAACACCCTAGCAACTGCCTAGCAACCACTCAAAAGACCCTAGCAACCACCCAAAAGACCCTAGCAACCACCCAGAAAACCCTAGCAACCGCCTAGCAACCACCCAGAATACCCTAGCAACCACCTAGAACACCCTAGCAACCACCCAAAATACCCTAGCAACCACCCAAAAGACCTTAGCAACCACCCAGGACACCCTAGCAACCACCTAGCAACCACCCAGAACACCCTAGCAACCGCCCAAAATACCCTAAAAAATACATTAGGAACCACCCAGAACACCCTAGCAACCTTTGCGGCCCAAACTTTCTCAAGCCAACTTAAAGTTTGTCTCGACGAACTTTCGCATCTAGTTAAGTTGGCTTGAGAGAGCCAACATATTGAAATCCTATTTAAACTTATTATTATTATTATTCTTCTTACCAAAAAATTCCACTCAATCTCCTCCTAGAGCTTTAACTCTACATACTCCAAACTCGGCTCAGACACTCAAACTGTTCTGACTCGAGTTGCTTTATCTTTTCAGACTGATCGGACTTACGGTTTTCCTACAAATGATGATCAAAACTCGGAAAAACTCCCATTGACTTGCATTGGGGAGTTCTAAAAAATTCAAATCCAGATTCAAACTGACCAACCGACAAAAATTCAAATCTAAATACCTTGAAGACTAAACCAAACTGCCGTTCTATATATATTAGCCAATGAAACTCATTTAAACTAATAAACTCTAATCTCATACATTTATAAACTAATTAACTTAAATTTAATAACTAATTAACTAATAAACTCATGAATTCATAGACTTATGAACTCTTATACTCATAAATTAATAAACTCTGAACTCTAAACTCATTTAAACTTATAAACTCTAAACTCAAAAACTCATACACTTATAAACTCATCAGTTTATACACTTATAAACTCTAAACTCATAAACTCTGAGTGTGTGTGTGTGTGTGTGTGTCTGAGTGAGTGTGTGAGCGAGGTAGTCTGTGTGAGTGTGTGTGTGTGTGTGTGTGTGTGTGTGTGTATCTATCTAACTTATTTATCTATCTATCTCTCTGTCATAAACTTCAAACTACTTTAAACTTTAAACCAATTTAAACTTCTTAAGTTTAAAGCTCCCAGCTCCCAAGCAACTCCATAGCAACCAAACTTGAGTACCCTAGCAACCATTTTGCAAGACCTATATCTCTGTATCAGAACATCGTATAGAGATGAGGTTTGGCTCTTTTGACTCATGCTAGCAAACAGCACTTCCAACATGCTACATATGCTAGCAGTGAATAGCTACATGCTAATAGCGATTAGTTAAGTGTTAAATCATGCCAAGATCATGCTAAGAACTCTATAAAAACTCCATAGTAACCATCTGTGACAACTACCAACCACCTAGTAACACCATATCAACCGCCCTGAATACCATAGCAACCCCCCAGAACACCCTAGCAACCGCCTAGCAACCACCCAAAAGACCCTAGCAACCACCCAGAACACCGTAGCAACCACCCAAAAGACCCTAGCAACCTCCCAGAAACCCTAGCAACCGCCTAGCAACCACCCAAAACACCCTAGCAACCGCCTAGCAACCACCCAAAAGACCCTAGCAACCACCCAAAAGACCCTAGCAACCGCCTAGCAACCACCCAAAAGACCCTAGCAACCACCCAAAATATCCTAGCAACTGCCTAGCAACCACCCAAAAGACCCTAGCAACCACCAGAAATATCCTAGCAACCGCCTAGCAACCACCCAGAATATCCTAGCAACCACCCAAAACCGCCTAGCAACAACCCAGAACACCCTAGCAACCGCCTAGCAACCACCCAAAAGACCCTAGCAACCGCCTAGCAACCACCCAGAACACCCTAGCAACCACCCAAAAGACCCTAGCAACCACCCAAAAGACCCTAGCAACCACCCAAAATACCCTAGCAACCGCCTAGCAACCACCCAAAAGACCCTAGCAACCATCCAAAAGACCCTAGCAACCGCCTAGCAACCACCCAAAACACCCTAGCAACCACCCAAAACACCCTAGCAACCGCCTAGCAACCACCCAAAAGACCCTAGCAATCACCCAAAACAGCCTAGCAACCACCCAGAACACCCTAGCCACCACCTAGCAACCACCCAGAATACCTTAGCAACGCCTAGCAACACCATAGCAACCACCCATAACACCCTTGCAACTGCCTAGCAACCACCCAGAACACCCTAGCAACCACCCAAAATATCCTAGCAACCACCCAAAACACCCTAGCAACCGCCTAGCAACCACCCAAAAGACCCTAGCAACCGCCTAGCAACCACCCAAAAGACCCTAGCAACCACCAAAAATATCCTAGCAACCACCCAGAACACCCTAGCAACCACCCAGAACACCCTAGCAACCACCCAAAATACCCTAGCAACCGCCTAGCAACCACCCAAAATACCTTAGCAACCGCCTAGCAACACCATAGCGACCATCCATAACATCCTAACAACCGCCTAGCAAAAAACTTTCCGGTCCAAACTTTCTCAAGCCAACTTAAAGTTTGTCTCGACGAACTTTCGCATCTAGTTATTATTATTATTCCGAGACTAAAATTTCTATATGAAACTCGTCCTAGAGCTTTAACTCTACATACTCCAAACTCGGCTCAGACACTCAAACTGTTCTGACTCGCGTTGCTTTATCTTTTCAGACTGATCGGACTTACGGTTTTCCTACAAATGACGATCAAAACTCGGAAAAACTCCCATTGACTTACAATGGGGAGTTCTAAAAAATTCAAATCCAGATTCAAACTCACCAACCGACAAAAATTTAAATCTAAACACCTTGAAGACTAAACCAAACTGCCGTTCTATATATATTAGCCAATGAAACTCATTTAAACTAATAAACTCTAATCTCATACATTTATAAACTAATTAACTTAAATTTAATAGCTAATTAACTAATAAACTCATGAATTCATAGACTTATGAACTCTTAAACTCATAAATTAATAAACTCTGAACTCTAAACTCATTTAAACTTATAAACTCTAAACTCAAAAACTCGTACACTTATAAACTCTAAACTCATAAACTCTGAGTGTGTGTGTGTGTGTGTGTCTGAGTGAGTGTGTGAGCGAGGTAGTCTGAGTGTGTGTGTGTGTGTGTGTGTGTGTGTGTGTGTTTGTGTGTATCTATCTAACTTATTTATATATCTATCATAAACTTCAAACTACTTTAAACTACTTTAAACTTCAAACCACTTTAAACTTCTTTAGTTTAATGCTTCCAGCTCCCAAGCAACTCCATAGCAACCAAACTTGAGTACCCTAGCAACCGTTTTGCAAGACCTATATCTCTGTATCAGAACATCGTATAGAGATGAGTTTTGGCTCTTTTGACTCATGCTAGCAAACAGCACTTCCAACATGCTACACATGCTAGCAGTGAATAGCTACATGCTAATAGCAATTAGTTAAGTGTTGAATCATGCCAAGATCATGCTAAGAACTCTATAAAAACTCCATAGTAACCATCTGTGACAACTACCAACCACCTAGTAACACCATATCAACCGCCCTGAATACCATAGCAACCACCCAGAACACCCTAGCAACCGCCTAGCAACCACCCAGAACACCCTAGCAACCACCCAAAATACCTTAGAACACCCTAGCAACACCATAGCAACCACTCAGAACACCCTAGCAACCACCCAAAATACCTTAGAACACCCTAGCAACACCATAGCAACCACTCAGAACACCCTAGCAACTGCCTAACAACCACCCAGAACACCCTAGCAACCACCCAAAATACCTTAGAACACCCTAGCAACACCATAGCAACCACCCAAAACACCCTAGCAACCACCCAAAATACCTTAGAACACCATAGCAACACCATAGCAACCACTCAGAACACCCTAGCAACCACCCAAAATACCTTAGGACACCCTAGCAACACCATAGCAACCACTCAGAACACCCTAGCAACTGCCTAACAACCACCCAGAACACCCTAGCAACCACCCAAAATACCTTAGAACACCCTAGCAACACCATAGCAACCACTCAGAACACCCTAGCAACCACCCAAAATACCTTAGAACACCCTAGCTACACCATAGCAACCACCCAGAACACCCTAGCAACCACCCAAAATACCTTAGAACACCCTAGCAACACCATAGCAACCACCCAGAACACCCTAGCAACCACCCAAAATACCTTAGCAACCGCCTAGCAACACCATAGCAACCACTCAGAACACCGTAGCAACTGCCTAACAACCACCCAGAACACTCTAGCAACCACCCAAAATACCCTAGCAACCACCCAGAACACCCTAGCAACCACCCAAAATACCTTAGCAACCGCCTAGCAACCACCCAAAAGACCCTAGCAACCACCCAAAATATCTTAGCAACCACCCATAACACCCTAGCAACTGCTTAGCAACCACCCAGAACACCCTAGTAACCACCCAAAATACCCTAGCAACCGCCTAGCAACCACCCAAAACACCCTAGCAACCACCCAAAACACCCTAGCAACCGCCTAGCAACCACCCAAAAGACCCTAGCAACCGCCTAGCAACCACCCAAAAGACCCTAGCAACCACCAAAAATATCCTAGCAACCACCCAGAACACCCTAGCAACCACCTAGCAACCACACAAAAGACCCTAGCAACCGCCTAGCAACCACCCAAAACACCCTAGCAACCGCCTAGCAACCATCCAGAATACCTTAGCAACCACCTAGCAACATCATAGCGACCATCCATAACATCCTAACAACCGCCTAGCAAAAAACTTTCCGGTCCAAACTTTCTCAAGCCAACTTAAAGTTTGTCTCGACGAACTTTCGCATCTAGTTAAGTTGGCTTGAGAGAGCCAACATATTGAAATCCTATTTAAACTTATTATTATTATTATTCTTCTTACCAAAAAATTCCACTCAATCTCCTCCTAGAGCTTTAACTCTACATACTCCAAACTCGGCTCAGACACTCAAACTGTTCTGACTCGAGTTGCTTTATCTTTTCAGACTGATCGGACTTACGGTTTTCCTACAAATGATGATCAAAACTCGGAAAAACTCCCATTGACTTGCATTGGGGAGTTCTAAAAAATTCAAATCCAGATTCAAACTGACCAACCGACAAAAATTCAAATCTAAATACCTTGAAGACTAAACCAAACTGCCGTTCTATATATATTAGCCAATGAAACTCATTTAAACTAATAAACTCTAATCTCATACATTTATAAACTAATTAACTTAAATTTAATAACTAATTAACTAATAAACTCATGAATTCATAGACTTATGAACTCTTAAACTCATAAATTAATAAACTCTGAACTCTAAACTCATTTAAACTTATAAACTCTAAACTCAAAAACTCATACACTTATAAACTCATCAGTTTATACACTTATAAACTCTAAACTCATAAACTCTGAGTGTGTGTGTGTGTGTGTGTGTGTGTGTGTCTGAGTGAGTGTGTGAGCGAGGTAGTCTGTGTGAGTGTGTGTGTGTGTGTGTGTGTGTGTGTGTATCTATCTAACTTATTTATCTATCTATCTCTCTGTCATAAACTTCAAACTACTTTAAACTTTAAGCCAATTTAAACTTCTTAAGTTTAAAGCTCCCAGCTCCCAAGCAACTCCATAGCAACCAAACTTGAGTACCCTAGCAACCATTTTGCAAGACCTATATCTCTGTATCAGAACATCGTATAGAGATGAGGTTTGGCTCTTTTGACTCATGCTAGCAAACAGCACTTCCAACATGCTACATATGCTAGCAGTGAATAGCTACATGCTAATAGCGATTAGTTAAGTGTTAAATCATGCCAAGATCATGCTAAGAACTCTATAAAAACTCCATAGTAACCATCTGTGACAACTACCAACCACCTAGTAACACCATATCAACCGCCCTGAATACCATAGCAACCCCCCAGAACACCCTAGCAACCGCCTAGCAACCACCCAAAAGACCCTAGCAACCACCCAGAACACCGTAGCAACCACCCAAAAGACCCTAGCAACCACCCAGAAACCCTAGCAACCGCCTAGCAACCACCCAAAACACCCTAGCAACCACCCAAAACACCCTAGCAACCGCCTAGCAACCACCCAAAAGACCCTAGCAACCACCCAAAAGACCCTAGCAACCATCCAAAAGACCCTAGCAACCACCCAAAACAGCCTAGCAACCATCCAAAAGACCCTAGCAACCGCCTAGCAACCACCCAAAATATCCTAGCAACCACCCAAAACACCCTAGCAACCGCCTAGCAACCACCCAAAAGACCCTAGCAACCACCCAAAACAGCCTAGCAACCACCCAGAACACCCTAGCCACCACCTAGCAACCACCCAGAATACCTTAGCAACGCCTAGCAACACCATAGCAACCACCCATAACACCCTTGCAACTGCCTAGCAACCACCCAGAATACCTTAGCAATGCCTAGCAACACCATAGCAACCACCCATAACACCCTAGCAACCGCCTAGCAACCACCCAGAACACCCTAGCAACCACCCAAAATATCCTAGCAACCACCCAAAACACCCTAGCAACCGCCTAGCAACCACCCAAAAGACCCTAGCAACCGCCTAGCAACCACCCAAAAGACCCTAGCAACCACCAAAAATATCCTAGCAACCACCCAGAACACCCTAGCAACCGCCTAGCAACCACACAAAAGACCCTAGCAACCACCCAAAACACCCTAGCAACCACCCAGAACACCCTAGCAACCACCCAAAATACCCTAGCAACCGCCTAGCAACCACCCAGAATACCTTAGCAACCGCCTAGCAACACCATAGCGACCATCCATAACATCCTAACAACCGCCTAGCAAAAAACTTTCCGGTCCAAACTTTCTCAAGCCAACTTAAAGTTTGTCTCGACGAACTTTCGCATCTAGTTATTATTATTCTTCTGACCCAAAATGTTCTGACACTAACTCGCCCTAGAGCTTTAACTCTACAAACTCCAAACTCGGGTCAGACCTTCAGACTATTCTGACTCGAGTTGCTATATCTTTTCAGACTGATTTGACTTTCAGTTTTCTTAAAAATTAATATTAAATATCATAAAAATCCCATTGACTTTCATTGCAGACTGTTAAAATTGAGCCAAGGCTACGGTGGCCCATTAGTGCACAAACACAAAAACTCAAATCTAAACTCCCTGAAGCCCTAGACTCAATTAAACTACTATTCTATGTACTAATAAACCTATCTATCTATCTATCTATCTATCTATCTATCTATCTTTCTAACTTATCTATCTCTCTTTCCTTCTAACTAATCTATCTATCTATCTATCTATCTTTCTTTCTAACTAATCTATCTATCTTTCTAACTAATCTATCTATCTTTCTAACTAACTTATCTTGTGCTGGAACAATGTTTTCATATTTTCAACAAAAGATTTCATATTTAGTTTAATTTGATAAAAGATTTAATTGTTTGATGTTTGTAATTCTTTAATGTCATTCATGGCTTTAATATTCCTATGCACTTTATTTATGGTTTAGAGCTCCACCTAGTGGCAAGTTTGACGTTGCTTTAATTCTGTAATTTTCCGGAATCAGTAGCTAGTGAGTGCTCCATGCAGCAGCTAAAGATGGCTCTCTTTAATCGCCATATATATCGGTAATCTTTAACCTTGCAACAGCATCGCTTGTAAGTATTTATAGTTTTACATTGATGTTCATAATACTTGCATATAAATGTGAACTGTTACATGTAAAGATAGTTATTAATAATTTTCTATCAGGCTATTGCATTAGCCACATTGTGCTTTAGCTTCATATCTCAGAATACTATATTAATGTGGATGTTGGTATGATGCTGTAATTATTGTTAATTCCAGGACGTTATTATTGAAATATGTTTATTTGTTTATTTGTAGTTTCACTCCGTACCCAAGAACATTAAACCTGTGGTCAAACCTTCTTGTCTTCAGAGTCGTGTGAGGGAAGGGAGTTTATCTGACTGTCAAACGTTTAAACCATGTTGAGGACAGTACAGTGAAAAAGCGGCTGCAAGAACAGTTACAGCAGTAGATTGTGAAGATTCAAGTAGATTGAACGAGTATTGTGTGCACAATGGAGTCTCACTCAAAATCAGGTCCCATCTATCGTGTTCACGATCGGGCCGCTCCTCTACAAATGCTGCAGCTGCAATGGCCAGAGCAAAAGCTGAAGCAGCCAAGGCACGTTTAATGTATGCAGATGAGGAAGAAAGAATAAAGGTGGAGAAAGCCAAATTGGAGGCAAAAATGGATAAAATGGTGTTAGAGCGAGAAACAGCTGCAGCCGTAGCCGAAGCAGAGGCTCTAGAAGCAGCTGTTGACACCAGCGTCCATAGTAGACACGATCCTCCACTGGAAACAGCTCCTGTTGATGTTATGCAGCGGACATGTGAGTACGTTGAACAGATGAATCTACATGCAGTCACAGAATCAGCATTAAAAGCAGAGCCACTCTCTCCAGATGAGACAATACAGCCCCACACAGAGTTATCGGTAAGAAATTCTGTTACTGCTACACGTCTAAAGGCAGAGAGTTGCTCAGACGACGCTGAACTTGATCATATGCAATCAAGAAAAGATTCTGCTCAACCATCACGATTCACTAAAGGCACATATCATCCTTCTGGTAACACAGCAGAAAATAACCAGCGCAGAAAATACACACGTTTTGCCCAAAGTAGCACACCTCAATCTTTCCAACAAGACAAGACAGACATTTCAGATTTTGTCAGATATTTTGCTCGCCGTGAACTTGTTAACACGGGTTTAATACAGTTCAATGATCAACCAGAAAGTTTCAGAGCCTGGCAGCGGTCCTTTCAAAATGCCGTAAGTGGTTTGAATTTGACACCCAGTGAGGAAATAGACTTGTTAGTCAAATGGTTGGGAAAAGAATCAGCTGAACACGCTAAACGCATGAGGTCAGTACACATTAATCAGCCAATGGAGGGTCTTGACAGAATATGGACTAGACTGGAAGAGTGTTATGGTGCTCCAGAGGTAATCGAAAGAGCACTTTTCAAGCGTGTTGAAAATTTTCCGAGAATTTCAAGCAGAGATTACTCAAAGCTTCACTAATTGAGCGATCTTCTTATGATCTAAATAGAGTCAGCTAAAGCTGATGGATACCTTCCAGGCCTGTCATACCTGGACACAGCTAGGGGCATCAATCCCATAGTTCAGAAGTTGCCATTTAATCTACAAGAAAAGTGGCTGTCACATGGATCTGGTTACAAAGAGAGGTATGGTGTTTCATTTCCTCCCTTTGAGGTCTTGGTTGACTTCATAAGTCAGCAAGCTAGAATAAGGAATGACCCTGGGTTCAATCTTACTACTCAAACGGATTCACTTCATAAAGCAGACAAAGCTAGCTGGAAGCCAAGCAAATCAAGAGAAGTCTCAGTTAACAAGATAAATGTGTCTTCCCCTGTTCATTTTGACACAGATAAAGATGAATGGAAAACTGAAGATGCAGAGAGACTTTGTCCCATTCACAAAAGACCTCACTTACTAAGAAAAGGTCGTTCCTTCCGTGAGAAACCTTTGGAGGAACGTTTTGCATTTTTGAAAGAAAAGAGAATCTGTTTCAAGTGTTGCTTAGCCACAACACACACAGCTAAGAACTGCAAATTTGTAACCAAATGTTCTGAGTGTGGAAGTGAGAAACACATTTCTGCACTACACCCAGGCCAAGCTCCAAAAGCTCAAGAAGCAGCCTCCTCATCCCAGCATGGCGGGGAGGAAGTTTCCACGCCACCGACAGAAGTGGAAGCGCATTGCACTGAAGTTTGCAGAGGTGACCTTATTAATAAGTCATGTTCAAAGATCAGCTTGGTGAAAGTCTATCCCAAAGGCCAGCCTGAGAAAGCACTGAAAGTCTATGTGATCCTTGATGAACAGAGTAATAGGTCATTAGCTCGTTCTGTATTCTTTGATGCCTTCAAAGAAGATGGCCCAGCTTCTCCGTATACCCTTAGAACTTGTTCTGGAGTGACAGAGACCGCCGGCCGTAAAGCATCTGGCTACCAAATCGAGTCTGTAGATGGAAATGTAATCCTCACCCTACCAAGTTTGTAAGAGTGCAACAACATTCCTAACAATAGGGCAGAGATTCCCACACCCAGTGCTGCTCTCTATCACTCTCACTTGAAGCCTATAGCTCCATTCATACCAGAGTTAGAACAAGATGTTCCTATCATGATTCTTCTGGGTCGTGACATTATCAGAGTCCATAAGGTTCGCAGACAGGTAAATGGTCCTCATGATGCTCCTTATGCACAGAAGCTTGACCTGGGATGGGTGATAGTTGGCAATGTTTGTCTGAACGGCATTCACAAGTCTACCACTGTGAGTACATTCTTCACTAACACAAAAGAACAACGCCCATCCATCTTTGATCCATGTCCAAATGTTTTTCATGTGAAAGAGAGAAACAGTAGTGATTGGAGAAATTACAATGGGATGTGTTCTGTAGAGCAACTTGTTTACAATCACAAGGGTGATCAGTTTGGTCAAGAAGTGTTTAAGGTAACCTGTGATGACAACAAAGTGGCCCCATCTATCAATGACCTGTCATTCCTTCACATTATGGAGCAAGAGCTGGAAAAAGACGAAAGAAGCAGCTGGGTAGCGCCATTGCCTTTCAAAGCTCCAAGGTGCAGACTCCCTAACAACAGATGTCAAGCCATGAAAAGGTTGTCAGCCCTGAGACGTAATCTAGAGAGAAATCCAGAGATGAAACAGCACTTCTTTACTTTTATGGGCAAAGTTTTTAGTAACAACCATGCTGAAGAAGCTCCCCCTCTCATGGAAGGAGAAGAGTGCTGGTATTTGCCTCTCTTTGGGGTATATCACCCTAAAAAACCTGGGAAAATAAGAGTCGTCTTTGATTCCAGTGCCCGTCATGAGGATGTCGCGCTGAATGATGTTCTTTTATCTGGACCAGACCTGAACAACACCCTTCTTGGGGTGCTAATGCGATTTCGCAAGGAAGCTGTGGCCATAACAGCTGACATTGAACAAATGTTCTACTGTTTCTTAGTGAGAGAGGAAGACCGCAATTTCCTAAGGTTCCTGTGGTTCCGAAATAATGACCCATCTGAAAACATCATTGAGTACTGATGCGGGTCCATGTTTTTGGCAACAGTCCATCTCCTGCTGTAGCCATCTATTGTCTCCGGCAGTCGGTCAAAGATGGCGATCCTGAGGTGAAGAACTTTGTGAACCGTGACTTCTATGTTGACGATGGTCTGAAGTCTCTTCCTACAGTTAAGGCGGCAGTGGACCTGCTCAAAAACACACAGAGGACTCTTGCTGGTTCCAACTTAAGGCTTCACAAGGTCGCTTCAAACAACAAAGAGGTTCTAAAGGCCTTCCCACCTGAGGATCATGCCAGTGATCTCAAAGACTTGGATCTTGGATCTGACATGCTTCCTACGCAGCGCAGTCTGGGACTGAGTTGGAGTCTGAAGTCTGACACCTTTACTTTCGAGATAGCTACTGAAGCAAAACCCTTTACTCGTCGAGGTGTCTTATCCACCATTAATAGCATCTTTGACCCCCTTGGCTTTGTTGCTCCAGTTACAATTCAGGGAAAATCAATCATGAGAGAACTTAATAAACAGAATCATGACTGGGACTCCCCTCTTCCCAAAGAAATGGAGGGAAAATGGGACATGTGGCGACTTTCACTTAAGGAATTAAGTAAACTCCACATTCCAAGATGCTACACAAACATATCACCTTCTACAGCTACACGAAAGGAGTTATTTGTCTTCTGTGATGCATCAACAAAAGCAATAGCTGCAGTGGCCTACCTTAGATTGACAGATTCATGTGGAATCAACCATGTCAGCTTCATCATGGGTAAAGCAAAACTCAGCCCTGAGCAAACAGTGCCCCGTCTCGAGTTGTGTGCTGCGGTTCTGGCAGTAGAACTGGCAGAGTTCATCACTTCAGAAATTGACATACCCTTGGATGACACTACTTACTTTACAGATAGTAAGGTTGTGCTGGGCTACATATATAATGAGACGCGACGCTTCTATGTGTATGTCAGCAATCGAGTCCTCCGAATTCGCAAGTCTTCACATCCAAATCAGTGGAAGTATGTGCGCACAGATGTAAACCCAGCAGACATAGCAACAAGGTCTGTCACTGCTGCTCATCTCCAAGACACCAATTGGCTTCAGGGACCAAAGTTTCTGATAAACAACCCTCAGATTCTACCTGAAGATAAAACACATGAGCTTGTGAATCCTTCTTCAGATGCAGAAGTACGTCCTCAAGTCTCCACATTGAAGACCTCAATGATGGGTAAGAGTCTTGGAGCACAACGCTTTTCCAGATTTTCCACTTGGAAGTCCATCACTCAAGCTATTGCACGTCTTCTTCATATATCTTGTCAGTTTCATAAAGGCTCAACAACAGAAACATCAAGTTGCAAGGGCTGGCATTACTGTTCAAATGCTCCAACAGTTGAAGAACTCGTATGTGCTGAAAAAATAATCATCAAAGCAGTCCAACAGGAGACATATGACCAAGAATATAAGAGCTTGGGAACCGGGGATAAGCTCTCGAGAAAAAGTCCGCTTAAAGCCTTAGACCCGTTCATAGATGCAGACGGTCTGCTAAGAGTAGGAGGACGATTAACAGAAGCACAGATTGAGCTTGGTGTAAAAAAGCCCCTTATTATCCCTGGGAAACATCACGTTGCAACACTTTTAGTCAAACATCATCATGAAAAAGTGCAACACCAGGGACGACATTACACAGAGGGTGCAGTGCGTGCTGCTGGCTATTGGATAGTTGGTGGAAAGAGACGCGTTTGCAGCGTCATTCATGAATGTGTTACATGCCGAAGACTTAGGAGAGAACCACAGACTCAAAAAATGGCGGATCTTCCAGCAGATCGTGTGTCCACTGACCCTCCATTTACGAATGTGGAACTAGATGTTTTCGGCCCATGGAGTGTGGCGGCACGACGGACCAGAGGTGGTCATGCGCAAAGCAAGAGGTGGGCAGTGATATTCACATGCATGAGTGTGAGAGCTGTGCATATTGAGCTTATTGAGTCTTTAGATACATCTAGCTTCATTAATGCCCTACGGCGTTTTCTTGCTATTCGAGGGCCTGTGAAGCACATCCGCTCAGACAGACGAACAAATTTTGTAGGTGCTTGCAAGGAGCTTAACATTTCCTCTAATGTTGACAATTCCTCTGTTACAAAATTTCTCGTGGACCAGGGCTGTATCTGGCAGTTTAACCCGCCTCATGCGTCTCATATGGGTGGGTCCTGGGAGAGGATGATTGGACTTGCTAGAAGGATACTAGATGCAATGTTCCAACAGCTTGGACCTTCAGCACTAACACATGAGACACTCTCCACTCTAATGGCAGAAGTTGCAGCTATAAACAATGCCAGACCTCTTGTCCCAGTGTCAACTGACCCAGATGACCCATTCATACTCACACCTAATGCACTCCTAACTCAAAAGGTCACAATTGCTCCTGCCCCAGCTGGTGATTGGGTCAAAGACCTTCATAATCGTCAGTGGCGCCGGGTTCAGCACTTGGCACAGACTTTTTGGGATAAATGGAAAAAGCAGTACCTGACTCTTTTGCAACCAAAGAGAAAGTGGCACGCTAGTAAGCCTGACCTTGAACTAGGAAGCATTGTGCTCTTGAAGGATGAACAGCAAAAAAGGAATGAATGGCCTATGGGGCTTGTTACTCAAGTCTTCCCAAGCAAAGACAACAAAGTCCGTAAGGTGGAAGTCAAGGTCTTTAAAAAGGAAGGCCCAAAGGTCTTCATACGGCCTATCACTAAGACAATCCTTCTCCTCGCTCCTGAGAAACTTGATTAGGTTAATCCAAATGACTTTTGGTTAGTGGCGTGTTCCATGCCAGACGGGGAGTGTGCTGGAACAATGTTTTCATATTTTCAACAAAAGATTTCATATTTAGTTTAATTTGATAAAAGATTTAATTGTTTGATGTTTGTAATTCTTTAATGTCATTCATGGCTTTAATATTCCTATGCACTTTATTTATGGTTTAGAGCTCCACCTAGTGGCAAGTTTGACGTTGCTTTAATTATGTAATTTTCCGGAATCAGTAGCTAGTGAGTGCTCCATGCAGCAGCTAAAGATGGCTCTCTTTAATCGCCATATATATCGGTAATCTTTAACCTTGCAACAGCATCGCTTGTAAGTATTTATAGTTTTACATTGATGTTCATAATACTTGCATATAAATGCGAACTGTTACATGTAAAGATAGTTATTAATAATTTTCTATCAGGCTATTGCATTAGCCACATTGTGCTTTAGCTTCATATCTCAGAATACTATATTAATGTGGATGTTGGTATGATGCTGTAATTATTGTTAATTCCAGGACGTTATTATTGAAATATGTTTATTTGTTTATTTGTAGTTTCACTCCGTACCCAAGAACATTAAACCTGTGGGCAAACCTTCTTGTCTTCAGAGTCGTGTGAGGGAAGGGAGTTTATCTGACTGTCAAACGTTTAAACCATGTTGAGGACAGTACATATCTATCTTTCTTTTGAACTAATCTATCTATCTTTCTAACTAACTTATCTATCTATCTATCTATCTTTCTTTCTTTCTTTCTTTCTTTCTTTCTTTCTTTCTTCCTAACTAATCTATATTTCTAACTAACTTATCTATCTTTCTTTCTTTCTTACCAATCTATTTATATTTCTAACTAACTGATCTATCTTTCTTTCTAACTAATCGATCTATCTTTCTAACTAATCTATCTATCTTTCTAACTAACTTATCTATCTTTCTTTCTCTCTTACTAATCTATCTATCTTTCTATCTTTCTTTCTTTCTAACTAATCTATCTATCTTTCTTTCTTTTTAACTAATCTATCTATCTTTCTAACTGATCTATCTTTCTTTCTAACTAATCTATCTATCTTTCTAACTAACTAATTTATCTTTCTTTCTTTCTTACTAATCTAGCTATCTTTCTAACTAACTTATCTATCTTTCTTTCTAACTAATCTTTCTAACTAACGTATATATCTTTCTTTCTTACTAATCTATCTTTCTAAATAACTTATCTATCTTTCTTTCTTTCTAACTAATCTATCTATCTGTCTTACTAATCTATTTTCTTTTTAACTAATCTATCTATCTTTCTAACTAACTTATCTATCTTTCTTTCTTACTAATTGATCTATATTTCTAACTAACTCATCTATCTTTCTTTCTAACTAATCGATCTATCTTTCTAACTAATCGATCTATCTTTTTAACTAACTTATCTAACTTTCTTTCTTTCTTTTTAACTAATCTATCTATCTTTCTAACTAACTTATCTATCTTTCTTTATTTCTTACTAATCTATCTATCTTTCTAACTAACTTATCTATCTTTCTTTCTTGATAACTAATCTATCTCTCTTTCTAACTAACTTATCTTTCTTTCTTTCTTACTAATCTATCTTTCTTTCTAACTATTTAACTTATCTATCGTTCTTTCTTTCTAACTAATCTATCTCTTTCTAACTATTTAACTTATCTATCTATCTTTCTTTCTTTTTAACTAATCTAGCTATCTTTCTAACTAACTTATCTATCTTTCTTCCTTACTAATCTATCTATCTTTCTAACTAACTTAACAATCTTTCTTTCTTTCTAAATAATCTGTCTATCTCTCTAACTAAATGATCTATCTTTTTGTTTCTAACTAATCTATCTATCTTTCCAACTAACTTATCTATCTTTCTTTCTTTCAAACTAATCTATCTATCTATCTATCTTTCTAACTAACTTATCTATCTTTCTTTCTTTCTAATCTATCTTTGTAACTAACTTATTTCTTTCTTTATAACAAATCTATCTATCTTTCTAACTAAGTTGTCTATCTTTCTTTATTTCTTACTAATCTATCTATCTTTCTAACTAACTTATCTATCTTTCTTTCTTGATAACTAATCTATCTATCTTTCTAACTAACTTATCTTTCTTTCTTTCTTAATAATCTATCTTTCTAACTAACTAACTTATCTATCTTTCTTTCTTTCTTTCTAACTAATCTATCTATCTTTCTAACTATCTATCTTTCTAACTAACTTATCTTTCTTTCTTTCTTTCTTAATAATCTATCTTTCTAACTAACTAACTAACTAACTTATCTATCTTTCTTTCTTTCTAATCTATCTTTGTAACTAACTTATTTCTTTCTTTATAACAAATCTATCTATCTTTCTAACTAAGTTATCTATCTTTCTTTCTTTCTTACTAATCTATCTATCTTTCTAACTAAGTTAGCTATCTTTCTTTCTTTCTAACTAATCTATATGTCTTTCTAACTAACTTATCTATCTTTCTTTTTAACTAATCTATCTATCTTTCTAACTAACTTATCTATCTTTCTTTCTTTCTTACTAATCTATCTATCTTTCTAACTAACTAATCTATCTAACTTTCTTTCTTTCTTTTTAACTAATCTATCTATCTTTCTAACTAACTTATCTATATTTCTTGATAACTAATCTATCTCTCTTTCTAACTAACTTATCTTTCTTTCTTTCTTTCTTACTAATCTATCTATCTTTCTAACTATTTAACTTATCTATCTTTCTTTCTTTCTAACTAATCTATCTCTTTCTAACTATCTTATCTATCTATCTTTCTTACTTTCTTTTTACTAATCTAGCTATCTTTCTAACTAACTTATCTATCTTTCTTCCTTACAATCTATCTATCTTTCTAACTAACTTAACAATCTTTCTTTCTTTCTAAATAATCTATCTATCTCTCTAACTAACTTATCTATCTTTTTGTTTCTAACTAATCTATCTATCTTTCTAACTAACTTATCTATCTCTCTTTCTTTCTAACTAATCTATCTATCTATCTTTCTAACTAACTTATCTATCTTTCTTTCTTTCTAATCTATCTTTGTAATTAACTTATTTCTTTCTTTATAACAAATCTATCTATCTTTCTAACTAAGTTATCTATCTTTCTTTATTTCTTACTAATCTATCTATCTTTCTAACTAACTTATCTATCTTTCTTTCTTGATAACTAATCTATCTATCTTTCTAACTAACTTATCTTTCTTTCTTTCTTTCTTAATAATCTATCTTTCTAACTAACTAACTTATCTATCTTTCTTTCTTTCTAACTAATCTATCTATCTTTCTAACTATCTATCTTTCTAACTAACTTATCTTTCTTTCTTTCTTAATAATCTATCTTTCTAACTAACTAACTCATCTATCTTTCTTTCTTTCTAATCTATCTTTGTAACTAACTTATTTCTTTCTTTATAACAAATCTATCTATCTTTCTAACTAAGTTATCTATCTTTCTTTCTTTTTTACTAATCTATCTATCTTTCTAACTAAGTTAGCTATCTTTCTTTCTTTCTAACTAATCTATGTCTTTCTAACTAACTAACTTATCTATCTTTCTTTTTAACTAATCTATCTATCTTTCTAACTAACTTATCTATCTTTCTTTCTTTCTTACTAATCTATCTATCTTTCTAACTAACTAATCTATCTAACTTTCTTTCTTTCTTTTTAACTAATCTATCTATCTTTCTAACTAACTTATCTATATTTCTTGATAACTAATCTATCTCTCTTTCTAACTAACTTATCTATCTTTCTTTCTTTCTTTCTTACTAATCTATCTATCTTTCTAACTATTTAACTTATCTATCTTTCTTTCTTTCTAACTAATCTATCTCTTTCTAACTATCTTATCTATCTATCTTTCTTTCTTTCTTTTTACTAATCTAGCTATCTTTCTAACTAACTTATCTATCTTTCTTCCTTACTAATCTATCTATCTTTCTAACTAACTTAACAATCTTTCTTTCTTTCTAAATAATCTATCTATCTTTCCAACTAACTTATCTATCTCTCTTTCTTTCTAACTAATCTATCTATCTATCTTTCTAACTAACTTATCTATCTTTCTTTCTTTCTAATCTATCTTTGTAACTAACTTATTTATTTCTTTATAACAAATCTATCTATCTTTCTAAGTTATCTATCTTTCTTTCTTTCTTACTAATCTATCTATCTTTCTAACTAATTTAGCTATCTATCTTTCTTTCTTTCTAACTAATCTATTTTTCTAACTAACTAACTTATCTATCTTTCTTTATTTTTAACTAATCTATCTATCTTTCTAACTAACTTATCTGTCTTTCCTTCTTTCTTACTAATCTATCTATCTTTCTAACTAACTAATCTATCTCTTTCTAACTAACTTATCTAACTTTCTTTCTTTTTAACTAATCTATCTATCTTTCTAACTAACTTATCTATCTTTCTTTATTTCTTACTAATCTATCTTTCTAACTAACTTATCTATCTTTCTTTCTTGATAACTAATCTATCTCTCTTTCTAACTAACTTATCTTTCTTTCTTTCTTACTAATCTATCTATCTTTCTAACTATTTAACTTATCTATCGTTCTTTATTTCTAACTAATCTATCTCTTTCTAACTATCTTATCTATCTTTCTTTCTTTCTTTTTAACTAATCTAGCTATCTTTCTAACTAACTTAACAATCTTTCTTTCTTTCTAAATAATCTATCTATCTCTCTAACTAATTTATCTATCTTTTTGTTTCTAACTAATCTATCTATCTTTCCAACTAACTTATCTATCTTTCTTTCTTTCTAACTAATCTATCTATCTATCTTTCTAACTAACTTATCTATCTTTCTTTATTTCTAACTAATCTATCTCTCTTTCTTTCTAACTAATCAATCTTTCTTTCTTTCTTTCTAACTAATATTTCTTTCTTTCTAACTAATCAATCTTTCTTTCTTTCTTTCTAACTAATCTTTCTTTCTTTCTAACAAATTTTTCTTTCTTTCTTTCTAACTAATCCTTCTTTCTTCCTTTCTTTCTTTCTTACTAATCTTTCTTTCTTTTGTTCTTTCTTTCTAACTAATATTTCTTTCTTTTTTCTTTCTTTCTTTTTTGTCTTTCTTTCTTTCTTTCTTTCTTTCTTTCTTTCTTTCTTTCTAACTAATCTTTCTTTCTAACTAATCCTTTCTTTCTTTCTAACTAATCCTTCTTTTTTCCTTTCTTTCTTTCTTTCTTTCTAACTAATCTTTCTTTCTTTCGTTTTTTCTTTCGTTCTTTCTTTCTTTCTAACTCATTTTTCTTTCTTTCTAACTAATCCTTCTTTTTTCCTTTCTTTCTTTCTTTCTTTCTTTCTAACTAATCTTTCTTTCGTTCTTTCTTTCGTTCTTTCTTTCTTTCTTTCTTTCTAATCTTTCTTTCTTTCTGACTAATCTATCTTTTTTCTTTTTTTAACTAATCCATCTATCTTTCTATCTATCTTTCTTTCTTTCTACCTAATCTTTCTTTTTTTCTTTCTTTCTTTCTTTCTAACTCATCTTACTATCATTCTTTCTTTCTAACTAATCTTTCTTACTCTTTCTATCAATCTTTCTTTCTTTTTTGTTTCTTTCTTTCTAAGTAATCTTTTTTTCTAACTAACTAATCTTTCTTTCTCTTTCTATCAATCTTTCTTTCTTTTTTGTTTCTTTCTTTCTAAGTAATCTTTTTTTCTAACTAACTAATCTTTCTTTCTCTTTCTATCAATCTTTCTTTCTTTTTTGTTTCTTTCATTCTAAGTAATCTTTCTTTTTAACTAACTAATCTATATATCTTTCTTTCTAACTAATCTCTTTCTTTCTTACTAATCAATCTTTCTTTCTTTCTCTTTCTTTCTGCCTTTCTTTCTTTCTTTCTTTCTTTCTAACTAATCAATCTTTCTTTCTTTCTTTTCTCTCTTTCTTTATTCAAAACTTTTCTATCTATCTATTTATCTAATCTTTATTTTTCTTTCTAACTAATCTGTGTCTTTTTTTCTAACTTTTCTTTCTTTCTTTTGAACTAATCTATCTATCAAACTTTAACCTACTTTAAACATCAAACTACTTTAAACTTCTTCAAACTCTTTGGTCCGGCTTTCTCAAGCCAACTTAAAGTTTGTCTCAACAAACTTTTTTTTCTAGTTCATTCAACTAATGTAGTTAACTAATGTAAACAAATGGAACCTTAAAGTGTTTTTCTGGATCTTGTGAGTAATCTAGTGTGGGCTAGTGTGGGTGGCCCGATCTGTCAACTATGTGCTCAACATTATTTTCCGGTTATCACTGTAAAGCTGCTTTGAAACAATCTGTATTGTAATAAGCGCTATATAAATAAAGGTGACTTGACTGTTTCCATAGAAACTAGATTTGATGACATTAAAATGTGGTAGGGACACAAATATGTGGGACATGTCCGTTTAGATGGGAAAAAAAAACTATTATTTTTGATTAGTTTTTGTTGTTAATTACTGACCATTTATATATATATATATAAATGGTCAGTAATTAACAACAAAAACTAATTTTAAGTTGGTTGAAAGTAATATTTATATTAAACAAATTCATTTGAAATAATGTCAAAGTGTTGAGACATAAATTCAGCTAATTCTATTACAATGATACCACAATTGTACCCTGGAAATCCAGAGTTCTCGCGAGAGCACAAGTTGAATTTGCTCAGCGAGTTTACTCTGGCGTCGAGTAATGATGCTCATTAAATATGCCCTTGTATCCGAGCTGCACCAATCACATCGGGTTATCTGATATAGGCGGGCCAGAGGCGAGCTAAACAGATGACGACAGCGCTGTGACGTCGAAGTCATTAGTAAACTTTGCAAGATGGCTATGGATGAACACCAGTTGTTTGAATCGTCTTTGGCCGCTACAATGAACGAGTTAGACTTGGCTTTTTATCTAAAAGAGGAACAGAAGACGGCGCTCGAATCGTTCCTTTGCAAGAAGGGCATTTTTGCTGTTTTGCCGACCGGATACGGCAAGAGTCTAATCTACCAGTTTGCTCCGCTGGTAGCTAAGCGTATGGGGCTTGTTGTGATTGGTCATAGTGTTATCCAATTGCGTGCAGTGAGATTTCCAAATGCATGCCTGGTGCCGCCCCTCGAGCTGGCCGATTTTCATTAGTCGATGCCAGACCATTAATCTTTCAGATTTAGGTTTGGATTTCCAGGCTACTACAATTGTGGGACATGAACAAAAATGGTGTTTGGACCTATAAATGCTTCATAATTATAATCAGTAATTTATTTTAATGTGAAGGTGTGTAATGACTCTGTGTTTATATTTACCAAACACCCGTTTAAGTTGCTTATTTAACCATGCTCATTTCCTACACTTAACATGCAGGGTCCACGACTTTCGCCAAAGTTTCGTGTGAAGTCATTTTTGGCTTCTGGACAGTCTTTGGAAACTCATGTGGATCCTCAATTCTACAATGCTGTGAAGTCTGGCCTAGTGGATCTGCTGGGAGCTCGATCTTACTTTGCTTCCAGAGTACTTACACCATACTGCTATACGCTAGGTGAAGATGATACACCCAGTGTGACCCTGAAAATTGTACAGTTGTCAACTTCTGACACTAACATGTTTCTGTGGTTGCGTATATGCCAATATTTTCTTGTTTGTATATCTGCAGACATTGAGATAAAACTAGATGAAGAAGGGTATGTCCTGCCTGCCTGTCATTCAGAAGAAGTCCATAAGAGGTAATGCATGTCCTGATCTTTGCGGGGGAAAAAACAGGCACTGACAGTGGTCTGTAAGATTATATATTCTGAGCTCAACATTAATTTGTGTGTTATCAGAATTGCTCTCTGTATTGATGGGTCAAAGCGCTTTGCAGCTAATGCAGAGAAACTTCTAGGCAAGGAAGCCATCAAGCAGCGTCATCTGAGGATTCTGGGATATGAAGTTGTTCAGGTAAAACCAACATAATTTCTCTTGCGTTTTTATTTACAGGCTGTCTGTTTTACTAAATTGTTAGTTACCTTTCCTTCATAAGTGTATTTGCATAGATCATTTTAAAATATCTAAAATTTTATTTTAAAGGAACGGTTCACCTCATAATGAAACTTTGGTCATTTACCCTAATATTATTCCTCATGATATTCTTTCTTCTATTAAACACAAGATACAGTTATGGTCATAACTTTACATGCACCTTGCAGAATCTGCAAAATGTAAGTAGTTTTAACAAAATAAAAGGGATCATAAAATTGTCTTTTTTAGTGCTACCCTGAATAAGCTTTTACACATCAGATATTTAGAAACAGATTTTCTTTATCTGGATAATCTTGCACATTCTTTGGTTTTCCAGGATCTTCTGCATATTTGAACCCTTTCCAGAAGAGACTATATGATTTTTAGATCCATATTTTAATGCTTAGGACAATTACAAAAGGGCACAAACAATCATTGATGCATACTTTTTTTATTCTTTTTTTTTTTATTTGAACTTTTTCTTTTAATTTAGCACTGCCCTTCAGAAGCTACATATAATACCAGAACAATTTCCCAGAAGACAGTTTACTCTTCTTGAGCTTCAGTGAATGATTGCACCTTTTGTAATTGCTGTGTATGAATTGTACTCAGTGTGAAACTACAGCCACTGTTAAATAGGGTTCTAGTATGCAGAAGAAACCCAAAAATGGGCTGGACCTGAAGGGTTTTTCTGAAGAATAGGACAAACTAGTGTCTCATGAACAACTATCTCAAAACATCATTATCGTGGATCATCCAGGTAAGGAAACAAAGTATTAAGAATCAAGCATATGTAAACAGGATTATTTGTGTAAATTCAATTATTTCTTCTTGGACTATATGTAAACTTGTGTGAAATTGCTTATTCAAAGAAGTACTAAAAATAGCTATTTTAATGATCCCTCTTAATTTGTTAATTAACATTTTTCAGATTGTGCAAGGTGTATGTAAACTTACAAATGTACTGGGGTTAGACAATGAAACTGAAACACCTGGTTTTAGACCACAATAATTTATTAGTATGGTGTAGGGCAGATGTGTCAAACTCAGTTCCTGGAGGACCACAGCCCTGCAGAGTTTAGCTTCAACCCTAATCAAACACACCTGATCCAGCACATCAAGTCATTCAGGCTTATTTAAAAAATACAGGTATGTGTGTTGGAACGCAGCTCTGTAGGGCTGTGGCCTTCCAGGAAATGAGTTTGACACCACTGGTGCAGGGCCTCCTTTTGCGGCCAATACAGCATCAATTCGTCTTAGGAATGACAGACACAAGTCCGGCACAATGGCCAGAGGGATTTTGAGCCATTCCAGAACAGGTGACTGTGTAGGCTATCAACTGCACTTTCATGTTCATCAAACCATTCTGTCACAAGTCTTGCTGTGTGCATTAGAGCAAATGTTCTTGACCCTTAAGAAACTTTACTTAATGCTGTCACATAACAAATCTGCTTCATAGGTAAAATTAAAATAATTGCTAATTAGAACATTGAAATACAAATGTAAAGCCTGTACAAATACTAGAAATCGTGAAATAATGGAAACATCATGTAACAAACAGTACACATTTCATTTATCTATTAAAACTTTAATGTCGTTTGGCACTTGGCATAATACTTGGCTGTTAACTTATGAATTTCCAAAAATTAATCAAGTTTTTTGTCAGTTGTGTTATGTTCTTTTCTAATTTGATGTCATTACATTTGCTGTCTTGCCGCCATCCAGTCACTGCATTGCTGATTATGGTTTCAAGTATCGATATATCGTCCCTTTCCAATGAACACAAGAATGCACAGTAATCTCAGAAAACTTAATCCAGATATTTTAATCAAATCAGCAAATTCGTTTGAAGAACCACATTAGCCAGAGATCAGTTATCACAATTAGAAGATAGGGCATCTGTCAAATCATCTCAGATGTAAGTGAGGTATGAAGAATGGATCCAAGGTCACAGATGAGCCAGCAAGATGCGCACCAACAATTTGTCTTCTTTTGAACTCTGTCAATTATGTTGTGTGGATGGCAATATTTTATGTACAGCTGTGCTTTTGCTCTGCTAATTCAAACTTCACACTCTGCTCTTACTAAGGGAATGTAAAATCAGTGATGTACGGCCACCAGGCTGCATATATGCGTGAAACCTATAACAAACCAGTGTTTGTTTCATTGTCCAACCCCTGTATTTAAAAAATGTTTCTGTTGTTTTTTTAACATTCGATCGGATACAAAAATTTCAAGCGCTGAACAAGGATAATAAGGGTAGTGTAAAAGCAATCCATTCAACTCCAGTGGTTTAATCCAAGCCTTCTGAAGTCATACAAATTTATAACACCATGAGGGCAAGTAAAATTAATTTTTGTTTTTGAGATAACTATACCTTTAAACCCTAATCGTATATTCTTAATTGGGCTTAACTTGCACTAGGTTGGAGTTTGGTTTTATGTCCTACAATGGTCTTTTTTTATTTTTTCAATGGTCTCTAGATTTCATACTATGAGTTTGAAAAACTCAAGAATAAAGAGGAGGTTGTGGAATATCTGCACAAGAAGATCTTTCCTAACAGCTACAGACTCAGCTGGTGACATCTGGATCACTAAATGTATATTGAATTCCTATTTCGAAAAGCAGTAGATTTATTAGGTATATAAATGTTTACTTTTGTGTACTGATTTTTTCTTTTTGCTCTTAATTTTTGATTCTAAATGTAAATTCCCATAATAAAAGGAGTGCATAAGATTTTGTCTATTATTGTTTCTCTCTAAATGAAACGTGTACATTGTTTCCCGAGTCAGTTGCCATTTCTATTTTCTCTGTTCTCACACTGAAATGGTTTCGATTTGTTACCAGTTTTGAACCACTGGCATTGCAGAATTGCACAAAATAACAGACTGCGCATTCAACCTTCAAACATTGTCATATAATAATTTCTTTATATTTGCTTTGAATAAGAAAGTGTATTGCCGTACAAAGTATCAACTCCTTTAGAAAATAAATCATAGCAATAGAATCTACACAGAAGAAAATACCACATACATAAAAAAAAACTAACCCCAATGATTAATGGTGAAAGCTATCATGGATTGATTCTTAATGGAGCATTAAAGGGTTATAATCTTGTGTAGATCCAGATATTTGTCCAATTCATTTGAGGGTTTAGAATTGTGTAACTTTGTTCCATTATGTAGCTGGAATCTGAGGTAGGCCAAACTCATCCACCAGTACTCCATCCTGTGTGCAAACAGCAGAATACGCAAATCAATTAAAAGTAATTTCTTCATTGTGGAGACATCCAGTTATACTAAGCAAAATAACAGGTAAATAAAAATGCAGTGTTTAGAATGAAATACTAATGTGTTGCCATTTCATACACACTTTATATTTCGCAAAATACAGATTTATTTAAAAAATGTATGAGATACAGTATGGATTGTGCAGTATTTTTTTTTTTTATCTAATTTTATGTAATAAGTTGCCACTGTTTGGCAATTAATAATAAAATTATAATCCATGAAACAATCTTTTCCAGTGCATTTATCAATTGTGTACCTTTTGTTTATTACTGAAATGGGAAGTATATTTCGCAGCACGTTTCAGATAATTAAAAACTGGACTTATATTCCAGAAAATACAATATATATATATATATATATATATATATATATATATATATATATATATATATAGTGTTTTAGGGATTTGTGGCTCTTTAAGAGTGTATACCCGGTTAGCGGTTCTGTCTCCTGGCACTCCCTCTGGTATAGCTGGAGCAGAAGAAGCCTCGTCCAGATAGGAATTGTCATCGTCCATAAGGAGTTCATCACCAAGTGCATCCAGCTCTTATGGTACAAACAAATAATCACAGATGTAAAACCAACATTATTATGTTTTATAGTGAACAAAGTAAATATATATTTATTCGAAATGGACCAAAAATTTTAACTGCTAAATGCGCAAACTACCTCAATGCCTGTTTTAACTAACCTGCCTCCAGGTCATCTTCATCGATGTCTGGTGTCCCGTAGCTGCGACTTAGAGCTTCTTGTACTTCATTAGCATCTTCCATCATGTCCTCCATCTGGTCTTGTAGATCCTGCAGCATGAATAGCAAAACTTTTCTAATGTTTGTTACAGTTACTATTTTACTTTGGTGAAGGGACAAAAGGAATCTTACCTCTATCTGATCAATTTTAATATTCTTGTATGCTTTTTTCATTTCTTTGGCACCAACTTTCATTGCATCTACCTATTTTTAAAAAAAAGAAAAAAGAAAGAAAGATGCATACATACAAGGTAGGCTTGCAGCATTTACTATGTTGAAAAACAAGGAAATAAGTTACATTTTTATGTTTTATTTGTATTCTTATGACTGCATTCTTACAGTGGTCTTGGTGTCTTTTAGTGTCTGGATGGTGTAGTTTGCTTGTTCCATGTTAAATGACTGCTGCATCAACTGATCTCTCTGCCCTTCATACCTGGAAATACAACAATTTCCCTCAGTGTCTAATATCAATTTCAAATGCACAACCACAACTAACATGGACTCACTTTATATTAAGTGTCTTTAACTATGTACTAACAAGTCACATTTTATTAATATTTGAAGTCATATTTTAATAAGTTAAAGAAGTGGGACCACTAACACTTCAAGGTGAGGCTTGCTGCGGTAGTCTCTTACACGGTGTTCAGCCGCACACCGATTACATCACTTGCCCACCGCAGCACTGCCCCCCACCGTTATTTTGACAACACAACCTTGTTTCTGCAGTGACGTTCTGCATGTTTCCTATAACAATGTCTGCAATTATGTTTTACGTGGCGTGAGAAAGTTACAAAAACGATGCGAAATCTGATCAGAGCAGTTAGATTGAAACGGATTTCCATTTCATGTGATTTTTTGACATTCACACTTGCTAAATCTGATCGGATTTCAATCAGATATGCACAAAAATCGGATTTGGACTGGCAGTCTGAACAAAGCCTTTAAAGCGAGGTGGAAAAGGGGGAAAAACTCCAGCGTCCCCTCAAAGGTGATACCAGTAGAAACCAGGTGGTACCTTAACTGGTGCGAAAATTTCCTCACCGTCACATCCCTATTTGGGATAAATAATTATTATACAGACCAATTAGGTTTCCTTTGTGGGAAGCGAAAATGGGTACGGTGTTGCAGTGGTTTCACTCATACTTAACTAATAGGAGATTATGCGGTCCGCCTTGGACATCATTTCTCCTCTGGAATTCTGGTGTTCGCCAGGGCTCAATTCTCAGCCATGTATTATTTTCTCTTTATATGCTTCCTTTGGGATCTAACAGGTATGGAGTGTCCTTTCACCTTTATGCTGACGACACCTACATTTATCTGGATTTATCTGTTTAAGTTTGTTTAAAACAAACAAACAAAATTTAACACACAAATACAAAACTACCGTAACAGAATCTCTACAAATGCTAAATTTTTATTCAACAGTAACCACAATTTCAACTTTCTAGAGCAGGGGTCGGCAACCCTTTTGTAATGAAGTTTCTGGGTTAATCACTTTCATAAGTTTCCCTGTTCTACCACAATGACCTGTAATATGTTTTAATTCTTTTAGTTCTGTTGGAAGTCTATTCCAATCATGTGTTCCTTTCAAAACAAATGATAACTAGCCAAAGGTACTTTTTCCTCAATGATATATTACAATCACCTGTTATACCAGCTCGTGTACAGTCCTGTTATTTGATATATAATCCTTGAAAACTGATAGAGCAAAACCATTTAAAATCTTGAAAACAAGTACTAAATCAGCAAATTTAATAAAAATGTTCCCAACTCAAAAGAGAATTAAAGTTAAAACACTATAATGATGGGAGCTATTTGGCTTTTTATCTAAAACCTTAAAAGCTTGTTATTCATTTCAATTGGTTTAAGAATAGATTTTCATGTTTGGAATTCATAAATAACACTGCTGCTTCTTTAGTCAAGCTATTTCTAATAAATCTAAAATTAGCTAAATTAAACTTTTTTTTTTTTTTCTGCTGATAATCTATTATTATTTTTAAGTATTTAAGCTACCTCAAGCTTCTTCCCTTTACATCAGTACATGTAAAGGGAAGAAACTGTTTTTTTTGTAGACCCTTTTGGTAAAAAAAAAAAACTAAAAAACATACAAACTGTTTTCTTGACATGATTTAGCAAGCCATTGTGAAACCTGAAGTCAATTTAAAAGGATAGTTCACCCAAAAATGAAAACTCTGTCATAATTACTCACCCTCATGTCTTTCCAAACCCGTAAGGCTTTCGTCTATCTTTGGAACTTTTAGATGAAATCTGAGAGATTTCTGTCCCTTCATGACAGCTATGCAACTACCACTTTGACGCTTCAAAATGTTCATAAAGAAATCGTAAAACTAATCCATATGAATTTAATGGTTTAGTCCAAATTTTCTGATGAGACACAATCGCTTTATATGATGAACACATTTAATTTAGCTCAATTAGAAAGAAATATTCACATATAAACATTGATCAGCAAACATATACAGAAGCTCAACCGAACCTGCTTTACGCCAGAGAACAAACCTCTTGTGGAAGCTCAAACGTGCTGCGTCACGTCAAGCTAACATGTTTACTACAACTGATGTGTGAGTTGATTAATGTTTATATGTGGATAACAGCCTAAGTTCAATTTGTTCATCATAAAAAGCGATTGTCTCTTCAGAAAATTTTGACTAAACTGCTCAATTCTTTTAGAAGAGTCAAAGTGGTTGTTGCATAGCGGAGGGACAGAAAACAGAAAACTCCCAGATTTCATCAAAAAAGACCTTTATTTGAGTTCAGAAAATGACAGAAAGTCTTACGGGTTTGGAACGACATGAGGGTAAGTAATTAATGACAGAATTTTCACTTTTGGTTGAACTAACCTTTTAAAAGATTCCTTATCCTGTGGCTCCCTCAAGTGGACAACGTTAATATTACAGCTTTCATTTTTCTGTTGAAATGGCTGATAGTTTCGAATTTGCTGTTAGAGTTGCTCAAACATGTGACCATCACCTAGATAAGTGCTAACACATGATAACAGCACCTAGTTTCATATCACAAAAATTGCTGAAGCTTTTATCACAGAATTAAATTAAGATACAAAACTTAAGTGTTGTCCTGCCAACTTTTTTCTTATAACCAAAAGAACTCTGAATACATTTTAAAAATGTATAAAGTAACAAATGTTTCAAACAGATTAAATTGTAAAAGAACTGTAAAGAAAAATAGTTAACACTGTACAAAGAGGTCCTGTTAGTTAACATTTGTTAATGCATTAACTAACAGTAACTAACAATGAGCAATACATTTGTTACAATAGTTGTTATTAGTCTAGTAGCCAACTAGGTGAACCCGGAAATGTTGAGTACACCAAAGTTTTTTTGCAGAAATGAGAAGTATGGGTCCCCAGCATACAGAAACTGCCGGATGCTAATTCGCATATGTTGAGCAATTTGCATAATTAGCATAATTAGCATTATTAGCTTAATCGTCCATTTTTAGCAGATATTTTACACTGTATAGCCAATTTCTACAATATGTGAGTGGTTTTAGAGGTTTTAGAGGATGCTGATTTCATTTTTGGCATTTTCAGATTTCAAAGAGCTAATTTTATTACATATTTTGATTTATTTAGGCAAATTCTGATTACTTTCAGTTATAATTTTAGGTTATTTTTACGGTATACAAAATAACTTACATTTCAGAATCTTGAGTGCTCTTGTGAATATTGATGCATTGTTTAGGGAGTGGTGAGGCTGAATCCCCTCCTGACACTTTTGAAGATTCAAAATTGCTTTTTGGATAAACGATGAATCTTTGTTAGGCTGAATGTTATGCATTTCTGGAGGGAAAAGCAATGCGGGTATTTGACATAACTTGGATCCTGCAACTGTACGATACATATTAATGGGGTAGCTCTTTAAGACACCCAATGAGATGACATCACCTAAGCCCATCACCATGTGTGATCAACAAACTATGTACAAATATTCACTGTAGGGCAATGTATGTACAAATATTCACACGCTAGGGCAACTCCCGAATGGCAGAAGGGCTGTCCAGGTTGGTCCACAAGTCGCAAGATCCAATGGGGACCCAGTTAAAACTCCGCCAGATGCAAGAGTTAAAACTGAGTCTGGCCAACCCGGGTCAGCCCGCCACAACAAAAGCTAACCAAGAGGGCCTCACCTCCGCACCACACAAAGCACACACTGGCTACCACCTTCAGGCAAACTACTATGCCTCACAATTAATTAACAAAAGGCAGCCTCATCATCTTCACTATCCTCGTCTGTCCTGGTGAGTCGAGCAATGGTCCAAAGACACTTATATTCTTCATTTTAGACACACCTTCTTCACTGTGACGATCTTGCACAACATTGTAGGCAGACCAGTCCAGGGGAAGAGGAGTAGAATGGAAGCAGCATCCCTCCTCCTGCTCTAGAAACCCTCTCTTGGATGCTCTCTTGGACAGTAGCTGTTCTTGGCACTTCTTTCAGAGCGGGTGGAGTCAGCTTCTTAGGGCCTGTATAATGTTCAATGGCAAGACTGCTGTTAGCTACCGGACAGAATTTCTCAGCTTGGAGCTTTGTCAGACGGGGAACTTTTAGTGACGTAATCCCACCGTCTGGAGTCGCCACTCCAGGGAACAGGATCCCTGCAGGATTTTGCGCAAACTGAGTGGCCATGGCATGTCTTGTGCGGCAACCATTGGGTGTGAAGACTACAAGATCAAAGTTATCACCCCAACTGTGAATAGGGCCAATGCACCTCTTCAGTCCATACCCACAGGTACTTACACTGAAAAAAATTATTCATTGAACTTAATCAATTTTAGTTCAACTTAACGCATTTGTTTAAATGTAGGTAAAATAAATTGAATGCAACCACTTACGATAAATTTTTTTATTAAATTCAACGAATCATATATTTCAGTGTATCTGCATCATCTGAGGCGTATTTGGCAGCTGATTTCCGGAACCCGGAGGACCTCATCATATGTTACAACAAGACCATGCTCATTTAGGTCCCGAAACAGTTCTGAACTACCTTATGATGAAGTTTTACAGCTAGCCCCAAAGTTGTGTGATTCCAGCTTTTACAGATGTGCTGATGCATTGAGCAAGTGTGAGTGCTGGTTTGGTCACCGTTTCTACCCTGGACACAAGACTGGAGACAAGTCTTAGGAGAGTTGGACTTGTATATTGAATGACCCTTTCATGCCTAAAGCTGCCAAGGTCGTATTCACGAGGCAATGGAATATTCTGGACCTCTCCCCGCACTTTTCTGACAAACTTGTCGACATCATCATCGTCATCATTGAAGAGGCCAGTTTGTCCTACTAATTTGAGTTATTTAGCAATGTACGGCCTAAAGCCAACAATCGTCTGACATCCTTCAACTCTCAGTACAATAACGGCATCACCATAATAATCACACAGGTGTGCTAGCATTTGTTTCCGGCACAAACTCCCAGAATTAGCTACAAAAACATGTAATTTGGAGACAGTCCAAGTCACTGACTTGTTTGCACTCATGTGGTCTATGACCGAAGCTAGGCAGCTGTCAATTGGTTTACTAGCAGTTGCATTAGAGTCAATAGGTACCTTCCTGAAAGCATTGTAACACTTGGAGTGATACTGAGCATCAGCTGCAGGTCATTGTTAAGCCTGCCCACCGACTCTATACATGATTTGATTGGCCTGACTAGAGTTTGTTTTTTCTAGCTCGAAAGTCAACGGAGAGTTGCTAGACTACACTGGCTGCAAAATAAATTTTGCTGCCGCTAGGGTGCATCTAGATTTCTAGGCTAGCCGTTCATCACATTTAGACAAAATCACATCTTTCAAGGGTGGAAGGCCTGGCCTATCTAAAGTCTGACATTCTTTAACTGGATTCCACCTGTTAGGATTTTTAGAGTCTTTTTCTTCACAAATAAGACCACAGAACAAGCACTGTTTTGAATACTCAAAAGCAGAGAGTTGAGAACTAATGATTCACTTTCCTGGCTGACTCTGACATGAGTCTGACTTGCGTTTGCTCACGTTTCTAGAGCTAGTAGTATATGAGCTGTAGCAAGATTTGTGACATAGCACAGAAGCTGATGAAGCACCATCAGAAGCAATAATGTTTCACAAAGTCTCATGTATGGCTGTCTCCGAGCTCTTAATTAGCATAGTAGCGATTCCTTTGGACCCAGATATTTTAAAGTTGCTAACTTTGCCACTGCATGGAGCAAACAGACACTTCTTTCCCGACATTTCGACCTAATCAAACCATCTCTCTTTGTTTTGAAAGTACTTAACCCTAGAGTTGAATGGTTAAATAATCCTCCACAACAACTTGAGAAAGCAGCAATAACACTGAATATCGACTGTTTTTAATCCTTTCCTTATCAAACCACAAGAAGTCTGAATTTTAAAAAAAGAAGAATCCGAAATTTTTTAATAATGGGAACTAATTTTAGAACACCAGATTCACCCACAAAATGGATCTGACTAGAAATGTACAATGTATTGAACAATACTGTCACTATAACTCTGTCCACCTTTTATCTTAATGGGAAAACATAAGTAATATCAACATTAAAATGTCAACATTAAATCCCTTGACTGACTTTTACGAATATTAAGGTGATATAAGAAAAAAATATTTGCAAGGTGAATTTCGACTTTAAAACTAGACTATGCTCCCTTGCTTTACAACATA
Organism: Rutilus rutilus; assembly: GCF_951802725.1. Classification (NCBI taxonomy): domain Eukaryota; kingdom Metazoa; phylum Chordata; class Actinopteri; order Cypriniformes; family Leuciscidae; genus Rutilus; species Rutilus rutilus. The sequence goes on along the minus strand of NC_140211.1, from coordinate 44,431,502 downwards.
CTTATTACAACTACACCAGCTAGCTGCAACAGCTTATTTGCATAAAAACATAACTGGACCTCAAATGTAAACAAATTTAGGTTAGCAACATTCACATCAAAGAGCAAGAGCTCTTGTGATTCTGAAATGTGAGATTATTGTGTTTACCATGAAAATAACCAAAAATTTTGGCCAAAAAATGTCTAAATTTATCCAAATTTGTTATAGAATTACCATTTTGAAGTCTGAAAGTGCCAGAAATGAAATCAGCATCCTCTAAAACCTCTAAAACCACTCACACATTGTAGAAATTGCCCATACAGTGCAAATTATGTGGTCAAAATGGACGATTAAGTTAATAATGCTAATTATGCTAATTATGCAAATTGCTCAACATATGTAAATTAGCATCCGGCAGTTTCTGTATGCTGGGGACCCATACTTCACATTTCTGCAATAAAACTTTGGTGTACTCAACATTTCCGGGTTCACAATGGGGCTCTATGGGCTGGCTACTAGACTATATTCTTTGTTACGTTAGTTAATAAAAATACAACTATCCATTCTTAATTAATTTTAGCTCAGGTCCATTAAACAACATTAATAATGTATTAGTAAATGTTGAAATTAACTTTACCTCAAATTAATATTAGAAGTATTTTTCATTGTTACTACGAGTTAACTAATGGTTAACAAATGGAACCTTACTGTAAAGTGCTACCAAACAATAATAAGGAATCAGAATATTTTCAATCAAAATTTAGGGCATGTTTTAGTCCTGATTAAAACGTAAAAATGTTTAAGTGTAAAGAAATGTTTGAAAACAAATAGCCTATTAAGTTTTTAAGTATTAAGTATTTAAGTGGATGACAACAGGATGAGTACAAGGGCACTTACATTCTCTTCTGTTTGAGGACTCGCATGGCTTTCTGTTTCACCATGTTCTAGAAAAGAAGCAGACAAAATAGACTATATGATTTCTTTCAATGTCCTGCTTGCACTGTCAGGGCAGATCTTCATAAACTGAGTGGTGTGTGATGCTTTATCGACAACACATATGGCTGAATGTTGATTTTTGGTTGTTGTTTTTTATAGTAAAGAAATATTTCTTAAGTAAGATAATTGTCATCAGACATTTGCAGATATTAAAAACTAGCATATAAAAATGTCACATCAGCTCTAAACAATCCCAAACACCATTGGTGCTTGTGTCTCAGAAAATTGTGATACCTGGTTTAAATACGTACAAGTATGAATGTATGATTTTTAGCAAATAACATCTTAAATTTCAATCTGTTCCTCACACTAAGTGCATATATATATATATATATATATATATATATATATATATATATATATATATATATATATATATAATATATACTGTATATATAGCAACAAAAACACATGGCTTCAAAAGACTTGATCTATAGCATACAAGTTATATAGAGATTAAATGGTGATTTTCTTTTTGTTATTTTTATATGCAAGTAAATGAAACAGAATAAAATTGAGTGAAGAATTCCTTTACTATCTATACAGAAATCTATAATTCCACTCGGGTAAAGTCTAAGCCGAATTTTACCTTTGATGGGCCATCCCTCATTTTCTTCATCTGATCTTTGTATTTCATCAGTTCAGCATCAAGTCTGGCTATCTTCTTGTCAACGGACTCTGCTCGTGAGTCGACCTAGAATTTAGCAAGCCAAAGAAAGACATCATATAGTATAACATACATGTATTCATAATTAACTCAGAAAATAAGAAGATACCAGCCATATTGTTAAATGCAGAAAAAAATGGCATCCAGTGATAGGTCAGAAACCAGCAGGACTGGTTCACACACACACACACACACACACACACTCACACAACCTCAACACAAGCCTTTTGCCAACACAACTTTAAGAACAAATATTGTGTATTCAAACACACCAACGATGTCAACAACTATAAAAACAACAACAGAAATGTATCATGTGATGTTTACTTATAATGGACAGCGTCTGTTTTACAACATGACACAGCAAAACATATTTCAATCACTCAAAACAAATAAGATATTTAAATATCCAGGCTAATAACATGAAGAAATACAATTCAGAGAAAGAAATAAGCAAAAATGAAACCATTTCAGCGTTCAGGACAAAGTTATTTTGTTTCTTAGTCTCAAAAGTTAAACAGAACAAACACATACACCTGATATACAGTCCGTGAGGTTCGGTGGTGGTCCTTTAGGTTTCCCTCGTCCGAAGATACGATTCATCCCGACACTATTTTAAACAAACAGGCTAAATAAAAAAAGAAGAAAACAGTATCTCTTCCTTCGCCCGACAACAAAACGGAGCCAAAGAACCCGGAAGTACTGATGTAATCATTACGTCAAGGGGTGTGATATAATATAAATAGATACCTCTTTAGCGACATTCTTTTTAATTATTATTATTATTAATGCCATATACAAGAATCATACAATTAGAAATATTAATATATATATATATATATATATATATATATATATATATATATATATATATATATATAATAAACCACAACAAGAGTAGGCTAATAAATTACTAGTAATAAGAGCAATACAATAAATAATATTATTATTATTAATAATAATATAGCCTATATAAAATCCTATAAGTGCCTAGCCCTTTATCTATTTATTAATTATTTGAGTCAACAATAGGGGAATACAGTACAGAGTCATAAATAACACCTGAGTCCTTAAAACAATGAAATAAAAATCAAGTATCTTTTAACACTTTATCTCATTAGCGACAGTTTCTATGGGCCGTGTCGTGAGGTATCGGGTCCTCACCTATTTTTTACAGTCTATGGTCCTCACCCGATCGAAGGTGTGTCTGTGTCGTGACGCCGCATTCTCCACAGGATCAACGTCGACGTGCGTCAACGTCGCCGCCATATTGGACCGGGCAACTTGCCATAACTCTCAAGTGGACTGAAGAAAAGGTGCCTGGCTAGTTTGGGGTTGTACATCTTTAAGTCTATGTTGTACATAGGCGTGATTTGCGGGTGGGACATGTTGTCCCCACCACTTTTTTCCAGGGTCGATATTCCAGGGTCCCCACTAGGGCTTGGCACGAATAGTCGAATATTCGATATGTATAGCCTATTATTCGTAAAAAAAAAAAAAAGGCTGCTGGCCGTTAATGCACCGAAATCCATTTACAGTCTATAGATAAATCCCACGCACTAAAACTCGCAGTTATAATTAAATGCACTGGGTGGCACTGTGAACTGTTTATTTGATCACGTTATGTCATCGTCTGCCTCGCGAGTTTTGAATTACTTAGATGAAAATGATCTTACTAAATGATCTTACAAAATAGAATTACTTTTGATCAAATGAATTAATGACACTTAATTATCATCATAATATCACCACCACAATGAGAAATCACACCAGCATCCATGTTAAGGAAAATTCAGTCGCAAGCTTTAAAAACAAGTTGTGGGACATTCAGAACATCTCCTATTCCAGCAATAAAGGTAGAAATGGCAGAAATACATCTGGATGTTAGGAGATTAAAATTAAAAAATGACATTGGCTACTGGAGCACACTAAAGGGACACACAGATAGAAAGTTCCAAGAAAAATGCTGGGAACATGGAAAATAAGAAATACATTTTGGGTGGAATGTAGAAAAAGAAGCCCAGAACGTGGAAATAAATAATATAAATATTAGTCCCACATTGGTAATACCATCAATACCTCCTGGGCTTACCTAAACCAGATGTAGATCTAACGTTGCAAAACAAGATGCAAACAAAGGAAATAATCATATCAAAAGAAATAGTTGTAAAGCAGCACCTAAGTCAGGAATATTATAATAGTTTTCAAATATTCACAGATGGATCAAAGAATCCAGACTAGTCTGGAGTCAAGTCAAGTAACCTTTATTTATATAGCGCTTTTTACAATACAATACAATTTTTGTATCAAAGCAGCTTCACAGTGATAACATGAAAATAATACAACAAAGTTTGTTTCTAGAAGAAAATTGCATTATCGTCCACCTTAAGTAAGGCAGATCAATAATATTGTTGAATATTAAATGTCCATCAGCTACCACCCAGTAGAGCATTACAATAATCTAGCCTTGAGGTCATGAACACACGAACTAACTGTTCCACATTTTTCATTGAAAGCAAATGTCGTAATTTAGATATATTTTTAAGATGGAAGAATGCGGTTTTACAGATGCTAGAAACGTGGCTTTCAAATGAAAGATTGGTATCAAAGAGCACACCCAGGTTCCTTGACATAGTAGCAGCGGTTTACATTCCCTATTTTAAATAATGTGTTGAATAAGTATATTACTATCTGATCATGCCCCTATTACATTAACACTCCAAATGGACAATCTTGTATTTTCCCCTCCCAGATTTCGATTTCAAGCAAGATGGCTTCTGGACCCTGACTTTGTTAAATTCCTGGATAACAAAATAGACCTATATTTTCTGTTTAATACAAATCAGACAAGTGCTTCAGTCAAATGGGAGGCCTTCAAAGCCTATATTAGGGGGGAGATATTAAGTTATACAAGATATAGATCCAAAACATATCAGACACAATTAGAAAATCTGGAAAAACAAAACAAGTTATTAGAGCAACACCTCTTTAGCAACAATGACCCTGTAAAGCGAAAAGAACTTCTTGTACTAAAAGCCCAATATAATGAATTAACCAGTAGTAAAATAGCTAAGAACTTAATGTGGCTAAAACAGTCCTATTATGATCAGGGAGAAAAACCGGGGAAGTTGCTTGCATGGAGAATTAAAAAAATACAAATCGATAGAGCCATCAATTCATTAACTTTAGAGAATGGGGCGAATATTGTTGATCCATTGGAAATAAATAATAATTTTAAATTGTATTTTGAAAATCTGTACAAATCTGAATTCACCTACGATTTAAAAAGGCAAGACAGTTTTCTTGATAAACTTAAGTTTCCTAAAGTATCAGAGGGGACAAGAAGTGAACTAGAGAGAAATTTAAGCATAGAAGAGCTCTCAGAGGCATTACAGGGCATGAGTAGTGGAAAAGCCCCTGGGCCTGATGGCCTCCCAATGGAAATTTATAAAACGTTTGCAGGGAAACTTTTACCACACTTGCTTGAAATGTTCAATGAATCATTTGAAAAAGGAATATTACCCCCATCATTGAGATCAGCACTAATTACCCTTATATTAAAGCCAGGCAAACCCGCCAATGAAAAATCATCTTATAGGCCCATATCTTTAATGTCATGCGATACAAAAATTCTCTGTAAGGCCCTAGCTAAGAGAATTGAAGCATTTATACCGAACCTTATTATGAATGATCAAAATGGGTTTGTGCTTGGAAGACAAGCCCTCCATAACATACGTAGAGTCCTAAATATACTATATAAAAAACAAAATGCCAAGGATCATGCGGCCCTGTCATTGGACGCGGAAAAAGCCTTTGACAGGATTGAATGGGGATACCTTTTTGAGGTGCTTAACCCTCATATTACCTTTGGGGTCAATTTGACCCCATTCAGTGTTTAACGTCTCTAAATACATACTTTAAAAAAAAATGTTGCTTCATATTTAAAGACTTTTCTATAATTTAATGGGGACAACTGGGTAAACATAAAATTAACATGATGATAGGTTTTCAATGTTCTGTACATACTTTTGTAGCATCGGTGTTCTTTGGGGTCAATTTGACCCCAGGCTCATTTTGCTGTATAAAACATATATGAAATATCAAAAAAAAAAATTGTTCACACATTGGTGATTAGGCACAAATCCCACATTTATTTTGGATGATATTGAGATCATTATAAGTTGAGATTTTATGATCTTCAAAAACCTTCACTCTGCTTTAGGGCCCTAACCTGACATTACCATATAGGCCTACTTGAAGTATTGCGAGAACCACTGATAGTTCACACGATATATGAAGGGGGGAATCATAATTCTCACAAGAAATTCGATATTTCCAGTGCCAATTATATATTTCCAGGGAAGGGAAAACATAATTCTTGCAAGAACTTTGATATTTTGTTCCGTGGGGGAGGGGGAAACATAATATAGGGGATGAGCAAATGTATGAAAGCTTCCACAGAAGCCTTATAAACCATTTCTCTTTGTGCTTTGTGAGCTCTCTCTTTATGCTCTTTCTCAATTGAAAATTACCTCTTAGCAAAGTTTTTTGGGGGGGGTTTTGGGTTCTATACGGACCTGTTCGCCAGCAAGACACCAGTCGACCCGCCCGAAATGCAGGACGATGCCATACCAGCCATCCCGTCAGTGTTGACCAGTGAGGTCAGGCATGCGATCCAGAACATCCAGAAAGACCAGGCGCCAGGGCTGGACGGAATCGAGGCCGAGCTGCTCAAAGAGGGTGGACCGATGCGTTTCAGCCACTACATGGCGCAGAGAAGAACACCAGATCAATGGAAGACGGCCAAGACAGTGCTGTTGTACAAGAAGGGTGACCGCGAACAGCTGAGGAATTATCGGCCAATCTGGCTCCTGCCGACCGTGTACAAGGTTTTCACCAAGGTGCTGTACAACCGACTAGCCAGGCAGTTGGACGAACAACAGCCACCCGAACAGGCCGGCTTCCGGTCTGGCTACAGCACAATGGACCACATCCACGTGCTGAACCAACTGCTTGAATGCTGCCGGAAGTACAAGATGCCCTTGGTACTGGCCTTCGTAGACTACGAGAAAGCCTTCGACAGCATAGAGATCAATGCCGTACTGCTCACCCTACAACAACAGGGCATCTCCTACGAGTACGTGGACCTTTTGCGGGAGCTGAACAGCGGATGCGCCACCAACATCACCTTGTTCGACCGGACACTTCCCACTTGAATGACAGGGTACAGCTGTGGCCAAATTTGAAATTTTTGCTGCTTCAGTTGTTATGATGTTGATTCACATTTTTCTAGATTATTGTGCAGAGTGATCAGAGGCATTTTACATCATTTCAAAAAGCTTTATCACAAAACCCCAAATTTTACTGTTTTTGTCCTTGGCACCAAATTACCAGCTAACATCATTTTACTAATCATATCATCAGCACATGATTGCTATAAGGAAGGAAGAAGTGCTTCCAATCATTGTGTTCTTCTGTTAGCAATGGTTTCCTCCAAAGAAAGATGGAGGATCATCTTTGCATCAAAATGGCCTCCATTTACCAGATCATCAAGAGCTTCAAGAATAGAGGTTCGGCTGCAGTGAAGAAGGCTTTAGGATGTCCCAGAGTGTCCAGCAAGTACCAGGAACTTCTACCAGGTTGGTGGTGTTTTATTTAAAGGGCTATTTAAGTAGTCAACAAAGAAACATAAAGTACCTGACTTAAACCTTTGGGGAAAAAATCTAATTGTGGGGGTTTAAATTGCTGGGGTCAAATTGACCCCAGTGGGTAAAAGATGTTGGTAGATTTGAGGGTAACAGGAGAGTTAAGAGATTTGGGCTGGGTGATGGGTATATTAAATGGATTAGGCTACTTTATAATGATCCACTGGCAGAAATAATAACAAATAACCAAATTTCAAAACCCTTTCATTTAAGTAGAGGTACACGACAAGGGTGTCCACTGTCCCCTCTGTTATTTTTATTTGCAGTAGAACCCCTTGCAATGGCAATCCGGAGTAGTCCTGAAATAAAAGGCATAACAATAGGTGAGAGGGAACATCGCTTATCTTTGTTTGCAGATGATATTGTGGTGTTTCTTACAAATCTAGACCCTTCTATTCAAGCACTCAATAATATACTAACTGTATTTGGAGAGTTTTCAGGTTACAAAGTTAATAATAATAAAAGTGCCTTGCTATTATTGAATGGGGATGAAAGGAGAAACTGTCTGACTTCCAGGCAATTCGCCAGCTCCCCTGAAGGTTTTTCATATTTAGGAATTAAGATAACCCCAAATATAAAAGAAATTATTCCAATTAATTACGACCCATTAATAAAGAAAGTTATGGACTCACTTGAGAGATGGAATGCTTTGCCAATTTCTACTATTGGACGTATAAGTTTTTTAAAAATGTCAATTCTACCAAAATTTTTATACCTTTTTCAGTCAATTCCACTTCCCCTTCCAGCTACCTTCTTTGCTATACTCAAGAAAACATTCACAAGATTTATATGGAATAACAAACGTCCTCGGTTACGTCTGTCCTTACTCTATCTACCATACGAATGGGGAGGGCTTAAAGTACCAAATATAAAACTTTACTATTGGGCAGCTCAACTTTGTTCTGCTATGTACTACTTCATAGATACAGACACTCCAGCGTGGATAGATATAGAAAAAATAATTCCATTACAGATGTATCTATACTCATCTTCAATTAAAATGTTTAAAAAAACTACGCATAATCCTTTCCTTAGGAATACAATTTCTGTATGGTATGAAGCTCACAAGTTTTTAGATGAAGCAATTACATTGTCAGGTTTGTCACCAATTTGGGGTAATACAAATTTTGTGCCGGGGAGAAGTGATAAGGGATTTAAAAATTGGATGTATAAGGGAATAAGTCAAGTAAAAGATTTATACGAGGAAGGTATAATGTTGTCATTCCAACAACTGATGAGAAAATACGATATCCCTCAGAAACATTTTTTTAAATATTTACAAATAAGAAGTTTTATACACTCTGAAATAAAAAAAATTATTTAGAACCCCCTTTGTCAATTATAGAAAATCACACTTTAAAACATTTAAGGGACAAGGGCAATCTGTCATTCTTTTATAATACACTTTTAGAGGGATCAAAAGAGAGTTCGCTGTCTTATTTAACAGCATGGAAGAATGATCTTCAGGAAGACATTTCTAAAGAAGAATGGATGGAATCTTGTTTATTTGCCCCAAATCACAGCATCAATACTAGGTGTAAATTGCTGCAATATAAATGGCTTATGCGGACCTACATTACCCCAGTCAAATTACATAAATTTAATCCAAATATTCCAGATAGTTGTTTAAAATGCACGCAAGAAATTGGTACCCTTTATCATTGTATATGGGAGTGTAATGAGATTCAAGGATTTTGGAGGGAGATCATTTTTATGATTGGTAAACTGGTTGAAGAAAATGTCCCTCTTGCACCTAAATTTTGTTTGTTTCATATATACCCAGTAAATCTTGAGGTGAATGCAAGAAAACGAAAACTAATTGATTTCAGTTTGCTTCAGGCCAAGCGTGCTATTGCTTTAAAATGGAAGGAGACCCAAGGACCCTCCCCTAGTCAGTGGTTTAAAGAAATGACCTGCAACCTTGCCTTGGAAAAACTGACTTATGTCGTTAAAGGGAAACTAAAAGACTTTTATAAAATTTGGGCTCCCTTTTTGCATTACTGTAACCAAGTTGATCAGACAACATGGGATGACTGAAATAGCAAATTAAACTACACAATGTAAAGCTGTGAACTGTGATATCAAAATGTATAATTTTCTTATTTTATGGTTTAGTTTTGTTCTAGATGTCCTGTAACGTGTTTATTATTGTCTTTATTTTTATCTTATTTATTTTTTGTCTATTTGTTTATATTATTAATTATTTTTATTTTATTTTATTTAAACAAAAACCAATAAACATTTTGTTGAAAGAAGTTCATCCCACTCATTTAATGATGTTGGGTCAAAAATAATCCAACAAGTAACCCAACTATGGGGTGGTATAGCACCTTCCCAACTGTGGGTTATTTTAACCCAATGCATTAAAATACACTTTGTTTTGCAGTATAAACAATAAATATGTTTTAACATGTTTTAAGTATTAAATGAAACGTACTTAGTGAGCCTAGTAAAATATACACAATTATGTGCATAATAATAAATTGAATGAATAGCACACACATGTGTAAAAGTACAAATATTGAAATATACTCATTAAATTCAAAACATAAGCAATTGTGCACATACACAATACACATAATACATTTAAAACATACACATTAAATTCAAAACATGGGTGCACATACAGTACATAAATTAAAAACTTACACAGATGTACATACACAAAATCACATATAGTATACAAACTCAAACCTTACACAGAAGTGCACATGTATAGTAGCCTACATAAATTCACCTTAATATGTCTGTTGGCTACTGGACCTACTGATGATCAGTAACACTGAATACAAAGCTTTTAAGGAGGTGGCAATGTATTGAAGGAACTCCTCCAGGAATATTATAGACTGTACGCTGCAAAAACTCCCAAATGGGAGCAGAGGGCTTTGGGTAGTTTATGTCATAGATGTAGAACATTTTGAAGCATACATTCACTGCTTGAAGTAAGGTCTCCTTTTCAACTGCCTCCATGTTGAAAATTATGAAAACTTGGGAGGAGTTCTTCACCAAGATGTGTGGATCCTGGCTTGTCTCACTATTCAGGTAATGCATCATATTAGTTCCAACCTTAAAAGAATAAATAAACTTTAGTTGGCATACATTGTGACAAACATTCCATGGATACAATATATACAGTATATATATATATATATATATATATATATATATATATATATATATATATATATATATATATATATATATATATTAGAAACAGCGAAATCAGCAGCGTTTACTGTGTAAAAGTAACACTGAAGCAGTTAAAGGGTTACTTTGAAACACAAATTAAAATCTTTTTGATGAAATCTGAGAGCTTTCTGACAGCAACATCTTTACCACTTTCAAGGCCCAGAAAGACATTGTTAAAATAGTCCATGTGAATACAGTGGTTCAACATTAATGTTATGAAGTGACTATACAGTGTGATATTTAAAGACTTCTTGCCAGCTTGAATCAAACCATCCAGTCATTTAACACCTGTGTGGTGAACAGCACATTCCAGGGCCCAGTTTATGGCCGGGCCCTCTCTGTCTGTAATAGTGGACAAAGGTTGGCTACATTTTGATTGGATCTTGGTTGACTCACACAAACAAACGGTCCAACACCATCAGATAAAGATGCTAGGACAACAGCCAGAAACTTCTTAGAGGGCAAGAAGAAGACCTCTGGTACCAAGCCCAGGAAAGACAGGACTTCTCATTAGGGGCTTTTGTACTGGAGGAACCTTTTCATAGCTTCTAGAACTATTGGCGGAAGTACCCGGATTTTTGCGCGTTCGCACCACAGGAACTAGGAACAATTTTAGTTCTAGGAACTCCTTTTGGAGGAACTAATTTAGCTTCAGAGTAGGGTTACTAACCAGCATTATAGGAACTATCCGTGACGTTAGTGTACGCTGATTGGCTGAACGCATGTAAAACACCAGCACCTGCCATTTTTAAAGAGACTGCGTAAACACACAGATTACAGCCTAAATATTTACTCCAGAAACTAACTCTACGAACATGGAAAACAGTGATAGATTGGCCTCCCAACCTTTAAGCTGAGGAGGAAATCCAACACAACTTTGAGGGGACAAAGCAAAACATGAATATGTATTTCTGCTCAGCTAGCAACACACGGCAAACGCTAACAACTTTTCATTACTGTCTACTTTCTATGTATAACAGTTCTATCTAATATCGTATTAGACAGGACTGTTATCGTAAACTAATGAACACGAAGAATGCAAGCATTGTGCTTTGGCTGGCATTATCAGCGCCGTCAATGTCCGCCGCTCCGTCAAAATAAAAGTCACAACAACAAGCTCGGCTTACATCACTTCAGACTTCCTACTGGTGTAGCGAAAGCAACCAGGAAAATGTTCCTAGGGGAACCTTTAGTTCACTGGGAACCACCCTAGTGGCTAGTTCCTAGAACGACCCGGTGCGAAAGCCCCTAATGTTCCACATGCATTTTTTTGCCCTGCACCCATCTAGAGACTAATCCCCAAAGTTTAGACCTGTACTGTCATAAAAATTCCTCAGGACCTCCAGATGTTGCAGAGACGAAACAAGAGAGGCCACAATGATCCATCCAAATCTATTTATAACTATGTTTGGAAACCTTAAAACTGACGTAAACTACACACAACCATTTTATACTTATTCAGAGAAATAAGTATTCTCAGTGACAGCTATTTATAATGCAACATCTTACACAAATGTGACCCTGGATCACAAAACCAGTCACAAGTCGCACGGGTATATTTGTGGCAATAGCCAATACATTGTGCATACACACAATATGGGTCTAACTTATCGATTTTTCTTTTATGCCAAAAATCATTAGGATATTAAGTAAAGATCATGTTCCATGAAGATATTTTGTAAACATTTCCTACCGTAAATATATAAAACATTTATTTTTGTGAGTGAATGCTGCACAATCATGAACATAAATGGACAACTTTAAAAGGCAATTTTCTCAATGTTTCGATTTTTTTGCATCCTCAGATTCCAGATTTTCAAATAGTTGTGTCTCGGCCAAATATTGCCCTATCCTAACAAACCATACATCAATGGAAAGCTTATTTATTTAGCTTTCAGATAAATCTGAATTTCAAAAAATTGACCCATGTGACTGGTTTTGTGGTCCAGGGTCACAAATGTTAATGTACAAATTGAATGAATGCATGACAGTTCAATCTTTTCCCATCTTGTTTGGACTATTTGTTTAGAATATTGCCAAAGCTATTCTGGTGGTGGTTTGGAAAGTGAGAAATGCATCAGTAAAACTTTAAAGACACTTTAACTGATCCTCAACAAACCCGTCTCCATACCGGCGTGATTCAAACAGATGGAACTGGATAATATTCTGATTATCCAATCCAATCTGACTTCTGACCTATAATGATGCCTGAATCATAATCATACACTGTTCATTCATTGGCCAGAGGAGAACTGGCCCCCCTACTGAGCCTGTTTTCTCCCAAGGTTTTTTTCTCCATTTTGCCACCTGATGGAGTTTTGGTTCCTTGCCACTGTCGCCTTTTTCGCCTTTTTCACCTTTGTTGCCATTGGCTTGCTTAGTTTGGGACATTAACATTTCATTTAATATTCAACAGTAATATTGATCTGCCTGCATTGACACCATTATATGAGAACTGAACTGAGCTGGACGATGACATCACGTTTTTTTCCAGAGCGACTATATATAAATGAACTAAATTAATAACTTTTTTACAACAAAAATGAAACATCATTGAACTTACTTAAGCTGGACTGTGATGCTATTTTCTTCTGGAAACAAACTTTGTTGCATTATTTTTCTGTTATCTCTGTAAAGCTGCTTTTAAACAATCTGCATTGTAAAAAGTGCTATATAAATAAATGTGATATCATACCTGCGACTTCCAGTATGAGACCGCTAGGCGTGCTTGTGCTGCCGCTTCACGCTGGTACCTGTCTGTCTGCTATTGTTGACTGTTACGTTTGTGTTCTCATACGGCCAAGGTAAAAGACCTTGATTGGTGCCCAAACTAAGAGATAGGGGAAGTGGTCATCCGATGTAATCATAACCACAACATCTTAAGTGATGTGTGATCCAAAAATCACAAAGTCAGTGGTGACATGCGTACCAATCCCTATATAATTAGCGTCCCTGGATGGGCGAAAGAAAAATCACTACACCTCATTCATGGGATTAGGACAATATGGCTCAGTGTGCATTGTCCCATAAGCCAAGATCAAAGGTCATACTCACATTATGAAATAAATGTTTTTCTCTAAAACACGTTGGCCACAATTATTGGCACCCCTACAATGTTTTAAGAGTAAAATATCTCTGAAGTATATTACCATTAATATTTACCTTATTTTTATTTTTATTTTTTTAGCACACCAGGGTGACTAGGAACATGAAATTGTCTAGCTATGACTTCTTGTTTCACAGTAGTTTAAATATGAGGAAACACAAAGGCCAAATTCCCTTAAAGGCAGGGTAGGTAGAAATGGTCTAAAAATTTTATTTTTCAAATTTGTTTAAACTTTATGTACATATCAATACATAATTAAAATGTAAGTACTCTGAAAAAGAAAGTATCAAAATCGAGTGTCTGTAGACCTCTCACGACTGTTTTAAAGACATCTCATTATTTCCATTCACTCCACCCCCTCATTTCTGTGCTTCTTCCAAAGCCACGTCCCCAAAACACATGAACGCGCGACTCCGACCGCTGAGCTAGAGGACGCATTATTTACCTGAGACAAGCGGAGGGGAAGGGGCATTTTTTTGCCTGGTTTGCCTTCACTAACTGCATATGCCGGTACTGTAAATTTAGATTGCTCTTTCTCTGCCATTGTTTTGGTATTCCTAGGTTCAGTGCCTTCTTCTTCTTCTTCGATAGATTTTATTGGCAGCTTGCAAACATAGTGCATTACCGCCATCTACTGGACGGAGGTGTGATCAGGTTCCGTGCCTCTCGCACTCCTCAAATCAAACGGTCGCGCGCAAGTGGGTAGGTGCTGTGTGGCAAAAGGGTGGTTGCCATGGTTGCGAGAGAGTGACAGTCGCCTAAGCCAATCCTTTGATTCGTCCCGAATCGAAATAATGAGCTGTGTTTAATACAGATTAAACGGTCTAGAGTCACTTGATTTTTATACTCTTTTTTTCAGAGTTCTTACATTTTAATTATGTATTGATATATATAGAAAGTTTTAACAAATTTGGATCTTTAATTTTTAATAAATCCTACCTACCCTGCCTTTAATCATCCATCACAATGAGTAAAACCAAAGAATATAGTTCTGATGTGCATCAAAAGATTGTTGAGGATCACAAAATAGAAAGTGGCTGTAAGAAATAGCTAAAGAATTGAAAATCCCCATTTTGACCATCAGGGCAAAAATTAAGAAGTTCCAATCAACTAAAGGTGTTTAGAATCTGCCAGGAAGAGGACGTGTGTCTATATTACAAGGTTAGGAGGAAAGTTTGAGTGGCCAAAGATTCTCCAAGGATCACAGATGGAGAATTGCAGAGATTACTCAAGTCTTGGGGGTCAGAAGGTCAGAAAGCCAAAAAAAAAAAAAAAAAAAAAAAACCCTACATCACCACATGTTGTTTGGGAGGGTTTCAAGAAAAATCCTCCTCGCTCCTCCAAAAATAAACTCCAGCATATTCAGTTGTCAGACACAACTGGAACTTCAAAAGGGACCGGGTTCTATGGTCAGATGAAACAAAAAAGGGCTTTTTGGCACCAGATGTGTTTGATGCAAAAAAGGACAAAAAGTACCCCATGCCTACGGTTAAATATACTGCTGGATCTTAGCAGTATGGGCGTGTGGGCCTATTCTTTTGCTGGAGATTCTGGATATCTTGTATAGATGCATGGTATTATGGATTCTAGCAAATACCAACAGATAAAAAAAATCAAAACCTGTCTGCCTCTGCTCAACATCTTATAATGGGCCGTGGTTGGATCGATCCAAAACAAACATCAAAATCAACACAAAAATGGGTAACTGAGCACAAAATGAAGCTTCTGCCATGACCGTCCAAGTCCCCAAAACTGAACCCTATAGAAAATGAGTGGGGTGAACTGAAGAGAAGCACCACCAACATGAACTTGTAAATCTGAAGGATCTGGATAGATTCTGTATGGAGGAATGGTCTCTGATTTCTTGTAAGTTGTTCTCCAAACTCATCAGGTATTATAGAAGAAAACTCAGAGCTGTTATCTTGGCAAAAGGAGGTTGCAAAAAGTATTTAATTACAGGGAGCCAATAATTATGCTTCGCTTGTTTTGGAGAAAAGCATTTATCTCATAATGTGATTATGAAATATGTGAACCCCCCCCCCATAATGTGAACCCCCCACTTCCAATTTTTTTACTTCAATGAAAGGTTAGATTTTTGCGCATTTTTTGAATGAAAGATCAAAAGGATAAACGAAAGGATTTTGTTTATCCTGTTTTTTTTTTTTTTACAGCCATTTTTGATCATATTTGGGGTGCTATTCATTCTGACCACAACTGTATACACACTACTCATCTTAAGTGACATGTTACATGGGCAAAAATTATGAATAAATGTAGAACACTTACCTTTTCCTCTGTGTCCATCTGCTGTAAGTTGAACGTTATTGTCATATTTAGCCTACATGTGTAAAGTGCAGTTGTTTCATTTATGAAATTAATGAAACAAAATGCTTGCCTTCGCTTTTTTGGTTTACATGCTATAACTGCGTGAAGGTATGTTAATGTAGGAAAAAAATAGCATTAAGTAGCCTACATTTAAAATAGCTAGATATAATATACCTAAGGACAGTGTAATATAGCCAAGTTTGGGTCTGAAGAAAATTACACTGATTGGTATAATTCTGATAGAAACAGTTTGGTTAGATCCAACAAACATGATTAGATTAAGCTATATTTAAGTAATAATTTGCCACGTAATAAAAGTATTTTTTTGAGTGCAGACACATTTGCAACAGAGTTAAGCTCCAGTGAGTAAACCTTCACTGCAAGGTACCTTCATCTGCATGTTCCAGATTCTAGGACCCTTTTGGTGCTAGAGATGAGGCTGTTGAAATGGATTCTGGCTCCTTTTGCCACTGCATTGTTATACATTATAAGACACCACCACCAGACTGCTAATTTTATCACACAGAAACGTAAATATCACTTGACCAAACCTCTTTCCAGAGACCTTGGCATTATCACAAAGTGATATGATTTTCTAAATTACATTAGATGTCAGAAAAAATAACAATATTTCATTTGTTAGATGCATTATAAGTTTTTTTCATTATATAGTTTCAGAGAAACAAGGTCAACTCACTTCACTTGCATTTTATGCAAATAACGCACTTTATTCCTTTGTCATTCATTTCATTTAGCAGTTGTGTTGATTAGGCTACTGTAGATTACTTATCTTTTTGTTAACAAAATATTATACTTGTGACTTCCTTGTGTTGATAATATTAGAAGCTCTACAAGTTATCCAATATCTCCAAAATCCTTCAGATTGGATTGCTGACAATGTCCTGTTTACATAATTTTTATTTATTCAACAATCCTGGTTGATTGTAATTTACTGTTAAAGTGAAACTTCTTAGCTGGTACACCGTAATTAAAGAAGGACGTCTTTGGTGATGTGTGACCAACACCCAAAACATATTTTGGTGCCTCGGGTGAGAACCACAGTGCTCATTTTACAATCATCACAACAGTACAATCCTTGCTTTTGTCGGTGTTGTTTCATCTTTAAGCTAATTTTACACATGTTGTGTAGACAAATTATGTGACTTTGGGGACTTACCCACGGACGATATTTTAACACAGCATCTGAAATGCTGTGTTGGTTGTTCTGAAATGCCTGAGCAAAGTCTGTAGTCAAAGTGGTTTGGTATAATTACCTTCCAGAACTGTCTTACACGACTGTGTTCCCAAACAACAGTCATCTTTCTCCAAAATGCGTTTATTGCGTTTCGTCTGCGCACTCTGAGACGCAGTAATTTATTATAGGCCTATACGAAAATTATTATATACAGTGGCTGCTCCTACTTTTCTTAGTGATTACCAGCCAGTTTATCAGGAAGTGACGGTTTTGTTCTATTCGACTCACAGGATGAAACATTTATTCACTAATGCATTATTCCCATTTTGCGCATACATTAAATTCGCAACTTTGGATGGAAGATTATCGAAAAAAGAAAAAATGTAGGCTGCCGACTTGGTTCTATGCATCAGTTGTTGATTGATTTTGAGATATGGCATAACACTCAAAAGTAGAGGCAGATGAATGTGAGCTTGCAGGTGAGAGGTTCAAAGTGCAAAACTTGCACCTTGGAACCTATTTCAAAGTTTTGCGTTCTCAAGCCACCAAACACTGTTGTCGTGCAAATGAATGGCCAGAACACATTAAAAGTTTTCTGTTTTCAGTTAAAACGGTGTCGTGTAAGCAGCCCCTAAGTTAATAACTAATGATCTTTGCAATGGAAGTGAATCAATCTAAAACTAACTTTAACTGGACAATAACTTTATTCTAGAGCTGCTGTAAAGCCAAAACAATCTATTTTACTTTAATTTCCTATATCACTGAAGATGCTTTGAAACAATCTATATTCTTAAAAGCGCTATATAAATGAAGATGACTAAGCAGACTAAATTATTGGAGAAACTCTTTTTCTTTACTGAACATATATGCATGGAGTAATAATTATTTAGTAAATAGAGTGAATGTTCATTTAATGTCGACTTTAAAGATCATCATCAGCTATGTTTTATTTACCCTGTTTTTATGTGGAGAACCAGCTATTGTTGTTTAATTTGGGATTTTCCAGTCAGCCAAATCAAGGCCATGCGTTAATCTGTACATAACATAAGACTCAATGCAGAATGAGACTGCCGTTGTGGGTGAGACTTCAGCTGAGCAGATAAAATTATACAGTTACAGGTGATTATAATTCAGTAATTATATTCAATAATTCATAAAACAGTTTGGTGCATCAGAGTTTTCCTTATTTTATGTGGCCATTCAATGCAAGCATACAAGACAAATAATGAGATAATAAGCCTGCACAATATATCTGCCTAGTAAAAAAAAAAAAAACTCCTATATTATCAAATGCCAAACTTTCTATTCTCACAAAAAAAAAATATATATATATATATATTAGGGGTTACTATTATGGATGTGCATGCTCTGTTGTTCTATAGGTTTTGTAATTTGGGAAAACAGCGATGAAGCCTAAAAGAGTCCTGTTATGCATCAAATACAATAACATTGACAACGATGATAAGACAATAGTAATTTAACATACTTCGTTTGCACCTGGCTTGTTCCACAAACAATGGGATGATGTTTCATTTACACTTAAAAAATACATACATATTCAATGAAAGAAAAGAGTCAGGATATAAATTAAAATGATAAAGGCAGGCCATTTGCTCATGTTAATTTATTAGTAGTAAATTAATCTTAATTTTTTACAAATCCACAAGTCCTACTTTGACTTGATAACAAGGCACAATAACTATTTCGATTTCACTGAATAATTTGCTAATGGCAGTGACTTGAAGATTTTTACATCCTTTGGATTCGCTTGTACAATGGGACAAGAAAAAAAGATTGCAATAAAATTAATGGACACTAATTTGCCATAACTAAAGTCATCTAACAGATTAAAAAGCAAGTTTAAAAAAATATTTTGATATATATTCTTGTTGTTTGAGGTGCTATGAACATTTTCTATTCTGTGTTAAAGAGTCATTTCTTAATACAGATGATGGAAATATCTTTTATGTCTTAATCAAAGCATGTGTATTAAACAAACCATGTGTATGTGTGTGTGAATGCATTAATAAAGAGTTACTTCATAAATCATCTCCTCCATTCCAGATGTATTTCATGATATTTTCCACAATACATCATTATCCTACATTTAGGTCTAAAGTATGTATTTCTAAGAAACAAATCAACAGTTTATCACTTTTCCATCATTCATATTGATTCTAGCCTCTGTTTAAGACATTAGAGATGCTTTCTGGAATGTTCTGGAATTCATCTGATTGTCCTCTCTCACATTATACCACTTTAAGGTGTGGTCTATCTAATGAACACGCACATAGACACTCTCACGCACACATACCTCTCACCTTGAACGTGAACACTGAAAAGCCTACATTAACGTCGAAGGGCTCTGTGTTTAAGACTCCACAGAAATCTAGCCAAAGATCCCTCACTTGAGAAAGGCAACAGAGTTCAAATATCCCAATACATATATATATAAACACATGGCGACAATGGAGAACGATAAAGCAACTATCTCTGAAAGTGCACATCAAATAAGACCATTTTCACTGACACCTCTCCAGAATGCTCTCCCCATATCCATAGAATCCTTCCACAGGTCGGCTGAAGAGAGAAGCTAGAGTCAAAGGCAGTATAGAGAGACATCTTACAGTAAGAAGATTACTCTTAGTCTTTCATTTACTTCCACTGCGGTTTGAAAAGGGCTCACACACAAGAGGCAGTTCAACATCTGAAGATCGACAGTAAAATGCAGTGTCTATCTGGTTCGCTGTACGACTGGTGCCACGACACTCTCAGGAATTTCAGAGCAAAGAAGCCAAATTTATTTTTATTCTGGTAGATCATAAAAAAGTACCATTTCAGGTGATGGTGCAAATGAAGGAAATTACTGTACAATCCTGTCCCGGACTTAGGGCTTATACAGTCACTGTGGGTAAGAGAAGCAGATCAGATGAATGGGGCTCCGAAGCACTTGAGGCACCACTGCACACCGTTGCTAGGTGGTCTGTCAATGGGGGATAGGACTTTAAGCTGTTCTGCGCTGAGCTCATTGTATGCAAGACGGTATTCACGATTAAAGGCTTCTGTGAGGGAAAAACAAAGTTAAAAAAGATAGTTAAGAAGTGAATCTCATATAATTCAAGGATATGACTTCTATAGGAAATTATATTTGCTAGAAGATTTGAAAAACATAATTTATTTTTTATTTTTTATGTGACAGCTTTTTGACAATTAAGCACAAATTTCCTTAATATTCTCAATACTCTAATGCAGAAATCAATCTTATTTTCAGTAATGGAAATCATCTTGATAAAAAAAAAAAAAAAAAAAAAAAAATTCTAATAAAAATATTATAATAAATTAATATTTATTCATTTCTCTTTTTTTTTACATTAATGAGAAGGAGATCTATTTGCAATGTCTTAACCCTCATGCTGCATTAGGACATTTGTGGTCATTTTCAGTTTAATTTCATTGACCATTTTGTCTGTTTTAATGCAAATGGTATGTAATTTGGCAAAATTGTGACTTTTTGGATACATTTTAAAATTTTGATCCCATGTTGCATAATATGTATAACACACACTGTGTAGATCAAATAGGAACATACAGCACCATAATGACCAAAAATGGCCCATTGAAACCCATTAAAACGTCGTTTAAAGCCGGGGCCGTCATTAATACATGAATCATGACTTATGTTGAAACATCCTTTCATTTTGAAGCAAAAGCATTATATTTGCATTATATAGTGTATTCCACCAGATGACGTCACTACATAGGTATTCCCTATGGGGGGAAATGCACGTTATTTTCCTGGTTTCCACTAGGGGCACTATTGACTGTGTTATGAAGCATTTTAATGGCTCAATGATCTAAAATGATGTTTCTGAGTATGTGTGGATGTCTGAGAGCAATGTGTGTCTGCGTTGACAAAAGTGTGTGTGTGTGTGTGTGTGTAGGGCCTAAATATAACACATGGTGTTTAGGCGAGTGACAAAAATCATAATATCCATCCATCCATCCATCTTCTTCCGCTTATCCGGGGCCGGGTCGCGGGGGCAGCAGTCTAAGCAGGGATGCCCAGACTTCCATCTCCCTAGACACTTCCTCCAGCTCTTCCGGGGGGACACCGAGGCGTTCCCAGGAACCGCCGGACGGTTTGCCAGAATCTCCTCGAGGCCGACCGGTAGTCCTTCTCCATGGCCTCACCGAACTCCTGCCAAGCCCGATTTTTTGCCTCCACAACCACCCGGGCTGCAGTCCGCTTGGCCTGTCGGTACCCATCAGCTGTCTCAGGAGTCCCACAAGCCAGCCAGGCCCGATAGGACTCCTTCTTCAGCTTTACGGCATCCCTTACTTCCGGTGTCCACCACCGGATTCGGGGATTGCCGCCTCGACAGGCACCGGAGACCTTACGGCCACAGCTCAGAGTGGCCGTGTTGACAATGAAGGTGGACAATATGGTCTACTCGGACTCAATAACTCCAGACTCCCTCGGGATCCGGTCGAAGCTCTGCCGGAGGTGGAAGTTGAAGATCTCTCTGACAGGGGATTCGGCCAAACGTTCCCAACAGACCCTTACAGTACGTTTGGGTCTGCCGAGTCTGTCCAGCTTCCTCCCCCGCCATCGGATCCAACTCACCACTCACCACCAGGTGGTGATCAGTTGACAGCTCCGCCCCTCTCTTCACCCGAGTGTCCAAGACATACGGCCGGTCAGATGAAACGACCACAAAATCGATCATCGACCTCCGGCCTAGGGTATCCTGGTGCCATGTGCACTGATGGACACCCTTATGCTTGAACATGGTGTTCGTTATGGACAAGCTGTAACTAGCACAGAAGTCCAATAACAGAACACCACTCGGGTTCAGATCAGGGGGGCCGTTCCTCCCAATCACGCCCCTCCAGGTGTCACTGTCGCTGCCCACGTGGGCGTTGAAGTCCCCCAGTAGAACGACGGAGTCCCCAGTCGGAGCACTTTCCAGTACCCCTCCCAGAGTCCCCAAGAAGGCCGGGTACTCTACACTGCCATTTGGCCCGCACAGTGAGAGACCTATCCCCGACCCGAAGGCGCAGGGAAGCGACCCTCTCGTTCACCGGGATAAACTTCAACACATGGTGGCTGAGCTGGGGGGCTATAAGTAAACCCACACCAGCCCACCGCCTCTCACCATGGGCAACTCCAGAGTGGTGAAGAGTCCATCCTCTCTCAAGGAGTGTGGTTCCAGAGCCCAAGCCGTGCGTGGAGGTGATCCTGACTATCTCTAGTCGGAATCTCTGAACCTCACACACAATCTCAGGCTCCTTCCCCGCCAGAGAGGTGACGTTCCATGTCCCTAGAGCTAGTTTCCGTGTCCAGGGATTGGGTTGTCGAGGCCCCCGCCTTCGACTGCCGCCCGATCCACTAAGCACCGGCCCCTTACGGTCCCTCCTGCAGGTGGTGGGTCCACGGGAGGGCGGCCCCACGTCGCTCCTTCGGGCTGAGCCCGGCCGGACCCAATGGGGGGAGGCCCGACCACCAGGCGCTCGCATACGAGCCCCAACCCCGGGCCTGGCTCCAGGGTGGGGCCCCGGCTGCGCCATGTCAGGCGACGTCACGGTCTTTGAATTTATTGGCATCATAAAGGGTTTTTGAACCGCTCTTAGTCTGACCCGTCACCTAGGACCTGTTTGGCCTAGGGGCCAGAGGCATATAGCCCCAGACAACATAGCTCCTAGGGTCATTTGGGTACTCAAACCCCTCCACCACGGTAAGGTGGCAGTAATATAATACTCATATTATATTATATTATATTATATTATATTATATTATATTATATTATAAGCATAATATCCTGAAGGTCATATTTTACCCTTTCTGTCTATACTCTCTCTCTCTCTCTCTCTCTCTCTCTCCCTCCCTCTGTGTGTGTGTGTGTGTCGGTGGTGTAGGATGTGTGTGTAGGCGTGTATGTGTGTGTGTGTGTGCATTTAGCAAGAGAAAGCGCTTCTCACTGCATTGTTTTCTTTCGGTTTGATTTGACTGAACAAATGACCCCATTTTGTTTTGAAGTTTTTGATATGTTTGATATGTTTATAGAATTTAGAAAAATAAAATTCATGTTCATGGTGATCTTGTAGTTTTGCTTTCTTTCTAGAGCACATTTTGATGTCTAGGGAGACAGGCACAGGTTATAGTCACCTAGTAGAAATCAGGAAAATGTTTGCAATACTGCAGATGTTTGCAGTATGTCAATTATATGAAAAATGGTACCAACTGGTGGAAAACAGTAAAAAGTAAATATTTTACCCCAAGGCTTGGCAATGACAGGGTATTTGAATAGAAATTATGATTTTATGATATTATGACAGTGGGTTCAAAAATGGATATTTAATGGGTTTAAATAGGATAAAATTTGTCCTTAACATGTGTGAGATTTATTTATTTATTTTAATCTGACATAGCACAAAAAATAAAAATGCACAAAAAATAATGTTGCTGCTAATCTTTGACATATTCAAGACTGTGATAATCCAAAGCCAAGATTTTCACTTTGCATTTAGTATATGGAAAATAATTACATTTTTGTGTTTTTTCCTCTTATACAAATTGATGGTATCGTCACCAAAACTGGAATTTAAAGGGTTAAAATCCTGAAATTAAATAAATATTTGGTAGTTATGATGAGGACTGATGCTGGTTAAAAGATTTAACTCAGTAAAAGTGGAAAATAATAATAATATAACATTTTAGGCAGTGTTTAATATGTGACCATTTTTGGTCCTTAACGCGCAAAGTGTGATGTTTTTACAAAATCTGACATAACACAAAATCTTTAAATGCACCAGAAATAGTGTTGCCGCTAATCTTTGACATATTCAAGACTGTGATAATCCAAAGCTAAAGTTTTCTCTTTGTATTTAGTGTATGGAAAATAATTACATTTTTGTGTTTTTTCCTCTTATACAAATTGATGGTATCGTCACCAAAACTGGAATTTAAAGGGTTAAAATCCTGAAATTAAATAAATATTTGGTAGTTATGATGAGGACTGATGCTGGTTAAAAGATTTAACATAGTAAAAGTGGAAAATAATAATAATATATAATATTTTAGGCAGTGTTTAATATGTGACCATTTTTGGTCCTTAACGCGCTAAGTGTGATTTTTTTTTTCAATCTGACATAACACAAAAAATAAAAATGCGTAAAAATCAATGTTGCTGCTAATCATGGACATATACCAGGTTGTGATAATTCCCTCCCAAGAAATCCACCTAGCATGTAGTACACAATTGTTTTTAATTTTTTATGTTTTTTCCATCGATAAAAACAGTGGCATTATGTAAACAAATGGCATTTAAGGGGTTAAAATTCTGAAAATTAAATAAATATTTGGTAGTTATTTTCAGGACTGATGTTGGTTAAAATATTTAACTCAGTGAAAGTGAAAAAAAAAATAATATATATAATAGTTTTATGGCAGTGTTTAGAGTGGACATTTTTGTCCCTTAATGCACTCAACTTCGTACAATATATAATGAGGCATAAGGGTTAGAAACACATTCTGTTTCAATGCAAAATATTGCATCTCAATGCATCTTAATGGTCCTAAAAATATACTTCATGTTCTTTATGTAAATACAACTTTTATCTTTCTTTTGACATGTAGATATAGAGACTGTAATGAAATCACTTTCATGTGAAATTAAAGAACAGCATTTACTTACCAATATCAATGTTCTCCTTTCCTAAGGCAACAAGTGACAGAAACAAAATTTCCCTATAGATACTCCTGGACATGAAGAGAAGAGTTCATTAGAACACAAGATACTCATATGACAAAATGATTGCGAATGAGTTAAACCTTGGTGATCACAAACAACAGGGTTCTTATTAAGCTGCATATTCAGCTGTGAAAACTCTTGGGATAGTTTTAGCATGTTATTGGATATGACAATGTTAATGTATTTGGTCTTGGTGGACTAGATCAACTATGCAAACTACTGCTGTTTTTGCGGTTGCAGATGAGTGATTATCATAGAAATGCGTAAGACTCCCACCCTTTGACTACTGTTACAACAAACTGATGGAAATGCTTGAAATGTGCGTACTTTTTACTGTACATTGCTAGCCTGTTAAGATTATGTATTCTTCATTGCATCAAATCATACAGGGAATACAACACTGAACTTTATATGCAAATTTGCAATAATTAAGAAATATAACTATCCTCAGACTTCAATGAAAAACTTAAAATGTCTAATTTACATGGTAAAATTATACGAACGTACCATCTTTTAGTTAAATTGTGGCCACATTTTACTTTTTGATCCTTTGTTGTAGTCCTAGTTACATAATGGAAACAAATTAATACAACGTGCTCACAATTGAACTAAACAAAGTGCCCCAGAATTAATAAAAAGTGCTCAATGACAGACACAATATACAGTGAGGAAAATAAGTATTTGAACACCCTGCTATTTTGCAAGTTCTCCCACTTGGAAATCATGGAGGGGTCTGAAATTGTCATCGTAGGTGCATGTCCACTGTGAGAGACATAATCTAAAAAAAAAAATCCAGAAATCACAATATATGATTTTTTAACTATTTATTTGTATGATACAGCTGCAAATAAGTATTTGAACACCTGTCTATCAGCTAGAATTCTGACCCTCAAAGACATGTTAGTCTGCCTTTAAAATGTCCACCTCCACTCCATTTATTATCCTAAATTAGATGCACCTGTTTGAGGTCGTTAGCTGCATAAAGACACCTGTCCACCCCATACAATCAGTAAGAATCCAACTACTAACATGGCCAAGACCAAAGAGCTGTCCAAAGACACTAGAGACAAAATTGTACACCTCCACAAGGCTGGAAAGGGCTACGGGGAAATTGCCAAGCAGCTTGGTGAAAAAAGGTCCACTGTTGGAGCAATCATTAGAAAATGGAAGAAGCTAAACATGACTGTCAATCTCCCTCGGACTGGGGCTCCATGCAAGATCTCACCTCGTGGGGTCTCAATGATCCTAAGAAAGGGGAGAAATCAGCCCAGAACTACACGGGAGGAGCTGGTCAATGACCTGAAAAGAGCTGGGACCACCGTTTCCAAGGTTACTGTTGGTAATACACTAAGACGTCATGGTTTGAAATCATGCATGGCACGGAAGGTTCCCCTGCTTAACAGCACATGTCAAGGCCTGTCTTAAGTTTGCCAATGACCATTTGGATGATCATGGGAGAAAGTCATGTGGTCAGATGAGACCAAAATAGAACTTTTTGGTCATAATTCCACTAAACGTGTTTAGAGGAAGAAGAATGATGAGTACCATCCCAAGAACACCATCCCTACTGTGAAGCATGGGGGTGGTAGCATCATGCTTTGGGGGTGTTTTTCTGCACATGGGACAGGGCGACTGCACTGTATTAAGGAGAGGATGACCGGGCCATGTATTGCGAGATTTTGGGGAACAACCTCCTTCCCTCAGTTAGAGCATTGAAGATGGGTCGAGGCTGGGTCTTAATGACCCAAAGCACACAGCCAGGATAACCAAGGAGTGGCTCTGTAAGAAGCATATCAAGGTTCTGGCGTGGCCTAGCCAGTCTCCAGACCTAAACCCAATAGAGAATCTTTGGAGGGAGCTCAAACTCTGTGTTTCTCAGCGACAGCCCAGAAACCTGACTGATCTAGAGAAGATCTGTGTGGAGGAGTGGGCCAAAATCCCTCCTGCAGTGTGTGCAAACCTGGTGAAAAACTACAGGAAACGTTTAACCTCTGTAATTGCAAACAAAGGCTACTGTACCAAATATTAACATTGATTTTCTCAGGTGTTCAAATACTTATTTGCAGCTGTATCACACAAATAAATAGTTAAAAAATCATACATTGTGATTTCTAGATATTTTTTTTTAGATTATGTCTCTCACAGTGGACATGCACCTACGATGACAATTTCAGCCCCCTCCATGATTTCTAAGTGGGAGAACTTGCAAAATAGCAGGGTGTTCAAATACTTATTTTCCTCACTGTATATATTTTTGGCATGTCCTGTGCAGTTCTCAGTATAAGGCAGGGTTCAGGTACAGGTAATAACAAATATTTAATGTGAGTCACAATACTGACGTAAATTACACTAATGCATGTATTAGAAAACTAGGCTACCACTCTTAATGCTCCAATGCAAAGTAATAACCTTTATCATTTTTTTTTTTTTTTATGGGAAGGGTAATAAATGAAATTATATAAATAATGCACACCTGTTTTAATGTGTAATAACCTAAAATACGTGCTAGTACTGTAAACAGTACTACGTAAGCACAGGTTCACATTCTTGACATTTACTATATTATTTGAATTAATTCTAAACATCAAAAGCATACATATAAGTACTAAATTTGCTAAATTTATTTTTTACAGTGTTTTACTTGCAACCAAAAAATCTAGCCTATTGGCAGATACATTTAATAAGGAAGTCACATAAATTGCCCTTATAAAGGTAAAACGCCTCTGGAAATCAACTCAATGCAGGACCAGGCTCACAGCAAACACTGAATAAGACTATTGAAATGTTAAGCAAGTAAACTCCGGCTGGAGAAGCAACAGAGGTCAGTCAGCCTTGTGCCATGTAGTAAACAATATGATTGCAAGCAGATTGTCTGTAAATGACCTATTAGTCTAACAGTTTCATTTCAAATTTAGTCATTTATACAAAATATAGCATGCATGTCCAACCTCTGCCGTTTAACTTCTGGGTGTTTCTTGATCTCCCTAAGGAGCATGTTGATGGGGCCATACACATCGTTCGTCTGAATGCTGCGAACAATGCTGTTCAGTAGAGTTCGAGTCTCCTGGTGGTCAGTGGGGCTTAGAGTTCCCTTTCTTTGCACTGCACAACAAAGACACTCACATTCAGTGCCATACATGAAGTAGCTTAATGGCAATCCATTCATGAGGTTTCAACATAATAAAACAATATTTATTACGTTTATTTAGGTGTGCACATTAATGTAGTTGATCCTAAAAAAAAAAATGTGTCAATGAACATTAATGTGTTAATGCGAATACTGAACAAATAAATCTTCTCAAAGCACCCCTACTGTACTCACAGAAGGTCCTCCAGAGCTGATAGAGGGGCTCGGTGGGATCCTGATGTAAGTTGACATTGTCCCACAGCAGCTGCACATACACCTGCTTACTGTCCTGAGACAGAGATGTCTGCGGCAGCTACAGGAGGAAAACAGAGAAGGTAGCTTTATCATGTAGTTCAGTTCATCAAACAAGCAATTATGGGTTGAAATACACAAAATGACTCAACAAATGAGGTATATTTTCATGAAGAGACATGATGGCTCATTCTGGGTCCGTGTAACGCTTCACAATTCAGTTTTTACCCCATACAGTGCAAATGTAAACATAAAAAAATTAAACTAAGCGTTCATTTTACTTTTTTCAGTTACTTCATCAATGGATAATTGCCATTTTGTGTCCTTTTTTAAATTTCCTTTTGCTAAATTGTGACTTAAGAAATTATCATTTGAATAAACGAAATCTAACCGCTTTTATATTTTTACCCTTGTCTTGCAATTTGCGCAGTAGGCTGTTCCATTAGCACGGGGTGGCATTTTGTGTAGACCAACTGTTTAGACTAACTGCGTGGATGATGAGAAGTAGTTTAAAAGGCTAACACAGAGGATGACCTTTTTCACACAAAGTGGCATAATTTTTATTGTTAATAACTGTGCTAAATTTATGGCAGACTCGGGATGGCCATCGGAAGGAGTGGGCGAAATGAAAAAACAAAACAAAACAGTGGCCTGGCTACTAATTTTGCCCACTGCCCCGCTCACTTGTATCTAACGGATTTGTTATTACTTTATATTGTTGCATGCATGATACACCCAAATGATTTTGGAATTCGCCATATAATAATAAATCTAAACAAACTGGTATGTTGACGACCACACATTTCCTGATCTCTCTTCGCAGCCCATCTGAGGAACAAAATCCCATTACACCGGCTGCGGACTATAAGACTATTAGCAATGGAGGGACCCTATGGACAAGACCCCTTTGATGGCTACCCTGATAGCCAACTGCAGAGGGAAAATTTGTGGTCGACAACATACCAGTTTAACCATATTTTTTATGCTACTCTTGTGGGTAACAGTGGTGTGTTTTGGGATGCTCACAACTTGTGTGCATTTTCTCTGTGAGTCGGCGTGAACTGCCGTGCTAATAGAGCCTCATGAATACCAATGGTCAAGGTCAGGATTTTTTTTTTTTTTTTTTTTTTACCAAACCCTATCGTATACCCCCGGAAAAATTAGATATATGAAACGTGTAACATCTGACCATGCTGTGATACTTTTGCATCTTTTGCTTGCCACTATTCACTGCCATGTCTTAAATGTCTAATTTTTTGGTCAGAAAAAGAAAGAACAGCATACTGCATTAGAACAACACCAGGGTGAGTAAATTATGACAATTTTTATTTTAGGGTGAACTATCCATTTAAATTTAGCACAGTCATTAACTGTTCATTACACTAGAAGCCGTTCGCCAGTCATATGCTGCAAGACTAGTCAAGAGTAAAGAATTCATGATTTGTTTCAGTTTATTATCGAATGGCAAATTCCAAAATAATTTGGTGCATCAGGCATGCAACAATATAAAGTAATAATGAATAAGTAAAAAAAATAGATATAAACAAGCAGGGCCACAGTATTTATTTTTGTATTTGCACTGTACGGTCTGAAAACTGAATTGTGAAGCATTCCACAGACCATTCTGAAGCAGTCAGTAAGAGAACGGCAATGTGAATAAAGGTCAAGTACCTGTACTCCATTGTTGCAGTGTTCAGAGGTGAGGATGAGTCCAGGCAGAATGCTGGGCAGGTCTAAACGCCGGAAATACCACACCAGGTTCCAGAAGATAATTGGGTGCTGACTGAGGAACTTATGGGTATAGATTACCTGAGAGATAATGGAAATGGATGAATCAAAGACAATACATACATAAAGCCAAGCACATTAAAAGACAACAGGCTGTTATTTGAAGACTTGCTTTCTTGCTTTCTGTCTTGTTGGTACACACAACTGTAGCGTCTGGACCAATCAGACACACACAAATTATTCATTTATTTAATGAATAATCCAGCAAACTCACTCTCCCAACCAAGGCCTGTGAAACTTTCCCCAAAAACTAACATCCCAAATGAAGCTAACACACTGGCAGGACGCGGTGTCTTGTTACAGGACACATAGAGACTGATAAGAGTTTTACGATCCAAAGGAATGTGGCCACATGCGCAAGAGAGAGACAATGGGAAGACAGAAACAATCTTTAATACAGACTTTGCTGCATATGAACATGCATTCCAGAACATTTTGTGAATGATTTACTGCCTTGTGTTGTGTCTTTTAATACTATTATCTGTTGATACTATTATC
The DNA here is from genome assembly GCF_951802725.1 of Rutilus rutilus. Classification (NCBI taxonomy): domain Eukaryota; kingdom Metazoa; phylum Chordata; class Actinopteri; order Cypriniformes; family Leuciscidae; genus Rutilus; species Rutilus rutilus. The sequence continues at coordinate 44,400,924 of NC_140211.1, read as the reverse complement.
TCTTTGATACTATATATCTTATTATAGACCCACAGTCAACATAACCCCACGCATACCATGTTTAGTCTCTATAAATTGGTACTTTGAAGATCGAAATGATTGTGTACATGATATGCCGATAGCTGTGCAACATATTAGTATTACAAGAATCTTTCTTAGTTTCATCTTCAGAAACCAATCCAGCGTGCCATTGCAAATGAGCATGCTTAGAACAAAAACTCAATTCAACCACAGAAGAAACTCCCGCTTGTGAAATTCCACCCTTCTCATTGGTCAAACAAACCCGGAAAGGTGTGACCTTGGTCAAGCTTTAAAAGGCCTTGTCACTGACCCTTCCCACTTCTTAGCTGCTGGCTCCACTGTTGGTCCTCACGTTGATAGTGGGGGGGCCCAAGGGCCCCAGAAGGCCTGAGCATTGTCTACATGCTTTCATGCTCCCAAAGGGAGCTTCAATCCAGGAAACTGCAACTTACCATCACTGAACAAGCGACGATCAACTCTTGGCCTTCTCGACACTTCAGGATGCCGTGCTGTCCAGCATGGCCTCAGCAGGCCCCCGGCTGCAAGCTCCGACCCACAACAGCGTCGAAACCAACATGCAAGTCATCATCATCTTCTCCATCAAGCAGAGAAGAAAACGATGGCAACTTGCACCATGACTTTTGACACTCACGGACTCATCAACGAACTCAATTTTCAACCACTTCAAAAATTGTCCACGATTGCAACTGACCATGCAAGTATCAATTTAATGAGGTGCTCTGAAAATGATAAGCTGATGGTTCTCATAGTTAAATAGATCTTTTCCATAGTTCTATTTCCTGCTTCCGGTTCCATATCACTTACCCTTTTACCTATGCATGTATGTATGTATGTATGTATGTATGTATGTATGTATGTATGTATGTATGTATGTATGAATGTATGTTTGTTTAGTTTAGTTTAGTTTGTGATTTAGTTAATAAAACTTGTGCACAACAGGTATTTGGTTCTGATTCCCTGCTTGCAACAAAGTCCCTTTTACGATCTTGATCTTGTTACATGTTCTAAGCGCTGTACATGCTAAGAAATAATTATTTTTCGGTGGCCATGAAAGATACACTTTTCTTAGAATAAATGAATAATCAAAGAGTTCGTTGGAACTCTCTCTCTCTTTCTTTCTTTCTCTTTTATTCCTTTCATGAAAATGCATTATTTGTACAAGGCACATACAATTCATTTGAGTTTTCCTTTACATTTCCATGATCAGAAAGGAGCAGATGGAAGAATAATATTCTTATATTTATCTGCCCCCTTTATAGACATAAATAGTAGATGGCATTAGCATTGTTCCCTCCACCATCACCCAAAATGTATTAACATAAACAGTAGATGACATTAGCATTACACAAAATATATTCACAAATATAGTAGATGGCATTAGCATTATTCCCTCCACCATCACCCAAACTCCAACATATCTAATATTTGTTTAAACGTTTTACAATGATCACATACAAACAAAATCAAAATTCAGTTTGATATAATTCAAGTTGTTTCTTTTTATAACTCCTTTTAAATTCCAAAATATTTTTGCAACTTTTTAAATCTTTCCTTAGAGAATTCCATGCTTTTACTCCAGCAACAGACAAACACATTTGTTTCAGGTTTGTTCTTGCTATTAGATGTTTAAAGTCATAAGGCCGTCTGTGATTTCCATCTTCAGAAGTAAAAACAAATAACTTTTGTAAGTCATGTGGAAGAGCTTTGCTTCTAGCTTTGAACATCACTAATAGAGTTTGTAATTCTACAATGTCTTTAAGTTTTAATAATCCTGACCTAATAAAGAGTTGATTTGTGTGGTCTCTATATCCTGCTTTGAAAATAATGCGAATGGCTCTTTTCTGTAAAATAAATAAAGGCATAATGTTGCTATGATATGTATTTCCCCATATTTCTACACAATAGTTTAAATAAGGCAATATCATTGAACAATATAACATTTTCATTGTATTATATGGTAAACTGTATTTAACCTTATTCAAAATAAATAGGCTTTTTCCCATCTTATTTTTTACATGCAATATATGACTTTTCCACGTCAATTTCTCATCTAAGGTGACTCCTAGAAATCTGATTTCAGACACCTTCTCAATGTTTACATTGTTTATGGATAAGCTGACTTCCTCCTTTCTTTTATTGCTGAATATCATAAACTTTGTCTTATTCAAATTTAAAGATAACTTATTTACATCAAACCACAATTTTAGTTTAACCATTTCATCTTCAATATTATTAGCTAAGGTTTTCAAGTCATTTCCTGAACTGTATAAATTTGTATCGTCTGCAAATAATACATAGTGTAACATTTTTGAAACCTCACAAATCTCATTTATATATAAAATAAAAAGTTTGGGTCCTAAAATTGAGCCTTGTGGAAGTCCACATTCAATATTCATACATTCTGACCTATAATCGTCAAACTCAACATATTGTTGTCGTTGTTGTAAATAGCTGGTTAGTCCAGTACAACTCCTCTAATTCCATAAGTATATAATTTAGAAATGAGAATTTGATGATCTATAGTGTCAAATGCCTTCTTTAAATCAATGAACACTCCTATTGTGTATTTATTTCTATCTATTGCGGTTGTAATGTCTTCAGTAATTTTCATGATAGCCAAGCTTGTAGACCTATTTGACCTAAATCCGTACTGATTTTCATTTAATAATTCATGTTTTTCAATAAAGTTGTCTAATTTTATTAACAAAGAGTTTTTCAAACACTTTGGAAAATTGAGATAGGAGAGATACTGGTCTATAGTTATTAAAAATATGTTTATCTCCAGTTTTAAAAAAAGGTATTACCTTAGCTATTTTCATACTATCTGGGAAAACTCCTTCTGTAAAAGAATAATTAATTATATAATATAATGGTTTAATAATACAATCAATTGTGTTTTTTATTATTTTCATGTAAATACCATCACTATCCGTTGAGGTCTTGTTTTTTAGCTTATAAACCACAGATAATATTTCATTTTCAGTCACTTCACCTAGATACATTGACTGCATAATCCTATTTTCCCTTTTCCAGACTCCCCCTGGCTGATCACTAGATATTGGTATTTCGTTTGCTAAGCTAGGTCCTACATTTACAAAGAATTGATTTAGTTCATGGACCATTTCATCTTTATTTTCAATCACCCTATTGTCCTTTTCAAAATATTTAGGTAGTTCCGTTTGTCCAGTCTTATTCCCAATTACATTGTTCAGAATATTCCATGTAGCCTTTATATTATTTTTATTTTCATGCAACATTCTATTATAATAGTCCTTTTTTGCTTGTCTCAATATATCAGTCAACTTATTTTTGTATTTCTTATAGCGTTTTTCTGCATTCTCTGTTCTTAATTTGATAAACTCCTTATAAAGTCTGTTTTTCTTTTTAGAGGCATTTTTTAATCCGTTTGTTATCCAAGGTTTACTATTTTGCCTTTGTATAATAAGCATTGTCCTGAGATCCTATGCAGATCCAAACAGAGTAAGATAACATTTAAGAAAAGAATTATAAGCATTATTTGCATCATCTATGTACACCTCTTTCCACTCTTGTTTGAATAAATCATTCCTAAACTTATTAATATGATCAGTACTCCTTTTTCTTTTGTATATTTGATGGTATACTGTTTTTTTAGGCAACTTATAGTCAAATATTGCAAATATAGGCAGATGGTCGCTTATATCATTTATTACCAACCCACTAGTAATGTGATTCTCCAAAACATTTGTAAAGATATTGTCTATTAAAGTTGCACTAGTTGTGGTTATTCTGCTAGGCTTCGTTATTAATGGATACAGCCCATTTTTATATAACATCTCTAAAAAATCTGAGTTTTGTATATGTGAATCTACCTTTAGAAGATCAATATTATAATCTCCACAAATTACAAGATTTCGTTTGTTATTTAGACCAAGAATCATTTCTTCCAATTTATCCATGAAGGTTTCCACTTTTGATCCTGGTTTTCTATATACACATGCAACAATAATATTCCTATTTTGTTCTAATTCTATTTCTACAGCTACACTTTCCATTAAATCATTAATAGCTGTTGTCATGCATTTAACTGGTCTACATTTCAATTCATTATAGATATAGAGGGCCACTCCCCCTCCAGTCCTGTTGGTGACATATAAATCATAGCCCTTTAATTTCAGATCAACCTCCTTGCCTTTCTTTATCCATGTTTCAGATAAAGCAATTAACTTAAATCTTCCTTTAAGTGTCTCCAAAAAATGTTTGATTTCAGAAAAATGTTTTGATAAACTTCTGCAATTGAAATGAATAAAAGAAAATGCCTGTTCAATTTGTACCTCATCAAGTTGTTCCTCAGTGTAATACTGACAAGAGTCCCTAAAGCCGCGTTTCCACCGCAGGAACTTTCCCCAGGAACTAGGAACTTTGGGCTGGTACTCGATGTGTTTACACCGCAGGAACCAGGGTCTAAATGAAGTTCCGGGTAAATATTTCCCCCTCCGATAGTCCCTGCTCACGAGGTAGTACTTTTTCAAAGTTCAGGAACTTTCAGGGGTGGGACTTGTGCGCTGCACAAGCTGATTGGTTGTGTTCACGCCGCATTTTGGTTGGATGACTCCACGCAGCATTTTCTTTATTTTTAACCTCCCTTTTAAAAAGTGGCTTCATGCAGTAAAGTTGTCTGTCTGCAAATATGGAATTTAATAAAAAAAAACTGGGGGACTGGCGACGAGTTTCAGGCTTTATTATTTGGGTATTTGTGGAAGAGGAAACTTTCTGCGCGTTCGTCACAGCCATCTCACGGCCAATGTCCGCAATAGCTGATAACATACAATTTTATATCTAACGTTAGCATTACGAGCTCTGAACACGCTTTATCAGTGCTCGTCTCTTTTATGCCACAGCTTTTAATATTAAGTCATTATGTTTACACATTGTCATCTATTGCAAGGCAAACCATGTTACAAATTTACTATAACAGGATTGAAATAGCGCATTGAGGTGTAACAAACAACTATTTACAAGACTGTCACTATTTATGATTGATAGACGGGGTTCAGGCTTTTTGTAAAGAGTATTTACGCAAAAGGAAATTTTTGCGCGTTATTCCCAGTCATCTCACAACGTACCTCTTGTCTTAATTTTATACGCATACAAGCTTTCTGAACACGCTTTAGTATCAGTGCTCGTCTATTTTGTTATGTTAATTACCTCGTTAGTAAACCAATAACTGCAACACAGTTTGAATCTCCTCCAAACTTATAAATGTGGCGCTCAAAACTGATTACTGTCCGTCGCAGACTGGGAGGAGCAGTTGCGCGCAGTTTACCTTCCCGGTACTTTAGACCGCGGTGTAAACGCAGAAAGCAACCGGTCTGGGGCAAAAAAGGTTCCTGGGAAAAAAGTTCCTGGGACAAATTGTTCCGGGTAATTTCGGTGGAAAAGCGGCTTAATATGATTAAATAAATTAGTCTCTGGATCCACATTATTTTCAAAATCATATGTATCACGTTCTATATAATCAACACTTGCAAAGGCTTCAGTCTTAAATGAAAGAGTCATGAGTTCCTTATAAGAGATCCAATAATCAAGCAGAAAAAAAGAATGATGCATTCACTATTGTCATTTGTACAGATCCAGGTCCTTCATTTTTCTCACCATAATCACCTTGGCTTGTTCAGGAGGTCCATTCGTCCGGATGAAAACTTTTCCATTCCTGGTCCAAGTTGATTGAATTTTGGTTTCCTTTTTCAGGGTACGGCTGGTCCAAGCAATTTCTGCATTTTTCTTTGTCAAGTGCTCATTCAAATACACTCCGGTGCCTTTAAGTTTCTTAGCTTCCTTCAGGATTTCCACCTTGTGCTTTCTACTTGCAAACTTGACAATGATTTTAGGTTTAGTTTTTTTGTCCTTACTTGGAAGAATGTGACATGCTGAAATTTGCTGACTGTCCAGAGGAATGGTTTTACTCTTCATGAAGCGCACCACTTGTTGCTCCAGGGTTTCAAGCTCCTCAGATGGTGCATCCTCACCTTGTTGGTCACCAGATGGGCCTGTAGCCCGGGCATAACTTTGATGCCTAGTCTCTAGGCCGGTGATTACAAGGTCATCAGCTCTGGAATACTGTTCCAAGTCATCCACCCTTTGTTCCAGGAGCTCAATACGTTCTTCCTTCTGTTGAATAATAGTTTTTAGTTGCCTGATCTCCTCCATGAGGCCTGTCAGTTTTCTTTGTTGTTCCACCACAGTTTTATGTCACTTATTTCCCTTGACATAAAATTCAGGGAATTTTTCATTTCCGCCATTTCAGCTGCTATTTTTGCAGTAGTGGCCATTGTACTCCAAGCAGTCTTGACTTTTGTTGGATGTCAGTGCAATTTGATGATTTTAATGGATTTCATCAGGCCTTTGAGCAGAGAGAAACAGTTGCAGCCATCTTACTCAAAGCCACGCCCCCACGTCTACCTGAACTGATTAATTAATTGTAATATTAATTTAGCTTACCTCAAAGTTAATCTAATTAACTGACCCAAATATTAATAATTAATCATAATTGGTAATTATGGATTATTATTAATATTTCCCCTTTGAGCTAATTTGTTACAGTGTGTTCATGTGTTTAAACTGGAGTTCTCAATGCAAACCTTCATCACAACCCGAACGTTGCTCCGTTCGATTTGTGTTGTTGGTTGGCATGAGTCTCTTAGCAACACATGACACCGCAAAGTGTGAGCAGGCACTTTTGATAATCTGATAACAGCACAAAACCTCACAGACCCTTGTGTAAAGCTTGTTCCGTAGCAACCCTACACACATACAAGTTAAAGCCCTTTACCTCGACTGAGACACGTGCGGGCGTAAAGTGTAACCTTTAAACCAAAGACTACAGACTTTGGGCCTTGGCCCTTGAAACAAAGGGATGGTGATTTGAACACGAGTAACAAGAGTCAAAGCTCCTCGAGGCTTTGAATCAAAGGAGTCAATTGCGTCACAAATGATTCTTTGTTTTGAAGCGCCCTCGCTGGCGACCCCTGCTGGTCAGAACAGTGTAAGTGTAGAGAAAACTCAACTCAATGAAACACCTTTCACAAACCAATCGCAAAGGTTTGATCAAAGGTGCAAGCAAGTAATGGCAATGCACAAACTATCTAATACCGTTTAATATGAGGTGTCTTTCAAGGCACGATATCTTGGTAAACTGTAGGGCTCGTTTATGAAAGCTTGGTCAATCAGACCAATAAGAGACTATTAAATTCGCCTCTTCCTTTTATCAAATGCGTCATTAAACGTGTACAAATCTCTAAAAATGATACAAGATCACATAGAAATCGAATACACACTGGTTCACGGACTGTTGAAATTTAGAATAATTTCGAAACAGCTATGACGCGGAACGAAGCCCGTTTACTGAAATTCCATGACTTTAGCAGTCTGATACATGCTCAGAATCAATGATTTGAGACAAATGATTAACACTGGTTTCAGAGCTTCACGAAGCATGTCTCATAGGCGGTTTAAACTACTCCGTCCTCTCTCTCCCTCTCTCTCTCTCGACCCCCTTTCTTTTGGTTTCACTTTTAGTTGAAACCCAGATACCTTGGTTTTTATTTGAGTTTCATTTATTTCGACTTAAGTCTACCCCTATTTTATTTAGTGTATTTACACCTGTTGAGCCTGAATATTCATATTCAGTTAAGTTGAATTTAATTAAATTTGTAATTTAATTAAATCAATTTGCTTATTCAATTTCCCTTTTAGTTACCAGGGCTATGAGAACACTCCCTGTTTACTCTTTATTTTGATTTTATTTCAATTTATTTACTTACTTTGTTTCAGCCTGAATTTCCATATTCAGCTAAATAAAGTTTAACTAAATTTGAAATTTAACTAAATCAATTGTTTCCCTTTCCTTTTAGTTTTTTTTGAGCTATAAGGACATTCTACCTTTACTTATACCTTATCTTAGATATTTACTATCAACATCTTCCCTCTTTCTATAGGATTACAGTAGTTCTAGCAACTGTTGTTTCCATAACTACCCAGGTCATTAGCATCCTAATTCCTGTCTGTGCTTTACCCCTCCTCACTCCTTAGCACCAAGCTAAGTACATGAAGTACGGTTAACATAAACGCACAGTAGGCCCCAGACAGAACAGGAAACACTTCCCGTTGTTTCTTCTTCTTTTGACCTTGATGTTTGATGTGTCCCTGCTAGCTTACCCCTCTTTTACACCGCAAGCGTGAGCGGCGCGCGAGCGGCTCGTCCGCGCAACTACATCGTCACTGCAGCAGCAGACTCTCGCGAGTATTCACACTGGAAGCGTATAAGTACAGCGTCACAGCAGCGGCTGCAAAGCGTGTTCGGCAGACAATATAACCATTTCAAACAATGGGTAAGTTCTTTCAACATTTTTGTTTTTATACATTATAACTTGCAGAATATTTGTAATACCTGGAAGAGTTTGTTTTATCTAAAATCGTTGTTCATGGTCTACTTTACCGCCGTACGTATTTAAACATTTTGTTTTAATTCCTTTTAGAACGTGTTGTTTTTTGGGTCATAAAGCACTTTGTGCTTCTCGACCTCCACGATCAACCTCGTGTCATCCATTGATACAGGTTGTGTTTACGTCATCTGCCGCATGCACATGTTCACTAGAGCCTATATAGCATAGTGTCTGTGTATTGGAGTATTACATAAACTCAAATAAAGTTTATATTGTATTTTGTGGCTAGTTTGACTTTATTTTATTTTTTATAATAATACACCATACTTTCACCCAAAATGAATAATTAAAAAATTTAAATGGGTAAACACTAGGGGTGGTGAAAAAATTTTATTATTGATTAATCGCGAGTATGTTATGGACGAGTATGAATCGATTATTAAATTTTCAAAAATCGATTTTTTATTATTGTTAAAAAAAAAATGTTTTTGCATTATTTTATTTTGTAAAAAATGTTATACCGGAAGTTGAACGTCACGAACGCGCCCAGTTCCAGTTTGCAAGCGCGTGTAACGGCAGCCAGAGCGAGTGAGAGCAGGTGTGTAAAATGGAAGAACCAGGAACGAGCAACCAACCGATCCACCCAGCTCCATCTGGGCTCAAAGCAAGCGTGTGGATTCATTTTGGTTTTCATTGCAGGAGCTCTAAACAACATGTTGATAGAACGCATGCCACACTAAACTGAAGTACTGCGGCAATACGAGCAACTTGAGGGCCCACATTTCCCGCTTTCATCCAGAGGAGGCAGGGTGGGTTAAAGACGACCGCCTGAAGCCCGTCATCCCACCGAATCAGCACACTCTCCACGATATGACAAAATTGGCCCCGGGCTCGGAGAGAGCTAAGAAAATATATTTATGTATCCCAGGTATGAGCGTTGCTGCAGAGAGAGTGTTCTCCACTGCGGGAGACATCGTGTCAGCACAACGGAGCACACTCACGCCACAACATGTGGACCAGCTGGTCTTCCTCCATAAGAATCTGGTCATTCCAGAGCTATGAATGTTTAGTACAACTTGATTACTCACAAGTTAGTGTGTTGCATTTTGTCACTGTGTTCTACAGTACAGTATATAAGCTGAAGCTACAGTAGGTTGTTCAGAAATGTTCATTTTGTCTTCTTAATGATTAAATTGGACAATTTTCTTCTAGAAAGACAAGGTGTTCAGGTGGAGAAAAAACTTTTTCTTTACATTGACATGTTTCGACTGCAACCTGCAGTCTTCCTCCACCTGAACACCTTGTCTTTCTAGAAGAAAATTGTCCAATTTCTACAGTATGTTGGTTCTGATCTACTTCCTAAAGGAAATAAGCCTTTCATTTATTTGTTATTGGTTAGTTCAACTTGATGAGTTCATACATACAAATAATTCTGAAGTTATAACTACACGACACAGAAAGTGCTTTGAGTTGTTGTTACTCAATAAAAGAGTTAAGTAATTCAGCAGCTGACTTTTTTTAATACTGCCATCACTTTGTAGTGTATTTTCGTTTACTGTTGTGAAATGGAAAATCAATAATCGCTAATCGAGAATCGTTAATAATCGAAAATCGACTGTAATCGAATCGGGACTTCAATAATAGTAATCGAATCGAATCGGGAAATCAGACATATTAACCACCCCTAGTAAACACATATTTGTTATAGCCTACTTAATTTACTTTTCTGGCATAATTGTTAAAACACTAGACATTGGCATTGTTGTTAAAACTCTTGACATTCTTATTCTGTGCATTTTGAGCACGTTTTGTGTTAAATCACATTTATTTTGTCCATCAAAAGTGTGCTTTCACTTTAATTGAGCGTGAGCAGCACAGCAAAAAATAGACCGGACGCCGAAACCCCCGCTGCACTGCTGTTCACGCGCCGCTCCTGCTTGACGCTCACGCGCCGCGCCGCTCCTGCTCCCGGTGTGAATGCACTCATTGATTAACAAGGACGCCCGAAAAAAATACGCGCTGCTCACGCGCCGCTGACGCTTGCGGTGTGAAACCGGGGTTAGTCTAACAGCAGCTTAACCCATACGTGACACCTGTTTACCTATGTCTCCTAGCTAAACTTAAATGGGTAAAACACTCCTTTCTTCCCTTTCCTTTCTGATTTCATCTTATTGTTCTATTTTGGTTTTGCTCTATTTGTTACTCTCGTAGTATAACATGTGAAAAGAACCATCAGTATTTTGAGTAATAGTTTTATGACATGTAAAAAACCCAGTCATCAGTCGACGCTGCTTAAAGCACGTCAGCTAAGATACTCAAAACCTTTTTGTTGTGTGTGCTCACCAACACAAAATTTTAGCTGCACCACCCACATCAGCTATTTACATCTTACATGGCCTACATAGCCGTTCTCCAGACAGATAGCTTACCACCTCTGTAGAAACTTGCATGTGCCTTTGCCATTTCTCTCTTGTGTTCCCACAAGTGTGCCAGTAGGCCTCAGACATCCAGCCCTGCCACCCACCAGGACCACCTGGAGACCTGGCAGAGCAGTGTCCTGGACATCCTTCAGTCTGAAGCAGGCAACTACCTACCACGGCAGAGAAAGGAACTGTTAGACGACAACAAAAGCGGACGTCTGACAACCAGCCTGAGCCACCAAGAACTGACCAGCATCATCTTCTCCTTGGCCACGCTCAGGCCTCAAACAGGAGGTAAATGAACTAACGCTGCCAGCCACAGTGTAGCGTCTGGGCTATGAATCATTCTTTCATTTGTTCTGAATTAACCAATTCTGACTCTGTGTTTCTGAACACATTCTTTCATTCCGGACTAGATCTTGATAACATATGCTTTCTCTCAGAAGAGCTGTTAACCTGTGACCCATCCAATGTAGCTCACAGCTTTGGATGCGCTGGGTCTGCACCCCCAACTGTTTTATGACACCTTTAGGGGGTCCTCGAGACACTCCAGGACCTAAAACCAACATTCTTTCTCCCCCTGTGGTGAACTTCAGAGAGATCCACAGGAGAGATATGGACTTTCTCTGTGATCCAGACCTTCCACACACACACACACACACACGGACATTCCAATACACACACACCCAAACGTTTCTTCAAACTCATCATATAAAGTCATTTCTAAAGGTATATGATATATTTTTGGAGTGTTGCATGTTTTCCCATGTTACAGTAGCTTAGTTTATGATGTTTATTTGAAGGAGTGAACTTTTAAATGCTCCTATTCATGCATACGATGGTAACTTTGTATTCCCACCTCTTTCACCTGCCGTTCTTGGTATCTGGTTAACCGTCTCGTTATGACTGAGGTAGACAGAGACAGGAGATTACAGTAAAATTTATTATTCTATGTGTACCATCTTTCTGGGGTAAGAATGACGAATTCTGACATACTCAAACTATGCAGATGAACCGTCCCGACAGGACAAAGGAAATCTTCCCGCTCGAGAATCCCTGAAGGTGATTCGTCATTCACGAAAAAGGAGGCGTGAACGAGGATTTCCTTAAGAGGAAAGGACGTTCACTTTCTACTCACTTCAGCTTTTCGTCGGTTCATCTTCAGTTATTCATCCTTAGCTATCCTCTTCGGTTTTCTTCACTTTGGTTTCTTTTTAGCTTTAGTTTTAGTCTTTTGTCTTTGTTTTTCATATTCTCCTTTGTTCATTTCCACCTACGAGTGAACTGAACTTAGCCTGAATTATTTCTGTGGTAACTTCACTTTCAATGGACTTTTAACCCTCTGAGGTCGACAAACGCGCCTGCGCGTTTTGCTGGATTTTCTTCACATTGTAGCACTATAAACTTAAATTACTCCGTCATTTATGGTCATACAGAAAAAAGAAATATAAAAAAATAATCTGTGGTATTTCTACTTTTGTATGTGTCCACTTACAATCAAATCAAAACATTGTGTTTTTGTAAAATAAAGAAAATAAACAGGGTGTGCTTTCTGCCTCCCCGTTGCGGTGAACTTTTTTTTCTTGAGCACGTCTATAAACTGAAACCAAACTCAGCGAATACTTGTCACACATTTATGAGCCATATACCTTTATAAACATTTAAGTGTGTACTTTTAAATGATCGGATTCAAACTGAAAACAAATATTCTATGTTTAAGTAATTTGTATAAAACCAACAAGATGTCCAGCTTCTCAAACGCTTCCTAATTATTTTTTAATTTGACCACGCCTACGAGCGCAAAAGACATTCACATGCAAATCTCCACATGGAACGCGAACGCGCTCATTACCTCAAAAACAAAGCACCAACAAACTTCACGTCTCTGCTTTTCGTCGAGTTTGAAAGACGTGCCGTGAGCTTACATTGGCTTTACCTCAGAAGAAGAAGAACGCGATTTGAAGACAAGAAAGATGTAAGGTAAGAAATTCTTACATATTAGTTTGTTATTGTTGCATAAATTTCACATTGCAGTTGAACTGTTGCTAGATATATGGTGAATATTATAATATTTAGACCCGTGTTTACTGTTACTGTGTTTGTGGATATCTGCTCAAACGTAGATATGTATAATATGGTAACCATAATGTTTCATATTTTGGAGCGAGCTCTGGTTTTGAATGTATCATATTTGGAGCGCGATCGCGTTTGAATGTATCATATTTGGAGCACGATCGCGTTTGAATGTATCATATTTGGAGCGCGATCGCGTTTGAAACGCACTGTGCATAGCCTACTGCTTACAAGGCACAACAAACTTGGTGTTCATTATATTATATATTGTTGGAAACATTTGTGTGTGTGTGTGTGTGTGTGTGTGTGTGTGTGTGTGTGTGTGTGTGTGTATTCTGTGAATTTTAAAAAGCAATTTGAACCAGAAAAATCTAAAATTTATTCCCAATACATTTTAGAACTATATTCCCTATTTCTCTTGATATCAGTATGTTCACTTTTCTTTTTTTTTTTCAGGGACCAGATGCCACTGACATGAGTCTCTGTACATGAACATGGTAAAGTGAAAATCAAACACCTTGGAAATGAAAGGTATGTACAATGTTTTTAGGAATGGCAGAAAGGTCTCTGTCTTTGGATCATTGTTTTCAATAAGTGCTTTTTTGTCATTTGTTGTGTATATTTGGATTATGTTGTGTTGTAAATAAATCCAATCAAAAAGCCATTCTTTTTTAAATCTCCTCATTCTTTGTGCAAGGTTGCTCAGAATGACAGGGCCTGTTAGCTCCTAATAGGGCCATTAGGGAGTGTCTTTGTCTTTCTCAGGTGTGAAAAGCTTGCATATTAATGAGATGATCCGCCCCTTCGCATATTGCTTTTTCACACAAAACACGTCTTAGAAATTTTAAATCAATATATTGTCTTCTCTGAATGAGCAGTCAGGGTGATCTTCACATAGTTTTGGAGCAAATATTCTAGGCTACGTGATACAATTTTCAAAAGTCTTGTGAAGAAATAATCAGTATGGGTTTCATGACCTTATTTCAGTGACAATTTTTTTTTATTTTCACAAACCACGCATAAATGTCATTATCTCAAAACTACAAACTTTTACATACATGCTGCTGATATATTATTGTAGCAGAGTTTGTGCTGAATACAGTGTAATCAGACTTTAGCCATGAAAATGTCACAAGTAACAGAAATAAGCACAAATGTCAGAGCATGTCAGAACACCTCCAGGCCCAGAAAACAGCTCAGACCCCAGAGGGTTAAACTACCCGCGACTCTGCTCGCCACGGAAGAAACGAGAGAGCACGCCTAGCTCCGAAGGACTAACACACGCGCGCCTTCTTTCCTCAGCAACACAAAGAGAACTCTATGCAAGTATTAGCTTTATCAAGCTTTTAATGCGTTAAAATTGTTTACCCTGCTTAGGGTGATTCGATTTCTTGTTGTCTCTCAAAAGGTTACTCTGTCTGTGATTTTGCCATACTGTGATCATTCGGTGATCTCTCTCTATTCCTCTCACTCTCTCATTCTCATCCCCTTTCATTGTTTACTGCCATTATTCTGTTGTATACATATATTCCGGGTTTAACTGTAGTCCTATGTATTTGAAGTTTCATGTATTAAAACTAGGGCTGTCAGTTAAACGCGTTATTAACGGCGTTAATGCAAACCCATTTTAACGGTGTCAATTTTTTTATCGCGCGATTAACGCCTAGCAAACTTTGTAGTCTTTTTTCACATGCTTTTGCAACAACTAGTAACGTTAGTAAAGCTACAACACCACCGGATCTAGCTAGACCGGAAAACAAAACAACAGGCACGCCGCACACACTTGTTTGGGCTTGCGAGCCGGCCAAAGAGTGGACGAGAAGCCGCGTCTAGGACAACTTGTATCGCACATTGGACGCGCACTTTCTCAGTTTATGGCCAGCAATAAAAACGCCGAATGGCGCGGACGGTGTGTGTACACTCAGAGAATAATGTGTTCGAATTTTAAATACGAACGCGCTGCGCTTCTCGTCCAGTGTGCGACCCCCTTTAACGTTACGTTTTGAGTGGATGAATGATGAGCGCGAGACGCCGAGATGGATGCCAATAAGATTCTGAATGGAAAGTTTAATTTTAAAAAAGTGGCCAAATGGTTCAATTGACAAGACCAAAGTGATCTGTGTGTTTTGTCGTTGTGAACTGAGCTAGCATCGCAGCACGTCCAGTCTGAAACACCACTTGATGGCCAAGCACACACACAGCTGATGCGAATTCTCCGCCCCTTGTCAATATCAGGACCTTGTCAGTATTTCTTTCACCCTTTTATTGATGGACAGTGTTACATTATGTGAGAGATTATTTACTTCTAGTGAGAATGTTAGTGTGAAATTGAACACTACAGTATATGCCAATGTTGTTTTCAATAAAAAACATTTGCACAAAGCAAGCCGATCCACTTTTCCATGTTGATAAGAGCATTAAAATGAGAAAAAATAATGGGACAAAAAGAAATCAAGAGACATTTAGAATAGATAAAAATGTGCGATTAATTGCGAGTTAACTATGACATTAATGCGATTAATCGCGATTAAATATTTTAATCGTTTGACAGCACTAATTAAAACCCATTATACTCATGATTGCTTCTGTCTGCTGCTCACATTGCGAAGTCCCTTAAATGTTAGATCTAAGCTACAAGCTTTACCTTTGTTGATAATTTAATTCGTTTTTATAGAACAGAGAAGTTATTTTTTGTGGCCAGAAAAATAGCCTCTTCGTGAGAGTTTATAAAAGGATAACTTTTCCTGAGAATTGATAGAGGGATCTTACGGCCAGTTTGCGGGACAAACGGTCTGTTTGATAACTAAATTAATTCCATTAAGGGTTATCTCATATAATCGATCTGTAATAAGACAATTGATATATGAATGATGAATTATAATTCGTTGTGATTGATTATTCATATATACAATCAATCTATTTTCAGTTTCGATAATTTAATGTAACTGTATATGCGATAAATGAATCATACCCCTGATTCATTATTATTGATTCCCTATATCATTTGAGCTAAGCATTCCTTACAACAGAATTCCACAGAGAACGAACCCTGCTCAGGCAGGCACAGGACAGATGCAAAGATCCTAACAGAGTGGAGCAACTGAAAGAGTTCACCAGTCTTCAGGTGGCTGACAGCTGCTGAGCACCTGCCATCAGACGGGTAAATAACTGTTTCAATCAAAGAACTTAAAGAACTGTTTCTCAAAGAGAGACGCTAAAGCCATCAGTGTTCAGCCAGAGCTAAAGTCCAAACACTGACTCAGCAATGCTGTAACATCATAGACAAACGCAAGGGGGTCCTGAACAGAACTGAAACAGTCCAACCACCTGCAAATGGACCCCACAAGAAAGATGTATCCTGCTAAACTTGCAATCAGCAGGGAAACCTCCCCAGCCAAGCACAGAGTTACCAAGGGCGGAGACAAATCCCTCTGCTTAACACGTCATTGGACGGTTTCCTGAAAGCTTCTGCAGCCGCAGAAGGAAAAGGATTAATTCAGAAGAATCCTGAAACAACACGTGTAGTGACACTCAAAGACCTCAACCCAATGGCCAGACAGATCCCTGCATTTACACCAGAGTTTGCAGGAGACCACGACGTCCACGCCTACCTGCGAGGCATTGACTTTCACCTGCAGTCTTTGATGAGTGTGCACCATCAAGATAGACTCTATCTGATCTGAGTCACAACCAGCCCAGAGTGGCACCGCGTTCTGGCTTTGGCTGTGGCACTACCAGCAGCTGGAACAAGCCATCATAACAGGATTCTCAGACTTAAGAGTCTGAATGCAGACTGGGCACTGCCCAGACACCAAACAGACCTAAAAGCGCCTGTGCTAATACCACAGACTCCGAACGAGCTTACCTTGGAGCTTGCAACGAACCTGTGACAGAGGAAGACACCAGCTCCAAGAACCTTTTCCTCCAAAACCAGTTAGTCACCATTTCTGGCCGCCCCACGCAATGCCCACTCAACGATGTGTGGCTTGATGCAGAAGGCCTTTAACACTCAAGGCCTCGTCAGAAAGGGTGCCTAAGACCCCAGTGACTCTGAACTGCAAACAAACCAGAAGGCACACCGCTTGACCACAATGCAAGCCTCTGCTACAAAGTTCCCAGTCAGCATAGGACATAGAACTTTTAAAGTAGATGAAAATGTGTGCTCAAAAGAAGCAGGAAGCTGCATTAGTCAAATTAGAATTTTACTGATTTAAAGAAAATCTTGAATGCATGTGTAAGCCTCACGTGCCAACAGACTATGCACTGCTTTTTGAAACATACAGACATTTGCCACCTTCTGGTTGAAATTGGCACTGCTGCATATTAGTTTCCATGACAATGACTTGTTAGATGAAACACTAACTTTAAATAGGGCATGCTCACCCTGACGCCAGATAGTAAGCAAACCACCTGAGCTGCGTAAACTAACATGACCTAGCGCCCCTTCGTTTAACCCCCTGAGGTCGGCTGTCACGCCGGCGCGATAGGCTCGTTTTTTTCCTTATCAGTGCAAAAGAGACTCAAAATACTCTGTTGATTTTGATCTTAAATACTTGTGTTATACATCATTCGATCCTGTTAAGTGTGTATTTTTTTTGTGTATACCCACAATAAAAACAAAGTGTTGTGCTTTTCGCCAAATAAAGAAAAATAAACATGATGCGAGTTCTGCCCACTCTCTGTCAGTGAAGTCCATTCTGAAACGCGTCCGAAAATGAACTGTAACTCAGCGAATACTTCTCACACAGACATGTGAGGTTTGTCTTTATGAAGCTTGAATTCTCTTCTTTTAAATGAAGTAATTTATATAAAAAACAAATATTCTCAGTTTATGTAATCCGTTTGAAAGCAAGGAGAGGTACCGTTTTTCGTTCTCCCTTCATTATCTTTAATGAGCTGAGGCCACCACGCCCCCGGCGCTATTCACATGGTAAATAGTTTAGGTGATCTATTTGCATCGCACACGCCCCCCGATCAATGCCATAAAAACACAAAGCTTTTTCATCAGATTCACTGAGAGTTCATCGCGCTTAGAGAGGATGGCACGCTTCTCCGGTAAAGACGCCCTTCAGATGATTCTGGACAGCAAGGAAGAATTCACCTTTTCCTCAGAGGAAGATTGCAACTCGGAAAACGAACGACAGCATTTTGAAGAGCGAATTGATCCCGCCGAGGATACAAGTTCGGAGTAAGTTGTTTACTGTTATATAATTCTTTTTCTGATAATATAGAACTCGTATGAATTTTCAGACTGTATTTTGCCTAGTTTTGGCTAGCTTTTGTCATCTTACAGGAACGATTGCCATACAATATCCCTAACATTCGTGTATATGCTCAAGTGTAAACTTTTTTAAATGTGATATTGCTCTTTAAACATATTTGTATATTAAATATATTTCACTCAGTTTTGATTAGCTTATGACACTGATTAAAATGCTAAAATGCTGCCTTATGCGTAATGTAGCTTGTTTGCGAATATCTGCTTAGGTTATATAATGTGATTTAGTGCAAATATATTTCAGCCTGGTAAAATATGTGATACTGTCTAAATACATTATATTTTTATATAAATGGTCGGTTTTGGTTAGCCTATGACACTGTTTATCATGCTTAAATACTGCCTTATGCACAGATGTTTGTGAATACAGGTGTAAATGTTTGAAATGTAGTGATGTGTGTCGTTCGCGAACGATCCGTTCATTGCGTGTGTCACTAAATGCGTGCAGTCTATATGGCCCATCAACAGATACTCGCGGTGATAGACCGCGTGGTCTATGGCCCATAAATAGATATTTCTCCGTCCTATGGCCCATCAACAAATATATACATTGTGCGTCCATAACCATCAATTGCTCATCAGTTTACTTTGAATAATGTATGCTAACAGTTTTATTTGGTTGTTGTTTTTTTAGGAATGTGTCTGCATCACGCTCTCCTTCTCCAGCACCCCACAGAGGGACACGCAGGTGTCATTCAGTTCTCAGTGCGATCGAGAATCATACTGAGTAAGTGCATAGACGTAATATTTTACAGATGAAATGTAGCCTAATTGTGTTTACAGCGTCATAATATAAAAGTAGCCTACCTATTCTTGTGTGAAATGACAAAAACGTTGTCTTTTTTTATCCATGGCCATTAGTGATTGATAATGATAATACAATTTCTTTAATTGTGTTATCAGCATGCTCACGTGTTTTTTTTTTTTTTTTTTTACAGATGTGACAATGAACTTGTACAAGCACCTGTCCCCAAGAGAGACAAGGCTAACCAGCAGGCAAGCAACAGGCAGTCCACTCTGGCATGGAAAACAGAGACTGATGTTGACATGGTTCCACAGACTGTGCGATTCCGTCCTGCACGGGAAACTGGACCACAACTGAGCTCTGTTGACTCACATTCGCCCATGAGTCTATTCAAACATTTTTTTTCAGAAAGTGCTGTATCAACTCTGTGCCACAACACCAATGCTCAGGCTGCCAAGGCAACTGCAAAGGGCTGCAAATATAAATGGACACATATCAGCATCAGTGAGATGTACCGCTACATTGGGTTGTTATTTTACATGGCCATGGTGAAGGTCAGCTCCATCAGGGACTACTGGCGGCAAAGCAGTGTTTTCTCCGTACCCTTTCCAGCTACAGTTATGTCCCGGGACAGATACCGCACCATTTCATGGAATGTGCACATGAGTCACCCAAATGCAGATATGGATAATGACAGAAAGAGGGGCACAACTGAACATGACCATCTTTTCAGGGTCAAACCTCTCATGGACACTATTCGTCATGCTTGTAAAGTCATCTATCATCCTAAAAGAAACTTAGCTGTGGATGAAAGAATGGTGGCATGCAAAGCACACAGAGGTATGACGCAGTACATGAAAGCCAAGCCAACCAGATGGGGTTTCAAGTTGTTTCATTTCCATGTCCTGCACTTGTGACTGCCTACAACAAACACATGGGGGGTGTTGACCTGTCCGATCAGCTGATACAGTACTACACAACACAGCACAAATCCATGAAGTGGTACAGAAAGATTTTTCTACACTTCTTGGACATTGTTTCCACCAACTCTTTCATTGTGCACAAAGAGCTACATGGTAACTTGTCCCATAAAGAGTTTATAAAGCAACTTATCACAGAGCTCTGGGATGTGTCACAGAAAACGGCACCAAAACGGACCGATAGTGACCATGTACCGGTTCCAGGAGCTGTGCTGACTTCAGATGACAGGGATGTTGCCACAGTTGGTCGCCGCAATTGTGTGCATTGCACAGCAGTACGTGGTAAAAGACAATTAACACCATGGAAATGCCAGGCATGCAATGTTCACTTATGTCTTCAGTTGAACAGGAACTGTTTTCAAGAGTGGCATAAAGATGTGTGACTGTGTTCAGATGTGTGTGCTCTGCTGACCACCTTCCACTAACCATCAGGCTGTATAGTT
Source organism: Rutilus rutilus (assembly GCF_951802725.1). NCBI lineage: Eukaryota > Metazoa > Chordata > Actinopteri > Cypriniformes > Leuciscidae > Rutilus > Rutilus rutilus. The sequence continues at coordinate 44,380,520 of NC_140211.1, read as the reverse complement.
ATCATAGTTATTACAATCCCGTGTACTGTATTTTGCATGAATGAGGATTTGTGTTGGACAGATATTTTTGTGTGTTGCAGTTGGTATTATGCCATACGGAACCATTGCCACTGAATCTGTTTTAACGACGGCAGTGGGGCTTCGACAGCCTTAGTCAAACGGGTTTCGTTTGGTCAGGTTGTGGTGTTAGAGTTTTAAATTGTAATAATATTTCACAGTATTACTGTTGTTTCTGTATTTTTGATCAAATAAATGCAAGCTTCTTTAAAAAATATTAAAAATAGTAATGTGTCCAAACTATTGACCGGTACTATATGTTTATATATGTTGCACTGTGGTCTTGTGAGGCACAACATTTAGTTCCTCCACATAGAGGAATTACAATAAAACAGATTTGAAAAACAAAAACCTTTGAATCTCCTCTCATTCTTTGTTCAGGCTGCCTCACAGCACCTTGATGGGCCTTTAGCCATTTGGGGAGTGGTCTTTAGGTCACACCCCTGGTGTAAATCACATTAATATTCATGGCCATTAACACGCCCATGCATACAGCAGTGCTGACACAAAAACTGACATGCAAAATTAAAATCGTTATATTGTTGTTTGTGAAAGAGTGGACAGAATGATTTTCACATCATTTTGTAGAAAAAATTCTAGCCTACAAGATTAGTTATTCAAAAGTCTTGTGGACAACTATTCAGTATGTGTTTTATGGCCTTATTGCAGTGTCAATTTTTTTCCAAAACGTACTAACCACGCATAAACTACTGTTATCCTAAAAGTGTGCATTTGATCACTCCGATCCAAATAGGACACAACATGCGATACACATTTTGATCACTGGTTGCTGGCTTGTTTAAATGCAGATAAAACGATAGCTGGAATTGACATCTCTACTAAAAGTGAAAAAGTTTTTTTTACTGGTATCGGTAATTTCAGCATTAAAGCGTAAGTCTGTTTGAAAAAGGAAGCTCAACTCAGCAGCATGCTGTACCGGTATTTATTATTCTGCTTTAACTGGAGAAATCCAAATTGCTGTATTGTTTAATCTGTTTCTGACGAAGAAATCTCAGTACAGTGTTATATACACATAGACTTGGGTGATGCTCCCCATTCTACAATGTAAAGGCCTTACAAATTATTGTTAGTTTGATGTAATTCATCTAAATTTTGGCTGAGCTACCTAGTGATCAAAATTGTTTCACTCGCTGTAAAGTCAATATTTATGCATGAGATGGACTTAAACTTGTATAGGGTGACCATGCGTCCTGTTTAACCAGGACATGTCTGGCCAGGATTTCGAGTTCGCCCAAAATGCCCGGGATTCGGCTTTTGCTTTCTACAGTCACCATTCATTATGTTTACATTATTACATTATTTGACACTGACACGTACGTGCCAGCTTTGCAGGTCATGCATTCTGCTTCACACGGATCCCGATCGAGACGAAAACACAGGAATTTTCTTAGCAATGCTAAAACGCACATCAACCGATCACTTGTTTAGCGTTCATGTAAACACTACATTCAGATTCACCAATCGGAATTCAGTCCTACTGAATCAAAAGGTGTGCATGTAAACAAAATGAATGGCGACGAGAAAGCAAAAGCCGTATCCCGGATATTTTGGGCGATCTCGAAATCCCGGCCGGACATGTCCTGGAATATGGTCACCCTAACCTTGTATGCTTAGACAAGCTTCGACTTACAGCAAATCTATTTCCTTACTTTTAAACAAGTAGAAGAAGTTGTTTAAAGTAAAGAGAAGAGTTACATGAGTAAAATTGGCCAATGCCAAACCACATTTGCATTTTACTGAATGTAACGTCAAGTTTTGAAAGACTCAAAGTATAGGCGCCACATTTTAACTCGTTTAAACATGTATAACTCATTTAAAATGTGTAGACATTCTTCATAGACTGTTGAATTGCTCTGACATGCACTGGTTCCCATGACAACGACTTGTCACAGGAAGTGCTAACTCGTGACGTCATATTGTAAACAAACCAGCCTAGATAGCTAAGCTAACCTAACCTAGCGTCCATTCAGCTTAGGCTAAGCTAAATAATAACTTCTACAGTTAGCGGTTAGCATCATTTACTTGAAGCCTTTAACTACAGCTTGTGCTGTGCACAGTGCAAAGTGATCTAAAATACTTTTCCTTTAACCCCAGTTAGGGTTCTGATTTTTCACTTTCTCTTTCCTTATTTTCAATTCTTCCCAGCTGAATTTCACCGGCACTAGTTTAGGAGTAGTCCTTGCTGAGTGCTGTCGGCTAAATTTGCAGTTACCTTGTAAATTAAATCTAAATTTAATTACATGTAAACTGTGTAGCTAGAGAAGAATTCTTATAGTAATGAGAATTTTCATCAGCATGTTGACTAAACTTTTGTAAGGACACACACATAGGGATTGTGTGTCTTGAACACACAGCAGCTGTGACCCACTATGGAGTCTGGTCCAAGCACATCAAATATATAAAAAATGATGTTTATTCAGCCAGCGCACATACCTGTATTTACATCCTGTTTTCGGTCGAAGTCCACAGTAATCGATTGTCGAGTTCACGCGCATAGGTTTAGTACCTATGATCACGTGCGTGAACTCGACAATCGACTACTGTGGACTTCGACCGAAAACAGGATGTAAATACAGGTATGTGCGCTGGCTGAATAAACATCATTTTTATTCATATCTTTCACATCTACTGCAGTCAGATTCACCCGCGTTCACTCCGAAGGAATCACTCACATGACCTGTGCACTTGTAATGACACATCAAGGATGTTAAGAGGCTAAAAGCAGGTTTAAAACTTGCCCCATTGAAGTCAACAGGGTGCAAATTTTAAAAAGAGGATAACACGTTGTAGGCAACACCGATTTTTGTCGTTGTTCTCTGTACTGACAGCACTCCAAATGTACAAAAAAATGAGCTCAATGTTAAAATTGACCGGAGTTCTCCTTTAAGCCCTTTTTATTTTACTTTGATAATAATAGCCGTCAGCTATTCACTTGTCTATGCTTTCATTTATTTGATTTATTTACATTTCCCCTCTTGTTCTAATGTGGTTCCATTTCCCATAGGGCCCAGAAAGGAACCAGAGACATCTTTATTTGTGATTTTGTTTATTTTCAACAAGTGCACTCATTTTTATGACCCTGCAACACAAGTAATCTCAACGGTTACTAGGGCATAACTATAGTCCTGAGGATTGATAATAAGCATAATATGAATAGGAAAACTGTCCCTTTTTCCTCCTATCCTTCACTTCATCAAGCCCGTTGTGAACCACCAGTTAAGTCCAGAGAAATAATTTAGCCATAAGAACCACATTAAGTCATTTATTTTCTCTCGGCTTATGCCCTTTCCAGAAAATATCCTCGGAAACACACAAGTCTTAGCCTCCTAACATCCACAGCTAAGATGATAAGGATACAAGACACACTTGACAAGCTAGCTACACATGAAACACCTAGCTTTATGCTACATACCTAGCTAACCTATCAAACCTTAGCTCTGAACTCTTTAGGGTCATGCATTAGCCTCTCACCCCTAGTGTGCCAAAAATGTCGCAGATCCTCTGTTTAACCTGACCCTAACCAGACAGGAGACCGAAAGGACTGACAAGCCATCGCGAGGAACATTGTTCCACCAAGGCTGCTGACATCCTACAGCACCAGAGCCAAACGTAACTGCACCATGAGAGAAGAGGACAAACGACCCATGACCCAAGCCAGAGTTACAGCCTCACGGGGCTGATCAAGATTATCATCTCCTTACCCCATCATAGGGGTATGAAAAAGCCTCACACACCAGCTAGAGACTGAGGTTCAAACCAGATTCAACGCAGCTGGACTGAGCATGCCCAGCACAGAACTGTCACCATGGCAACAACCCAGGTAACAGCCAAGCCCCTTGGAGAAGCCATGGAGGACAACACCCTCAACCTGCAAAAACCACAGGATGACCAACGGCTGTCAACGACAACATCCTCCTCCACACCATTCACACAGGTGTCAATCGGAGGCTCCACAAGGACAGCTGGATGTACCTGACTCAGAGCTACAGGAGCTGCTGACACACGCAAAACAGCTCCCTGAACAGGACTCACCCGAGGAGTCCTGTAAAGTACAAGCGTCCGACTCCTTGCCTACCCCAGCTTAGGCAAGCTCACATCGGCACCGCCATAAGGACAGAGCAACACTTCAATCCTTCAGACATCTCTTGACAGAGGTTAACAACTACCTTCTGACCTCCTGCCACCAGCACTAGGTCGGCCTGAAAACCTCTCTATGCTACATAGAGTCTTAACCACTTCCTGCAACCACAAGCAAACACCTGCCCCAAAACTAATGGACTTCAGAATGACAGGTGACACCCTGTCAAGGCACCTGCTGCTTCGACACCTGCTGCACCAACTCAAAGACCTGGACTTGGCTACTATTTACATCACCTGATGGAACGACCACCGCTCCAGGAAACACACACAACCAGAGGCCACCATGGCCTTCCAGCCTTGTATGACAGAGGTGTGTCTGATCTTTCTGCATTTCCAACGTCGTTCGTGGTTGTCCTTGAGAGGAACAACAACGATCGAAAGGGGGAAATATGTAGCGTCTGGACCAATCAGACACACACAAATTATTCATTTATTTAATGAATAATCCAGCAAACTCACTCTCCCAACCAAGGCCTGTGAAACTTTCCCCAAAAACTAACATCCCAAATGAAGCTAACACACTGGCAGGACGCCGTGTCTTGTTACAGGACACACAGAGACTGATAAGAGTTTTACGATCCAAAGGAATGTGGCCACATGCGCAAGAGAGAGACAATGGGAAGACAGAAACAATCTTTAATACAGACTTTGCTGCATATGAACATGCATTCCAGAACATTTTGTGAATGATTTACTGCCTTGTGTTGTGTCTTTTAATACTATTATCTGTTGATACTATTATCTCTTTGATATATCTTATTATAGACTCACAGTCAACGTAACCCCACGCATACCATGTTTGGTCTCTATAAATTGGTACTTTGAAGATCGAAATGATTGTGTACATGATATGCCGATAGCTGTGCAACATATTAGTATTACAAGAATCTTTCTTAGTTTCATCTTCAGAAACCAATCCAGCGTGCCATTGCAAATGAGCATGCTTAGAACAAAAACTCAATTCAACCACAGAAGAAACTCCCGCTTGTGAAATTCCACCCTTCTCATTGGTCAAACAAACCCGGAAAGGTGTGACCTTGGTCAAGCTTTAAAAGGCCTTGTCACTGACCCTTCCCACTTCTTAGCTTTTTGGCTGCTGGCTCCACTGTTGCTCCTCACGTTGATAGTGGGGGGGCCCAAGGGCCCCAGAAGGCCTGAGCATTGTCTACATGCTTTCATGCTCCCAAAGGGAGCTTCAATCCAGGAAACTGCAACTGAACAAGCGACGATCAACTCTTGGCCTTCTCGACACTTCAGGATGCCGTGCTGTCCAGCATGGCCTCAGCAGGCCCCCGGGCTGCAAGCTCCGACCCACAACAGCGTCGAAACCAACATGCAAGTCATCATCATCTTCTCCATCAAGCAGAGAAGAAAACGATGGCAGCTTGCACCATGACTTTTGACACTCACGGACTCATCAACGAACTCAATTTTCAACCACTTCAAAAATTGTCCACGATTGCAACTGACCATGCAAGTATCAATTTAATGAGGTGCTCTGAAAATGATAAGCTGATGGTTCTTTTCATAGTTAAATAGATCTTTTCCATAGTTCTATTTCCTGCTTCCGGTTCCATATCACTCACCCTTTTACCTATGCATGTATGTATGTATGTATGTATGTATGTATGTATGTATGTATGAATGTATGAATGTATGTTTGTTTAGTTATGTTTGTGATTTAGTTAATAAAACTTGTTCACAACAGGTATTTGGTTCTGATTCCCTGCTTGCAACAAAGTCCCTTTTACGATCTTGATCTTGTTACATGCTCTAAGCGCTGTACATGCTAAGAAATAATTATTTTTCGGTGGCCATGAAAGATACACTTTTCTTAGAATAAATGAATAATCAAAGAGTTCGATGGAACTGATTAATTGATTGTAATATTAATTTAGCTTACCTCAAAGTTTATCTAATTAACTGACCCAAATATTAATAATTAATCATAATTGGTAATTATGGATTATTATGAATATTTCCCCTTTGAGCTAATTTGTTACACAACACAACTAGGTTCAACAGTGTAATTTGCTATGATCTGGGGCTTTTTGCCAAAGACTTAAAATGGGAAAGGGAAACATTTTATGAATGTAACATCCATGGGGGACATGTTTAGTGAACCATCAAAAGGTTGTTGTAAAGTCATGCTTGAATACCTGATCCCCCTCATTCTCTAACAGCGACTCCAACTCTTTGCGCAGGACCAGTGGACTGAGATACGGCACAGACACCGGTTTTGGGTTGGGCCACTTTTGACCCAAAGTGTCCTTGAACAACAAAATACAGATTTAATCAAACAACTGTAAGCAATAAATATGATTCTTGAAAAACTAAGAATATTAAAACTAGAAGATGCTCACTCACCGCCACCTCTTGTAGGCTGTTGGGCAGGCTTGTGGTGGATATGCCATGATTGGGTTTTTGAATCAAGTCCAGACTCTGCAGTGGGCCTCCCACACTGTTGCTCCGGGTTAAAGTGTTGCGTTTCTCAGCTTGTCTCTCTATGAGACCCAGGGGGTCTGAATGTACTGGCTCTGGTACAAAGCTACAGTGCAAAGTCATAAATCATAATGTGATAAAAAAAATTAAAAAAACATCATCAGTTAGCCAGTTTATCAGTTATCAGTTAGAAAAAAAATTCTAAATTCCAGCAACAAAATATTTAAGTTGTGGTTAAACAACACATTAATTTCTCCAATATATCTTTATGTTAACTAATGAAGCAACTAATGTTAACAAATGGAGCCTTATTGTAAAGTGACATGTTGTAGTCCAGACTCCAGATCAAAATATAAAAATGTTTAAGTTTGAAAATAAATGGCCTATTAAGTCTTTAAGTTTTTGGTGCTGTGATAAACACCATTGCGAATACAAAAACCTGAATGGCTGTTTAAAACATTTAAATACTGTTCAGAAACAGAAAGTAGCGCAGCTGCTTTGTTTACAGGGTTACCAGTGTAACGGCATTTCTGCTGTTCCATAAGCACCATCTGCTGTTGGAGAGTGAATGTGAATTTTCATTCAGCACGTCTTCTCCACTCATTCCTGCATGCTGCACATGCGTATCAGGGGTTGCAGTGTGTGCACGTCTCTTTGACATTTTAACCGGTTTATGGACAAACATTCTAAAAATACATTCTTAAAATCGGAATAATTCATAATAAATAATTATTGACGGCATTTTAAAGTGCCCACGATAACAATAACGTGCACGTTCATTATCTTGATTTACCATATTACCGTATATCAGCATGTCAACTCAACACAAATCTCATTTAGATATGTTTACATGCACTCATGTTCATCAATCGGCGTTGCAATCTGATTCACATTGTTTACATGTGCATTACACGTATTCTGAAGAGAACTTTAGCACATGCGCAGTGCCCAGTTGCCATGCTAAGAATTAGAGAAAGTCACTGGAGGTGTCAGATGAGTTTTTTTTTTTTTGCAAATATTTTGTTAACGTCCAGTCAGACTTAAATAAACATCTGCATGTTCGTATGAAGAAAAATATATGTAACCATACACATCATGGCACTGGACATATGTGCAAGGTATTTTTTAAAGGGTAACTAAACCCTAAACCAACTTTTTTTAGTTAATGATCTGTAAGAATGGGGCTTTATTAGTGCTGTTCATTGATTCGAGTAACTTTTTTGACATTAGGGTATAAAGTGTTTTAATTCTACAATATATGGTGTAAAAACGTCTGAGTGCTGCCTTCTTCAGGTTGAACGGTGGCTACTGCAGCTGAATTTTCCTATTGGATGTTTGCGGTGGCAGGTGACGTAAGCGGTGGCAGGTGACGTAAGCAGGTTCCAGCTCACCACGCCCTCCCTTGGTACGAGCTACCACGCATAGTATTGCATCAGTTAGGATAGCTTCAAGTTAGCGTAGATTTCAGGCACGTGCAGAGGGGGGGGCGTTGGGTGCTCGAGCACCTGCCCCTTTGCCCCTTGGTGCCCAAAGTGCCCTTTTGTCAAGGCAAAATTTCCTCTCCTTTTTTTGTAATTAAAGGCCCTTTTGTGGATGCCTGCCCAACCTAACTATTAGTAAAATTAATAAATAATAATTTAGCCGTAAATGAAATGATCCACATGATGACCTTTCACCTGACGAACTCATCCGGAACGATTCCTCACGCTGCACGCACATTCTTTAATTTCGCGCGGCTACGCGCACTACCAGAAGATATCTTAAAATCTGCGGCTGCTGGTAAGTGGCGTTTCATTTTCAGCGAAGTGATTTTGATGTTTGTTTACTTATTATTATTATTTTACAAGGACGACGTGAAGAGAGCATGCAGAGATGTTGTTTATATTGCAGTGTGTAGGAGGTAGAAGTAACTGTTTTCCTGAATGCCATCAAGATTAAAACCGAGACTGATTTCATAACAGGTCAATAAACAAATAGTTAAAATTAAGTCACTTACATTTTAGACGCAATGACTGTTTTTGTTCTGTTTCAGCAGCGAAAATAGTTCCAAACAAATATCACCGCAGAATCATCGCGCATCTCACAGCAACACTTGTTGCATTACTGAATGATTCAGCATTTTGAACGAATCGGTTGAGTCAAAGATTCAATTACCCATTCACAAACTGCCTCATTCTGAATAAATCAGCCGATTGAACGAATCGTTTGAATGAATGACTCAATGACTCGCTCATTAAAACGGTCGCCTGCCGCCTCCTACTGGCGGTTTAGTTTCATAAAGTATCATCTTTTCAACATTCCTTATTTTTGTATAGTCAAAAATATTTAAAATAATCTAATTTAATACAGTTATAATTTTTCAATGTAAATTATTTAATGTGATTGGTAACTATAATATAATAACTATAATATATTGATCAAATTTAAGAATTTGAAATGAAAGTTGGAGCATACATTTAAAGGAGAAGTTCACTTTCAAAAAAACTTTTGCTGATAATTTACTCACCCCCATGTCATCCAAGATGTCCATGTCTTTCTTTCTTCAGTCGCAAAGAAATTAAGGTTTTTGATGAAAACATTCCAGGATTTCCCCCCATGTAATGGATTCTATTGGGACCCAAACGGTAGAAGGTCCAAATGACAGTTTAAGTGCAGCTTCAAAGGGCTTTAAACGATACCAGACGATGAATAAGGGTCTTATCTAGCGAAACGATCGGTCATTTCCAAAATAAATAAAAAAGTTTACGTTTTATAAGCACAAACGCTCGCCTTGCTCTGTTCTGTGATGCGCGTTCGTGACGTCACGTAATACGCAATTACGTTGAAAAGGTCACGCTTGACGTGTTTACAAATGTGCAGGAGGAGGACCATATACACATTTTCAAATGTATTTGTGTCAGTTTATCGTTTAAAATGCCCATTTCGTGTGCGTATCCTGGGTGTTTTAATATTAAAAAGCCAAAAAGAACATTTTCTTCAGGACAGAAATTTTTCAAGCGTGACCTTTTCAACGTAATTGCGTATTACGTGACGTCACGAACGCGCATCACAGAACAGAGCAAGGCGAACATTTGTGCTTATAAAACTTAAACTTTTTTATTTATTTTGGAATTGACCGATCGTTTCGCTAGATAAGACCCTTATTCATCATCTGGTATCGTTTAAAGCCCTTTGAAGCTGCACTTAAACTGTCATTTGGACCTTCTACCGTTTGGGTCCCAATAGAATCCATTACATGGGGGGAAATCCTGGAATGTTTTCATCAAAAACCTTAATTTCTTTGCGACTGAAGAAAGAAAGACATGGACATCTTGGATGACATGGGGGTGAGTAAATTATCAGCAAAAGTTTTTTTGAAAGTGAACTTCTCCTTTAATAAAATTAGGGGAAAGATGCCCTTTATAAAAGATACAAAAAATTAGAGATTTCAAACAGTGATGTAATGAAACATTGACAATTTAAGTTTGAAGGGAGAAAAGCCTCTGTTTAGGCTATTAAGGAAATGTAATTTTGCCAAAAGAAGAACTTTTATTTTATATAAATGTTAATTTTAAATCAGCCTACTTCAGTGTGATATGTTACCATACTATCATGCTTAACACTAAGAATTTGAATAATTGTAATGTGATGATCAGATGCAGATATCTAAATCAAAGAATATGGGCGGTTTGCGGGTGGATTATTTATTTTTAACAGTGGATTTGGGCAGATTCGGGTGACTCAAAGTACACCAGATTAATGAATTTATCTTTAAAATGTACAAAATTTTCTTACGGGGGGGCATGCCCCCGGACCCCCCTAGAGGTACCAAGCTCCACCCACAAAAATGATGTGGGAAACACATTAGGCTATATGATGATCTACAAAGAAATACACATTTTATTATCTTATTATTAAAATACATTATTAGGATTTTACCACCTCCGCCTCATTTTAAGCCAGGAAAAACACAGCCCCATTTAAAGCCTTGTTCCATGTGCCCCCCTTTTATACTTTGAGCACCTGCCCCTCCAGAGGTCTCTGCACGGCCCTGGTAGATTTATCTGTATTAAGTACAGTGGTCAGGAGGGTACGTAGGTGTAGTGTTGCTGGTTGCAACAGCACTGCTGGACTGCATAGCTTTCCAGCAGACTTGGAAATTAGGCGCCAGAGGAGCTCAACTGTGCAAACTGCATCTCTAACGCAATAGAGGTGGAAATGGGCTTCTCCACACAGCTCGCGCTGAAAAGTGACGCAGTGCCAAACACTGCTCCTCCTGCATGGACTCTACCACTGCAGCGGCGTCTTGATGTAAGTGATCATATCATATTTATGGTTAGGCTAAAGTTAATCCTCTGGGGTCGACAAATGAGTTCCACATAGCGGCAAAATATGAATATGCTTACAGAGAGCGCGCACTATTGACATGAACTCGATAAAACTCATCAGATTCATGTACTTTACGTCGTCTACTTTACTCTCCATTTTAGAGCCTGACAGCAGCTGTCAATTAATCCGTCACTGCGGGTCTCAGGTGCACGCCCCGCCCCGCTCAGCCCCGCCCTCGGTTCGTCCCCTCTATCTCCGCTGGGGTCTGCCCACTTTTCTAGCATTTTTCAAATATTGCCAGTGGGTGGAGTCAGGGGTTTAGTTACCCTTTAAGATTTATTTAGGGTGCGTGTAAAGGTAGTTTACAAAGGTATTTTCAATTCAACTAAATTGGCACTTATGGTTTCAAAATCAAGCTTTCAATATTTACTCATGCACCAAAAAACACAAAAATTAGTTATGACCAGGGCTTGACATTAACACCCGCCAACCCGCCAAATGCGGGTGGATTTTGCTCGTGGCGGGTAACATAGTCACTCCAACTAGCCACTTTGGCGGGTTGAATAATTGTAGTCTTTTCAAAAGGCATCTGAAATAAGTGTGACACTACGACACTACAACTCCCATGAGTATTAGGGCTGTCAACGTCAACGAATATTCTAAATTCCAATATATATTCGAATAGTTTTAAAAACAGAATTTCGAAGGTGAAAATGAATATTCGAATGTGGAAAAACGCCTGCGGTAGCAAAGGCACGGCTGTCAGCTTTGCGAGTGGGCGCGCTGCCTGAAGGGTCAGGGACAGGTAACAGGAAGAAGCGTTAACGTTAAACAGAAACATTACTAAAGTGTAGGCTAAAGTGTTACTAAACATTACTAAACACTAACATTACTAAAGTGTATTCAGTACTGACTGAATAGATATTGCATGAATAAGGTAGGTTAGATACAGCAGTTTCATGCACTGCAGGCTTCCACTGGTTTGATTATTTACCGTTTCATGTCAAGGAAAAGTTCCATGTTTACCACAGCACAGCTCGCTCGGAGCGTTCAATGTCGGTTCTATGTACTGTAAACCTTCAATTAATGTTAATAATATTTGTTTCAATCACTGAATGAAGCCTGCTATATAAGAGTCGCGATCAGCGACCTTAACTCAACATTTGCTTTGTTGTTGTTCATTTAAACCGTTATGCGCAGAAAGCGTAACGCCTCATTCGCGCCGCAAGACCTCCAGACGCGCGTAAACGCGTCTTTACATTGACTTAACATTGAAATCACTCGCGCCAGACGCTCTATTCGCGTTTGGTGTGAACCAGAGCCATAGAGAGAAAGAGTTGCGACACTCCCATAGACCTCCGTTGTAAAAAATGGCGGCGCTTTTAACCGCCTACTTCCGGGATATGAAGATCGGAATAGTTCCAAACACTGTCATTTGGGCGTTGGGCACCATTCACTTACATTGCTGCGCGTCGAGTTGTTCCAGAGTTAAGTTGCTGAAATATCAACCTCTTTTGAATTGTCAACTGTCTATATTGTTTCAGAGGCCCTTTGCGATGCTTATACTGGTCTTCATTTGTACATGCACAGCGTAATTATTTATATTTTATGTTGGTTGTTTCAACCAATTTTCAAGCGCTGCCTGCTAGCTAGTTAGCTAGTGCGACTTCGTCAGCTAAGAGTTCGGTAATGAATCGCTGCCACCTTTATAGCAACTTTTATTTAATTAAATTTTTTTGGGATACTAACTTTTCATTATGTTTTATTGTCTTGAGTGAAGCGGCTTGTGAGAACAATGCTGGACCTCTAGGATTGTTATGGCCATCACCAGTCCTGTCTGTTTCATGGATCACCTGCCCCTGGTTTTTGTTTTTCTTGTTCACACACACTCACACAAGCACACATTTTTGTTGTCTGTCATTGTTTAATAAAAAATATTTTATTTGAAAACCTTAATTTGTATCAGCCATGCTTACATTCGTTTTTAATCTGTTATAGTTTTGATAATGTGTATGGCTTAATCTTAAAATAATATTCTCTTAACATGATAATGTTTCACGTTGTGGTCCTGGGGGTGGCCACTTTCATCAGAAGAAGTGAGCTAGCTTCTAAGCGATTTCTGAACGGACCGCCACCGCAGACCTCTTTCCGTGATCACGAAGGTAGGCTAATGGCTGAATCAAAATTTATAAACAAAATCACGGGAATCAATAGTCTAATACAGCCCAGTTGTGCTAAAATAAATATCATGAGACGTCTATCATCAGATGAATGATATGTAAAAGTTAAGTTAGAGCCGCTAAAGCCAGTGCTACTACCCATGCGAACATGAACACTAAGCTTTTCCCTCCAAAAATATAGCCTAAAACTTATCTACAAATGCAAAATTGACATTAACAAAATGCAATAATGCAATAACAGCTGAAAAAGTACTTGGGTGTGTGTTTTATTTTATATTTACCGTTCAATAATGCAATTGCTGCTGTCTGTCCCATAGAAGAACATGACAGCCAGCGTATGTTTTGGAACTATTGGGGCTTACATGAACCACGTGACAGCCATAGCGGCGACATCAAAGAGTGTCGCAACTCTTTCTCTCTATGGCTCTGGTGTGAACCAAACATGCCCTCGCAGCATGAGGGTGAGGGCGAGAGAGAGAAAGAGTGCCTGTGAGTGCGAGTGAGCGAGAGTGAGGTCTGCGGTCTTGGCCATTAGTTGATTTACTTGTTTATGTGTAGTATACGTTAATGTCAAATATGTTATTTTTGAGCAATTTTGACAGCCCTAATGAGTATTACATGCACACAGTGTTGCCTTGCGCTTGCGCGCTAGTGACCGACAACACAGAAACAAAGAGACAGCTAGCTGCCCTGCTGGAGTTACGTCGTATGCCGGTGGAGCTATGTGGCGACATATAATACATAATACATGGTTAATACTTTACACACAACCTTATCAGAGCTAATGATAATGACCTGTATTGTTATATTTATGTTGTCTTGATTTGGGTGTGTACAGTGGTTTTACATTTAAAAGGGTTGTAAATCTAGTTCAAGTAAATTTTAGCACGCCATAGTCAACTTTTATCAGGTAAACAACAAAAATGTGGCTAGTAAAAATGCTGTGTGGCAAGTAACTTTGCAAAAAAGTTAATGTCAAGCCCTGGTTATGACCCATGTTACATTTCAGGATTGTGTTTACATACATCTTTGGAGTTCCACTTTGACCGCCAGGCATCTCGACAGGACCTTTGCTGTCCTCCGGAGATTCTGGGAAGCTCACGAGGTCTGAAGGCTCACTAGGACAACCCACTTTCACTTCAGAGGAGCTAGAGGTGGCTGGTTGCGTGCTGGAGCTGTGGATACTGTCTCCAGATGTGCTCGTCAAGTAGAAGCTGTAAACCAAAAGCATAAAGCAGTTAATGTTATTTTATATTAATCAAAATAGCACAATGTTTATATGTTTTTAAGCACAATTGTCAAACATAAATCGATCCCATAAAATGTGTTGTTGTACTTATGGTGCAAAACACTGAACATATGCAGTGAGACGACGCAATGGTCTAAAAATGATGTAAACTAGGGTTGAGCTAACCTTTTGCTTACTAAACATTATCAGCTGAAAAATGTTGTTTCAGGTTTTTGGCAAAAGAGAAAATATGTCAAAAATATAAACCATTACTGTAATATCAAAATATGTTAGAATTTCCTAGCTGTGAATGCATAATGTGTGCTGTAATAAAAATATTAATAATTTTTAAAATATGGTAACGCTTTACTTAAAGCCTCTATGTATAATGCATTAAAGGTATTCATAATGTATGTTATAATGCATCATATCTTTTTATAAATAATTGTAAGCAAGGTTAAAAATTAGAATATATTCTAGCATTACAATATTTGCAGTATTCCCGTTACATCTAAAATTGGTGGGTGTCGTGTTTTAATGCATTATACTTTTTTAAAGGTGTGTTCAATGAATAGATAAGTATTATTATGTATCATAACTGTGGTTACAGTTATTCATGACATGAGACCATACAATGTATTATAAGGTGCATTGCGAGGCATAATTAATGAATAAAAAAACACTTTTATAATGCATTATATATTAAGGCTTTAAAGGGGCTTTAAGCGATGTTGGGTGACGTCACTTCTTGTTAACGTTCGAAGTATTGTCAAACAAAACGGAGGCTAGCTCGACCCTCCCTCCTCCTCATCTCATCCCATCCCATCATCTCCCCCTCCCCCTGAAGGGAATATATATATTTTTTGTAATTTTTAAATATTTTTCCACATTTGAACAGTAAAATCAAGTAAAATGTTAGCGCTGTATAGTTAGGCATCAAACGGACCTAAATCTTTAATAACTCACCCTGCTGTAGCGCGTAAGTCATGGAACTCAACATGGAGCAGAGGGAGAAAAGAGATTTGACAGAAAGGACAGGTGCAGTTGAGATTGGAGTCATCAGCCGTCCAGCCCACCATGATCTCCTCATCATACACCAGAGCCTCACAAGACCGACACTGAGAGCAGCTGGACATTAGAACCTGCCAAAAAGAAACATGAAGTACAATTGTACTACTTCTGCCAATTCTGAAGTGATCTTGTATTTGAGCATCAGCAGAGAGTGCTGCTCTCACCTCTAAAGCACAATTCTGGTAAATGCTGGAGGTGCTGGCATGATGAGAGGAACTATGTTCAGACCTCTCCGAGTCTGCACCTCTCATTGAGCGACCTGGAGTCAAAGCTGTGAAGAACAAATGCAAAAAGAGAATTGCTTTTCAAATAGAACAACAGGGTGTACAGAATGTTAACCTTGCAATTATATAACGTTGTCTTTAAATTAGAAATAAAATGATTGATGATATGAATCTTATTTATGAAGCCTAATGCTGATACATGTTTTTTGGAGTAGACATACAGTATAGCATGATATATGTGTACTGTGTATGAGCCTTACGTGTCGACAGCTTTGCACGACCGGTATCACTGCTATCACTGCTGCTACCCAGGCTGGTATTGCTGTGTGTGAGCCCATTTGAGGCCAGGCTGGGCATCAGGCCTCTGGGTAAAGTGTTCTCTGTTGCTCCCTCTGCAGATAGCAACTGCTCTTCTAGCCTAGCCGGGAAACTGTCTCGGGGCTGGGAGTTATCCTCCTGAATCACAGACATACAAAATATAGTACAGACCAAACGCATGTTTAACATTTACAATGAGGAAATACTGGAAAGCTTAAGAGTTTAGCTTTGGTACTAAACACACACACACACACACACAGGGACTTTTGATGCTGATGGCTACGTCAAATCCACACATATTGTTTATGAGAGGAATTAGTATTTTAGTCCCCTAAACCAAACCGGGGGCAAAAAGGATAGCTAGGACATCTGCAGATTTAGATTTTTAACAAATATATTTAGATTTTTATAATATATTATTATTATTATTAGGTTTTTTTTAAATAAAATGTCAAAGTTAACTTATATTTATTAAATGTTTAATTATGATTGTTTTCTATTGACGACCCTAGTTTTTTACTGTAAGGGTCCTATTTTAACAATCTAAGCGCATGGTCTAAAGCAGGGGTGTCCAAACTCGGTCCTGGAGGGCCACTGTCCTGCAGAGTTTAGCTCCAACCCCAATTAAACACACCTGAACCAGATAATCAAGTCCTAGTAAGATCTTGATTATCTGGTTCAGGTGTTTTTAATTGGGGTTGGAGCTAAACTCTGCAGGACAGTGGCCCTCCAGGACCGAGTTTGGACACCCCTGGTCTAAAGTGTATGGCGCAAGTGGACTTAGGGCATGTCCGGATCCACTTTTGCTAGTTTAACGACGGGTTGTCCCTATTCTTAATGAGTAATGGGTATGTTTTGGGCTTAACGTACAATAAACCAATCAGAGTCTCATCTCCCATTCCCTTTAAAAGCCAGATGCGCAGATTTGTTGCGTGGATTCCCAATCCGCCAAGGCGGATTTGCTATTTACATGGCGAATTTGCAAGCGGAAAGACTGAACGCCTCTCCAGAGAGAAAACGGATCTGCTCATGAGCGAGGTTAAAGCACGCAAGCAGACCATCTACGGGACAAGCCGGATTCCACCATATCTTTATGTTTTGTGTGCTGCTGTGCAACCTGTGTTTAATAAGCAGTGTACGCGTGTTGTCCCCCCGCCTATAGGTTCATATTACTAATGTGCCCTTTAAATAACCACAAAAAAAAAAACTGTGCCATTGACTTTTGACCAGGTTTTTGTTGGTCAATGGTGCAGTCTATTTCAGTAGCTTCAAAATAGCAACGCACCAACAATGCATCTGAACACACCTCGTTTTCAGACCAGTACGCCCATGGGCGCAAATGCATTTTCTATTTAAACAACGTGGCGCAGAACGTGAAAATGATAACTGCGTCAGGCTGAAACTAGCAAAAAACACTTGCGCCTGGTGCCAGGTGTATCATACAAATAAAATCTTTTTTAAAATAGATAAAATAACTAGATAACTCTTATTTTAATTAGATAAAATAACTAACTAATAAATAACATTTTTATTATTATTTTAAAGGTTTACTCATTCAATACTATAATAGTGAGTAGAAAATATACACTGTATCTTAATGCATTTTTTTAGTACAATGACAATATAAAATACAATTATTTAATTTAGGTTAAAAAAACATGTCTGTACAATATTAATATTTTAAACATTTTTCTCACACAGTAAAAATTGGTCTTTAAACGTGAAAATATCATTTATATTTATATTTATACTATGGGGCTGAATGCTTGATTCTGATTGGTTGACAAATGTCCTACGATATTAAATTACTTTCAAGTAAACACAAAACTAAAGTAGTTCCAGGCAGGTCTTGACTGCATTATAGTTCCATATCACTTCGGCAAATTATTTAAGTTATTTCAAAGGTTCTTACAGTCAATTACAATATCAAAAGAACCAAAATCCACAAACACTGAGCAAGAAAATTTGTGGGGGTTTTTTGCTAACTGGGAGGTAATTCACACATGCTTAAGCAATCTATCAATATGTCAACAAAAACTGTATTATTCTGCATATCAGTGGCTGAGGCCTCCATTGCAAACTCTAAAATTATGTTTTGGAATTAGCAACAGAGGCTTGGGATGAGACGGGTATAAAAAAAAAAAAAAAAAAAAAAAAATACACACAAGTATTTAATGGATATTAATCTGACAAATGTCTCGAAATAAAATATTTGAACAATGTCTTGTGGAGTGGTGATCGCAGTATAAGCGGAATAATTAACTGGGCCATTGAACTGTTAAAAAAATATATAATGCACACCCGAAGCGTAACGACCACACCGTTTCTTGTTGTGATCGCATTCCATCTCAGGTGTGCATTATTTTTCTAATATTCAACGGCCTGTTGTCAATTAATTCTTTACATATAGCTGCCTTTATATTCTAGGAAGAGGGTCCCTCACAAGAGGATCGTCATATTTAGGGGGTGCTTGACATCAAAACGTTTAAAGGGGTCATGAATTGAGAAATCAAATAAATGGGTCACCAATATTATAAAACATACTCTAAGTTTCAGACCTTTAAAATTACTTGTTAGTTCAAAAATAGCTTTTATTGAATCCAAGCTGCAAAAATTACTTGTTCTTCTGCTTCTTGTTTGGTTGTTTTTTAGATTACATAATAAAGATGAATGCATTACCACAAGATTGCCTGCACAGACACAGCTGTCACCAAAACTCTCGATATAACCAATTACGCTGTCTACACTGTGATATCTTTTTTAGATTGTGCTTGCATTGTGTTAGTTATGATGAAAGCATTCATGAGAGTGCAGAAATCAAGTTGCAATAGCAAGACTCATGCTTTCAACATGCAAGACATGACTGTGTTAGGCTACAAAGTTCAGCATTGCAACCTTTTATGCAATGGGAGTAGATCTAAAAAATAATGGTTTAGTGAACACTTCTCACAATTAGTTCATCTTGGAAGCTGTAATAGTAAACGCAAAGTACAAGTTTTCAAAAGAGTTACACATGTACAATGCTTATTTCATATGCAAAGATGTTACCTAATTATAGCAGAGGGCATTTCTGTTGAAGTCTTAAAGGAGACATGCCCCTTTAAATGGCGTGTTTAAATCAGAGTATAATCAGGGTATAAAATTGTTTTGATGAAAATGATTTACTAACATGAGTGCACCTCAGGAAATATCATTAAAAAAATATAAAAACAAATTCATGAGCCCTTTAAAAGCCACTGCCCTCAACAAACAGCAGGAAGGTAGGATTGTTGTACTGGCATATTTTTTATTTTTATTTTTTACCTTCCGTCTATCCCTGGCTTTCATTCATAACATCAGTGAACACCCTTGGAATGTATGTTAAGCAGTCACAATCAAGAATTAAAAAAACAGTATGTTACTAAAGCATAAAAGAGGTACTTTGTTCACCTATTTCCTCCTGAGATAAGTTTTTCTGTCTAATGTGGTCAGATTTTGATCCGTCTGTACTATGATCTCTGATTAAGAAAACCTCTTTTGATTTTCTAACAACTTGTTTTCTTTTGGTCTCTCACCTCATCATCGGAGTAGGAGTAAGCTGAGGCCACTGCATCCCACATCTTACTGGCCACGTTGGCTGCCTGCTTCATGCCTGACTTAAGCATATCTACTTTTGGCCCTACCAGGAGAGAGTCCATCTTGATGCCTGATATGGAATTGAAAACAGATCCCAGTGAGCTGCTCTGTGATGACTTTACAAGAGCGGTCAGCGATGATGACCTTTGACCTGCAGAGCCTGGGGTCTTGGGGGACTTGAATGCGAATGTCTTAGAGCGTGTGACGGCAGGGCTATGTTTTGGTGTTTCAGTTGAACTAGCCACTTTGACCGGACCAATCGGAAGGCTCGATCTTCTTTCTAAAGACTGCTTAACTGCAGGAGAGTCTGGACAGTTCATTGATTCATGATTTGATCCCTGTTGCAGCTCCATGCTGGGAGATCTACCACTAAGAGGTTTACCACTCATGTACATTTCAATCTCATCTGCCAGATTCCTTGACACCAAAAGTGGAAAGGGCTGTGTGGACTCCTGGCTCTGGATGGAGGTTACATCCTCAGTTTCGGAGGCAAAGAGAGACAGAGGATCTGCCCCCACCTCAACATCCTCCCTCTCCACAGCTTTAGAAGAGGAGGAACCAGTGCTAATGGTTAGCCCAAGTCCTTCACTACCCTGGGGTGATGCTGCATCAACTGAATCTTCCAGCTCTCTACTTTTCTCCACTTTCTCTTCTGCAGTACTGAATGCTTTGTGCTCCTTATCCGGCTTATCTTCATGTTCCTCTTCCTGGAGGGCAGGGCTCAGTGTAGCCTCCGTCTTAAACTCTTTAAAAGGAGTGATGGTTCCAAAAGGAGGAGGGGTCAGACTGCCAGAGAACACGGCTGCGAGGATTTTTGCATCCGCGCCCATGTGATCAGCGCTGAGCTCCAGACTGCCCTTCTTTTGTAGCATGCCGGCTTTGCTCTCCGCACTGAAACTGCAGCTGCGCTCCATGAAGGCTTTCACCCTCTGCTGCTGTCCAGATTGAGACACCTGTGAATCTGGGATTCCAGAATCATCCTCCACAGGCAGGGTGACATCTTCACTCTTTTTACGAGGCATGAAGAGCTTACCTGTACAAACACCTGCTGGAGACATGGAAGACAATGAAAGCAATGGTACTTAATTTCAGGAAGCACTCAATAAATGCTAGAATTTGCTTGTCCAGAAAGAAATATCAGTATTTGGCAAGGCAACAAAAGTTTTGTGTAAAATAAAATGCTGCATCAAAGAACTTGTACCAAGTTATTATTAATCATATCAGTATACATTTCCAGTTACTTACCAGTTTCTCCCCTGCCTGCAGTGCTGTCAAAGTGGACAGGGTTATCAGTGGACAGTTTAACAATGCTGGCTACACAAGGTGCCATCTCAGCAGGGCTAGGGGGCTCCGTCACAGCTACAACACTGTCCACAGAACTAGCAATATCAACCCCTGTAAAGAGACAAAAGGAGGAAACTATCTTAGAGAAATTATCCTGATGTCGATGTACATTACAATAGACAATCTAGTGCTGTAAAATGAACTGCATTAATGCATGTGATTAAAGATAATTAACAGTTAATTCTGAATGCTGTTAATGCATTCATTCAATTTGACATCTACAGTATTTCATTCTGTTTCAGTGATATAATTATCCTAGAACCTCAACAAGAAAAAAATATTACACACAAAACAAATTGGTGTCATTTGTATAAACATGAATGACAATGGTATTATAGTTAAATATTTGTTAAATATTAAGTGCATTAAGTGTAGGACAATTGCATTATTTAATTATTTAAAAGTTGCATTAACTTCAATTAACTTTTAATTAGCTATATAAAGTACAACAATCCAGTGCAGTACCAATTTGGGAGTTGGTTGCTTTGCTATTGCTGGTGTGGCTGGTAGACAGAGGAGCAGAGGTTATAGGTCCATCTGCAAGGTCCTGGGGCAGCTCATCCTTAGATCCATAACCCTGATCAGACTGACCAGCTTATGAAATCATAAACACAAAACATACTCAGTCAACAAAACAAAACAAAACAAAACAAAACAAAACATGGAAATGTTAATACAATTATATTTAATTTCACATAGATTATATTTGAATCACACAAGGCAACAATACCTGTACTATATTGACTGTTAATAGCGCCCTCAACTAAAAGGCCGTGGGAGAAGAGTATGTGTTCCTCTACAATAGGTTCATTTGAGCTGTCTACACTGCCATGACTCAGTCTGTCTCCATCAGCACCTGCTGCTGTACCTGCTGAAAGCTCTGTATGAAAATACACACAATTTCACAAAGTCATTTCATAATGATAAGAACAGAAGATCAAACTAAATATGAGTATCTTTGTTTTGTTTTTTTAATGATGTTTAATGTTGACAATCAAACTTCACTCAATAAAATTAATTCTACATTTAAAATGCTTGTATTTCTTATTTGTCTCTGTCAGTTTAAATCTAGACTAAAACACATCTCTTTAACCTGGCATACACATAGAAAATTATACATTCCTATTATTCAAAACAGTTAAATGATTATTAGGCTGCATAAATTCGGTCAGCCAGAACCGGGAACACTTCCTATAACACCCTATGTACTCGTTACATCATAAGAAGAATGGCATCTACGCTAATGTTAGTTTTTCTGTTTATTCCGAGGTTTACTGTAATCAGCCATATCCAGATCAGATGGTGGACCTGCGCCTAGACATGACCGCAACACATGATGTAGTCAACTGGATCCGGGCCATATCCAGACCAGATGGAGGACCTGCACCTAGACACGACCACATGATCCCTGAAGTGTCAGCAGAGATTGTTGCAACTAGACTCTCCCCTGTGAAGGCCTCATCGACACGACAGCCATCGGCACTGATCCTCAACAAACTCGTCTCCATACCCATGATGACTCCGATCTTCAACCAGATGGAACAGGATAATATTCTGATTGTTCCAATCCAATCTGACTTCTGACCTATAATGCTGCCTGAATCATAATCATACACTGTTCGTTTGTTGGCCAGAGGAGAACTGGCCCCCCGACTAAGCCTGGTTTCTCCCAAGTTTTTTTTCTCCATTCTGCCACCTGATGGAGTTTTGGTTCCTTGCCACTGTCGCCTTTTTCACCTTTGTTGTCATTGGCTTTTGGCTTGCTTAGTTGGGGACAGTTAATTTAATTTAATACTCAACAATATTATTGATTTGCCTGCACTGACACCATTATATGAGAACTGAACTGAGCTGGACGATGACATTACGGTTTTCTCCAGAGCGGCCATATATATATATATATAAATGAACTAAATTAATAACTTGTTTACAACAAAAATGAAACATCACTAAACTTACTTAAAGGATAATTCCGGTATTTAACACTTTGAGTCTATTTTGTAGTTTGTATTGGATGAACAAGAGTGGTGGACAAAGAAATTTTGACAATGGTTCCTGTCTCTTTTTGACTATTTTAGAATTGCCCATGACCGGGAGTCTATGGCCATGCACAAACATGTCCTTAAAACAACCCTTAACGTTCGTTTTCAAAACTGTGCAACTCACCGAGTGGTTAGTGGTGTTCGTCAAAGTGTTAAATACCGGAATTATCCTTTAAGTTGGACTGTGACGCTATTTTCTTCTGGAAACAAACTTTGTTGCATTATTTTCCTTTTATCTCTGTAAAGCTGCTTTGAAACAATCTGTATTGTAAAAAGCGCTATATAAATAAATGTGACTTGACTTTAATTTAAAATGTAACAGCCTGCAAGAGATTCTAATGTGTGCAAGTCTGTCAAAATGGCTTCTGATCTGTGGTAATTAAATGTAAAATGCATGGCAGTTCAGTGGATTTAGCCTGAATCTTCAATGTAGACAAACTATTTTCCTGTTTCACCTACATGACATTTTTCATGTCATCATGTATGGGTGATGACTAGAGATAATCTTGTCTGATGTCGAGGATGACAGTTGCTAGTAAAAGTGTTAACCTGGCATTTATGAACATTTGACCTAAAATTATAATACAATATTAATCTAGTTACTTACCATTCTACTCGCAATAACCTGTAACGTATTTTAATAGAAGGAAAACTACTTACATCATCATCTATTATCGGTAAATGTAAATGCATTCCGTCTGAAGTGGGGCTAAAACGTATACCCTCTGGGGTTGAATGAAAAATTAAAAAGACCAGAAGGGGGATATTAAAAGTAGAGCTAGAGGGAGGGGCAGGGAACCCCACCCCCAACATAAACCTGTTTCTAACTACCCAACTCTAGGGCCACAATGTATAAACATTAAGCATAGGAAGGAAGGAACTCGAACCTGTGGTTTTTAGAGAAGGACCTCTATGAAGAGCTGTCCCACGCAATGCATGTTTAAACTGCACCACTCCTCGCACCAGGTTCCGCATTTTGGTCCACATGAAGAGTCCGCTACGGTTACGGCTTGGCCAATGACTTTCCAGGACAGCCTGGACAAAACGCAGCAATTGACAGGTCAGGAGTAACCATGACAAATTGTTTCAACATGGTAACACATTGACATTTGTAATGCTCCCCTTCACTGGAGCAACAGGACCAGATCATTTCTTGATGCAAAATATTCAAGATGTTAGATGGAAGATTAAAAGGCATTTTCTTTTGTGTGATATCTAAAATATTCTAATTTATAAACTCTTGAGTGGAATAATCCCATCTGGCAATGAACATTTGTAAAATTGTTTGAAATGCACCTTTTCAAATTGTTCAATTAATGTATCTTTTAACAAATCTTGAGTTTTGAATTTATATGCCTTCAGGCTCAGAGGCACCAGAGGGAATCACTACAATGAACTCTGTAATTTGACTTTCAATCACATGTAAAACAATCTCTCACATTACTGAAGCATCTGAGCCTAGAGAAAAAATAAACATAAAAATGACAAATGTTTGACATCTACAAATTTAACCAGGTTTTGTTGTTGTTGTAAACTCATAATTTTGCTAGCTAAAAAAAGCTAGTTATGTGTAACAGAAAGACACTATTAAAAAATAATACCATGCTGCTTTACAGTTTCAGTATGTAAGGGCAGAGTGGTCTTCACTGTGCTCTGTGGTGTAGTGCTATAGTGCATGTTAAGTAAGTGAGCGTTCCTCACCTTGTTGTAGTATCCATAAGTAATGGCATTGGGTTCAACTCCAGCCTTTTTCATCTCCATTAAGACACGCACAGCCATGACGGGCATCCCCCACAGACCACACAACTGCATCACCACACGGTAACACACCTGTTAAACACACCGTTTTCGCTGTAGGGTCATACCAAGGTCTACAGACACAAGTCATTCTTTTTAGAAATACATGAGTCAATTTAAATGTCATCGAGCCAGCAGCCATATCACTCTGTAGCCCAAGACTGGTTGCCCACTAGTAGCCCTCCTTCGGATAAGACATTAAACCGAGGTCCTGACTCTCTGTGGTCATTAAAAATCCCTGCATGGAGGAACGCAGACCCGTAAACGCCCTCCTCACCTCTAAACAAAGAATCAGAGACTTCAGTATTCCTCTACTTTTCATAGAGTTTGGAAGACTGTGTTTGTGCTGTGCTGTTTACCTTGGATTTACCTCAGAAGAATTAGAAGAACACGATTTGATTGTGAGAAAGATTTTTAAGATAAGACATGTCCACTCATAATAGTAAGCATGTTATTGTTGCATAAACTTTACATTGTAGCTACTAGTTAAACTGGTGCCAGACTAAAATGTATGTATGTGTATGTATGTATGTATGTATGTATGTATGTATGTATGTATGTATGTATAATAATAATAATAATATGTTTATATTCTATAGCACCTTTCAAGAACCCAAGGTCGCTTCACAATGCAATACAAATAGCAAACAAACAGCAAGCAAACAGATACAAAGGCCATCTGCTTATAACAGACAAACAATTGACATGAATCAAAGAAAAACATATTGTACTATTTATCAAAATATACAATTACGACAAAGTATGTAGCAAATAGAACTGAGAAAGTGGAGAACAGAGAAAACAGTGTTGAGGATACTTATTTATTGGGCAAGCTTGAAGATATGAGTTTTAAGTTGTTTTTTGAAGGTCCGGATGTTGTCGGTCACACGAAGATTCGGGGGCAGCTTATTCCATAGCTTAGGGCCAACAACACTAAAAGCCCTACCGCCCACCGTAGAGAGTCTGACCCGGGGTACTACGAGTAGGTTTTCAATGCTAGACCTAAGGTTGGAACATATGGCTGTACCAAATCAACAAGGTATTTGGGTGCCGGGCCATGTAAGGCTTTATATACTAGGACTAACAGTTTGAATTGGATGCGGTTTATGACAGGAAGCCAGTGCAGTTGGTGAAGGATAGGAGTGATATGGGCAGATTTTTAATTATATGTGAGGGCTCGTGCAGCAGAGTTTTGTACCATTTGAAGGCAGTGTATTGCTTTGGTGAGTAGTCCGTTGTATAATGAATTACAGAAGACCAATCTGGAAGTGATGAAAGCATGAATAACAGTTTCCACATCTATAAAGGTAAGAGAGGGGCGAATACGAACAATATTCCGCAGGTGAAAGAAGCATGATTTGACAGTCTGACTAATGTGTGAGTGAAAGCAGAGCGTGGGGTCGAACAAAACTCCAAGATTCCATACAGTTTTTGAAGGCCTAATCTCAATACCATCTATATCAATACAAATGTCATGTCTGGGTGAGCTCTGTGATCTAGGGTTAATCAACAGGATTTCGGTTTTACCAGCATTAAGCTGTAAAAAGTTAGAGGACATCCATGTTTTAAGTTCGTGGAGGCAGGAGATAACTGAAGAGGGTGGAAAAGATGAGTTGGGATTGATCGTGAAGTAGATTTGAATATCATCAGCGTAACTATGAAAATTGAGACCATGCTGTCTGATGATCTGGCCTAACGGTAGCAAGTAGATTAGAAATAGAAGCGGACCAAGTACAGAGCCTTGGGGCACACCGTGAGAAACAGACACAGAGCGTGAGCGATTCTTACCTATCTTAACAAATTGTTGTCGATCACATAGATACGAGGTCAACCACTGAAGTGCCGCACCCGTGATGCCTATTGCAGACAATCGTGAGATAAGTGTAGAGTGGCACACAGTGTCAAATGCTGCACTGAGGTCAAGGAGAACCAGGATACTATGTGCACCAGAATCAGAAGCCAGAAGGAGATCATTTAGTACTTTTAGAAGAGCTGTTTCTGTGCTGTGGTATGTACGGAAACCAGATTGAAGGGGTTCAAAGAGATTATGTCTCTCTAAGTGTGATTGCAGTTGTGCCACAACTACCTTCTCAAGTAGCTTGCCAACGAAAGCGAGGTTTGATATTGGTCAATAATTGCTATGAGTGGTGTTGTCGAGGCTGGGCTTCTTGAGGATTGGAGTAATGGCCGCTACTTTCAGATTAAGCGGAACAGTGGCAGTGGCAAGAGACCTGTTAATAAGGTGGGTAATAGGTTGAATGAGTAAAGACAAATGAGTTTTTAGAAGGTATGTTGGAATAGGATCAAGTGTACAGGAGGTAGAATTTGATTTGTTAATCATTTTTTCAACCACAGATGTATTAGTGAGTGAAAAAGTGTCTAGCGGACAACCAATCAAATATGGAGTTGAAGGGGTAGTGGCAGTAGAAGAAACCGACTGATAAATGTTGTCAATTTTTTGTAGGAAAAAAGACTGAAAACTTTCACAAAGATCAGCAGAACCAGTAAGAGCTACAGTGGACGGTTTGACCAGTTTATTTATTTCTGTAAAAAGAGCTTTAGGTTTGCATTTAGCTTTGTTAATAACAGTAGAAAGATAGTTAGAGCGTGCGATGTTAAGTGCTTCTTTGTATTTCACTACTGAATCAGAAAAGGCTATGGCATGGACAAGAAGGGAGGATTTGTTGTGGAGTCTTTCAAGACGCCTACATTGAGTTTTCAGAACTCTGAGCTCAGGGGTAAACCAAGGAGAGGAATGAGTAGACGGAAAAGTTCGAGTTATTAAAGGAGCAAGCTCATCCAATACTCAAGCTCATTTCGGTAGGATATAATAGTGTTGGTTATAGGTTTTACAATGGGGAGTGAGAAATCAAAGAGAATTAGTTTATGATCAGAGATGCCCAGATTATGACCCTGAACATGCACATTGTCAATACCAACAGTACAGAGCAGATCGAGAGTATGCATGTATTTTGCATGTATGCAAATTGTATAATATCCAAGGTATGCTTTTCTAGTAATTGTGCAGTTAATTCTCATATTGTATTTTCAGAAAATGCTGGAATATTTTCCTTCTCCCCAAATTTGTCACTACCGAAACACAATATTAAATAATTTATTAAGAAGGCTTATAATGACCTATTAAGATTTTGTTGACATCTACCTTATAAATATATATTTTTTCAATTTTTTAAAAATATTTTTACAGGTTAAATCAATAAAGATTATAATTTTAATAATATTTTAAGTGTAATTTATGAGATTTGTTGTATTTTGAACCCAATCTTTCTTTGTAGAAGGCATAAAGTTTATCGTACTGATTTCAAAGTTAAGGATTCATTAGTTTGAATATGCATAGAACTAAACACCATCATAACATCTTAGTTGATAATTCAATATACTTTATTTTTGACAAAACATCCCATGTTACAGTAGTGACTGCACATTTTTTGGTAGTGACAGTAATGTTTTGGTAGTGACCACAATACTTAGTTTGCCATGGCTGAATCAGACTGTCCACATTTTATGTTACTATAAATAAATAACTATGATGCACATATGCAGTCAGTACGTACATATAGCAGACACACATCTGACAGTAAATATCTTATAAGAACACCTAGAGCTATTCTATACTTTGGGTCTTGAGGTGCAAGTGAGAAGAGGTATTCTCATAGATTTTTCTTCCTAAAAAACCCAACAACTTACAATGTAGACTGTTTCAGAACCACTTTGTTTTATTTTCACATTTTCAACATTTTGTTTATGAGTCATTCAGATAAATCTCCAGAACCACTGAACTGTGTGTGTGTGTGTGTGTGTGTGTGTGTGTGTGTGTGTGTGTGTGTGTGTGTGTGTGTGTGTGTGTGTGTGTGTGTGTGTGTGTGTGTTTACATTAAACATTAATTTCAGAATAATTTTCAACCTTTGTTTGTATTCTCTCTGTCTCTCTATTTTTTTAGGCATGTTGGTGTTTTATGTCATTCTCCCTGTCAAGTTAATCATAGAAATTAACATTACTAACAACAACCTTACACCTAAGCTAGTATCTTGGACTGCAACCTTAAAGGGATACTCCACTTTTTTGGGAAATAGGCTCATTTTACAACTCACCCAGAGTTAAACAGTTGAGTTTTATCGTTTTCGAATCCATTCAGCCGATCTCCGGGTCTGGCGGTACCACTTTTAGCATAGCTTAGCATACATCATTGAATCGGACAAGACCATTAGCATCTCTCTAAAAAAAATGACCAAAGAGTTTCGATAGAGTTGCGATTTTCTAGGCTGATATGGCAAGGAACTTTACTCTCATTCCTGCGTAATAATCAAGAAACTTTGCTGCCGTACCATGAGTCCAGCAGGCGTAATGATATGACGCAGCGCCTGCCGCCTGATAATAGGCTAGAGCTGGGGACTATTTTCAGGCGCTGCGTCATATCATTACGCCTGCTGGACTCATGGTACGGCAGCAAAGTTTCTTGATTATTACGCAGGAATGAGAGTATAGTTCCTTGCCCTATCAGCCTAGAAAATCGCAACTTTACATTTTCCGTCGGTCTTAGTATACAATGTAACTACAGAAGAGTCAAGTTTTAAATAGGAAAAATATCGAAACTCTTTGGTCATTTTTTTCAGAGAGATGCTAATGGTCTTGTCCGATTCAATGATGTATGCTAAGCTATGCTAAAAGTGGTACCGCCAGACCCGGAGATCGGCTGAATGGATTCGAAAACGGTAAAACTCAACTGTTTAACTCTGGGGGAGTTGTAAAATGAGCCTATTTCCAAAAAAAGTGGAGTATCCCTTTAAGTAATTGTAACCTCATCACATTTTAGATAAAGTTTCATGATTTAAAAATAAAATATAAAATAAATATTTTTTTTAACTTCATTTTTTTTTTTTTAACTTCATTTTTTTTAAAACAAGAATGGAAAAATTTGCAAACTTTTTCACAAGTTGAAATTTAGGGGTTAGGGTTTGGGACAGCCACCTCCTAATTGAAAGTAGCCCATAAATGATGATTTTATATATATAAAGCTTACTGATATCTTAAATATTATTGTGGGTTTCAATAGATAATTGAAGGATCTTAGTAAACATCTAAGATTTTAATAATTAAATCCTTTTCAAATGTGTTTTTTGGATGAGGGACAGCAGTTTGCACCAATTCTGTAGAATGGCCCATATATATATATATATATATATATATATATATATATGTGTGTGTGTGTGTGTGTGTGTGTGTGTGTGTGTATATATATATATATATATATATATATATATATATATATATATATATATATATATATATATATATTTTATAATCTATTTAATTATAATGTGTCATTTTTAGAATGTAATATTAACCAGAAAAATCTAAAATGTATTCACAAAATCGTGCAGCCCTATAGTTTCTCTTGATATCAGCATGGTCAGGTTTTTTATTTATTTATTTACTTTTATACTGATGCCACTGAAGATTCCTGCTGACTTCAACATTTACATGAGTCTCTGTACATGACCATGGTAAAAAAAAAAAAAAAAAAAAAAAAAAAAATCAAACACCTTGGAAATGACAGGTATTTACTATGTTTCAGGAATGGCACAAAGTTATGTGACTGTTCAAGTCTCTGTCTTTGGATCAGTGTGTTCAATAATGTGCTTTTTTGTCCTTTGTTGTGTATCTTTGGATTATGTTGTGTTGTAAATAAATCCAAACAATCAAAAAGTCATTATTTTTTAAATCTCTACTCATTCTTTGTTTATAGTTCTCACAGCCCCACCTGATAGGGCCATTATGGGAGGGTCTTTTCCTTTCTCAGGTGTGAAACACATCAATATTCATGATGATTCACGCCTCCTCGTATACAGCTTTCTTACACAAAGCATGTCTTACAAATTTTAAATCAATATATTGTTTTATCAGCAGGATGTTTTTTTTTTTTTTTTCACAAACCACGCATAGATGTAACTATCTCACAAACTTTTACATACATGCCGCTTACATATTTTTGTAGCAGAGTTTGTGCTGAATACAGTGTAATCAGACTTTAGCCATGAAAATGTCACAAGTAACAGAAATGAGCACAAATGTCAGAGCATGTCAGAACACCTCCAGAGCACAGAAAACACATCAGACCCCTGAGGGTTAACAACTGTCTTGAGATCTAAAAAAAACCTGATATATTATATATTATCACTCAAACAACCTTGGGTGGTGGTCAGGGTTGCATATGATGTGTCGAGTTAAAGGGATAGTTCACCCAAAAATGAAAATTCTGTCAGTAATTACTCACCCTCATGTTGTTCCAACCCCGTAAGACCTTCGTTCATCTTCGGAACACAAATTAAGATATTTTTGATGAAATCTGAGAGCTGATCACTCCTCCATAGGCTGCTAGGTGGCCGTAACTTGCTGGCCCAGAAAAGTTATTAAAGAGATCGTTAATATAGTCCAAGTGACTACAGTGGTTCAATCTTAAGTATATCAAGCGACGAGAATACTTTTTGTGCGCAAAAACAAACAAAAATAACGACTTTATTCCACTATTCATTTCCTTCTCTCTGGGCCTCGTAGTGTTTTTGCGCTGCGCGTCTGTGTTATACGTCATCACGCATCACACACATGACCAGCGTCGGCCAATAGTGAGCCTACGTGGTGAGTGACGTGTAACACAGACGCGCTGCGCAAAAACACTACGCGAACCAACTAGAGGCCCAGAGAGAAGGAAATGAATAGTGGAATAAAGTAGTTATTTTTGTTTGTTTTTGCGCACAAAAAGTATTCTCGTCGGTTGATATACTTAAGATTGAACCACTGTAGTCACTTGGACTATATTAATGATCTCTTTAATAACTTTTCTGGGCCAGCAAGTTTGGGCCACCTAGCAGCCTTCAGAGGAGTGATCAGCTCTCAGATTTCATCAAAAATATCTTAATTTGTGTTCCGAAGATGAATGAAGGTCTTACGCGGTTGGAACAACATGAGGGTGAGTAATTACTGACAGAATTTTCATTTTTGGGTGAACTATCCCTTTAATCTAAGTGTGAAGGAATTTTTTTCTCATAATCATAACTAATCTTTCTTTTGCTTGCAGGATTTATATGCTTTTGAAAACTAAATGTCCCTAGCACTTGGGCAAAAGTTAGTGTTTCTGAATATAACAAAAGGGAAACAAGACTATATATATATATATATATATATATTAAATTTTCCTTTTTGTTTTCTTTTTAACACTATGGTCTGTCTGTCTGTCTGTCTGTCTGTCTGTCTGTCTGTCTGTCTGTCTGTCTGTCTGTCTGTCTGTCTGTCTGTCTGTCTGTCTGTCTATGAATGAATGAATGAATGAATGAATGAATGGATGAATGAATGTATATATATATATATATATATATATATATATATATATATATATATATATATATACACTCACCTAAAGGATTATTAGGAACACCTGTTCAATTTCTCATTAATGAAATTATCTAATCAACCAATCACATGGCAGTTGCTTCAATGCATTTAGGGGTGTGGTCCTGGTCAAGACAATCTCCTGAACTCCAAACTGAATGTCAGAATGGGAAAGAAAGGTGATTTAAGCAATTTTGAGCGTGGCATGGTTGTTGGTGCCAGACGGGCCGGTCTGAGTATTTCACAATCTGCTCAGTTACTGGGATTTTCACGCACAACCATTTCTAGGGTTTACAAAGAATGGTGTGAAAAGGGAAAAACATCCAGTATGCGGCAGTCCTGTGGGCGAAAATGCCTTGTTGATGCTAGAGGTCAGAGGAGAATGGGCCGACTGATTCAAGCTGATAGAAGAGCAACTTTGACTGAAATATCCACTCGTTACAACCGAGGTATGCAGCAAAGCATTTGTGAAGCCACAACACGCACAACCTTGAGGCGGATGGGCTACAACAGCAGAAGACCCCACCGGGTACCACTCATCTCCACTACAAATAGGAAAAAGAGGCTACAATTTGCACGAGCTCACCAAAATTGGACAGTGTAAGACTGGAATAATGTTGCCTGGTCTGATGAGTCTCGATTTCTGTTGAGACATTCAGATGGTAGAGTCAGAATTTGGCGTAAACAGAATGAGAACATGGATCCATCATGCCTTGTTACCACTGTGCAGGCTGGTGGTGGTGGTGTAATGGTGTGGGGGATGTTTTCTTGGCACACTTTAGGCCCCTTAGTGCCAATTGGGCATCGTTTAAATGCCACGGCCTACCTGAGCATTGTTTCTGACCATGTCCATCCCTTTATGACCACCATGTACCCATCCTCTGATCCTACTTCCAGCAGGATAATGCACCATGTCACAAAGCTCGAATCATTTCAAATTGGTTTCTTGAACATGACAATGAGTTCACTGTACTAAAATGGCCCCCACAGTCACCAGATCTCAACCCAATAGAGCATCTTTGGGATGTGGTGGAACGGGAGCTTCGTGCCCTGGATGTGCATCCCACAAATCTCCATCAACTACAAGATGCTATCCTATCAATATGGGCCAACATTTCTAAAGAATGCTTTCAGCACCTTGTTGAATCAATGCCACGTAGAATTAAGGCAGTTCTGAAGGCGAAAGGGGGTCAAACACAGTATTAGTATGGTGTTCCTAATAATCCTTTAGGTGAGTGTATATATAACCTCATGACTTGAGTAACAAGGTGAATTGATCAAGAAACCCAGATTTGCTTTTACCTAGTAACAGAAGGGTTTGCTGAATTATGAATTTACATATGAAGAACCAATCATATTGGAGAAAAATTATGTAATGAAACATGTCACCTTTTTCATGCTTCTGTTTTATAAAAACTGTTGTACCCTTTTTGTTGGGAGGGATTCTCTCTGAAGTTGGTCAGAGATCCTCCCGACCATGATTAAAGCATATTCAAAATGCATTGTCTGTAGTCTGTCTGATTACTGGTGCTGTACAGCAGGCTAGACACAAGAGATCTATTCTCAAGTGAGAGTGTTTAGTGGAGGAGCACTATAGATCTTATTGCTTAGTGCTGATGCTGAAGGGGAAACCTGGTTTAACTTAAGTTTATTTGTTTATTTGTTTATTTAAAAGGATCCCCATTAGCTGATGCCGAGACGACAGCTAGTCTTCCTGGGGTCCAAACGATACATACAAAACCCAATAATTACAATCACAATTACTCCCAAATAAATCATATATAAATACACACAAAAGAACAAGAAAAAGTAACAATACAAAAAGTACTGATTAAAATAATAATAAAATAATGAAAAACAACATAGCACATGATACAACCTCACTCAACCAATCCAAACGATATTATGATGTTGAAAACAAATACAGTCTTAGTCTTTTTTTAAAACCAGTTTTTCCCTTGATTTCACGAACCCCAACTGGAAGATTGTTCCAAAACACAATTGACCTATAAAACATGGTCCTCTTCATAGAGTCAGATTTAGGTAGGGGTAAAGAAATCTGTCGACTATTCGCCCCTCTTGTGTAATGTGAATGCATATCTGAATAGTAAATTATATTATCATAAAGAAATTTAGGAGTCCGAGTGTTAATAATTCTATGAAAGTATACTAACATATTAACAGATAGTCTATGCTTGACCATCAGCCAAGCAAGACGTTCATGCATCTCTGCAACACTAGTTCTCGAAGAACAACCAAGAACCAGTCTTGCAGCCTTATTTTGAGCCACTTGTAGTTTTTTTAAATGACTGCTTGATGCAGCAGACCATACAACAGAACAGTAATCCAAATGACACAAAACCAATGTACAAACAACACGACTAAACAGCTGTACATTTAGAAACTGTGCACATTTACGCATTACTGCAACAGCTCTACCCATTTTAGCAACAACTTTGTTGATGTGATCAGACCATGATAATGGGCAATCAAGCCAAAGTCCAAGAAGCTTCACCTTTTTTACTTGCTGTACATTTTGACCATTTACTTGTATATTCATTTTAGGATTATCAGATAATCTATACTTAGAACCAAATATTATACTCATAGTTTTTGAAATATTTAGAACAAGTTTATTTGTTTTGATCCAGTTATACAATTTTGCTAATCTCACAAGACAGAACCTGATTAAGCTCTGAACATGTAGGGGCTGCATAATAAAGAGTAGAATCATCAGCAAACATAGTCAATGTAGCCTTACTGAGTATATACGGCATATCATTTGTAAAAATTGAAAATAACAAAGGTTCGAGGCAACTTCCTTGAGGAACACCACAATCCAGGGACTTGCTACAATATAATGCACCATTAAAATAAACTCTTTGCGACCTCTCCGACAAATAGCTCTTAAACCACTTGATTGCTGAGGAAGTAAAACCATAACTAATGAGTTTGGAAATCAAAATTTCATGGTCGATCACATCGAAGGCAGCACTGAAGTCCAGTAGTAGTGTACCCACTAGCATTGAGTTATCAATTGATGTTAGCCAGCTATCCGACATTTGTGTCATTGCAGTGCAGGTGGAATGACCATACCTATAAGCATGCTGAAACATCGTAGTCAAATCATTGTTAGAAAAGTAATCTTGCACTTGCTCAAATACAATCTTTTCCAATAATTTACAAAATGCTAATAGGCCTACTATTTGGACCACAGAAAGTTGATTTTGTGTCTTTGGGTAAAGGAATTATCTTACCCTCCTTCCAAAGTTTTGGACACACACCACCAATCAGACATCTATTGAAAATGTGACAGATTGATTTAGAAATATGTCCAGCTGATAATTTCAACAGCCGACTATCCAAGTTGTCTGTACCAGCAGACCCACCATCAGTCAAAGATCTCAGCAACATTTCCACCTGCACAACATTAACCTGATGAAATTCAAAACTACACCGTTTATCTTTCATAATACACCTTTCTATTAGCTCATTGGAGTTGGAATCAACAGTGTATTTCATTGTCTCTCTAAAGTTAGAAACCTTATTAACAAAATAATCATTAAAATAATTTGCAATCTGTATTGGCTTAGTCAAATAAACTCCATTCAATTCAACAAAAGAAGTACAAGTAGATTTTTTCCCCATGATTACATTGAGTACATTCCACATTCTCTTACTATCTGTACCACTATCGTCAATTCTCTTCTGAAAATATTTTTTTCTTTTTCACTCTGTTCACCTTGGTCACCTGATTCCTTAAAGTACAATAAAATTTTCTGTCCTCAAGAGAGTCAGAAAGAACCGCAACCTTTTTAGCCTCTTCCCTTTGAGCCATTAAGCTCCTTAACTCAGTATCAACCCAAGGAGCACTTTTGGCTTTAACTGTAAATTTCTTTAATGGGGCATGATTGTTAACAACTCTCATAAAACAATCCATAAATAAATTAAGGGATGCATCCACATCATCAATGTCACTTATCAAATTCCATTTAATATTATCCAATTCATTTAGAAAACTCTCCTCATTAAATACCCTATAAGATCTTTTCATAATGATTTTAGGACAGGCTCTAGGTAGCTTAGTTCTCCTGGAGACAGCAATACAGTTGTGATCACTAAAGCCAACTGTTACAGAAACGTGTGTTCAGCACATATCAGGATTATTAGTGTAAATATGATCAATACATTTTGATGTTAAATATCCTGTATTGTTACTAGAAATTCTTGTTGGTTGATCCATTAATTGAGATAAACCACAGG
Source organism: Rutilus rutilus (assembly GCF_951802725.1). Taxonomy (NCBI): domain Eukaryota; kingdom Metazoa; phylum Chordata; class Actinopteri; order Cypriniformes; family Leuciscidae; genus Rutilus; species Rutilus rutilus. The sequence continues at coordinate 44,344,062 of NC_140211.1, read as the reverse complement.
TGTCTGTCATAGTTTTAAGCTTATTCTTCAGAGGACAAATATCAGATAGCCAATCAATATTTAGATCACCCAGCCAGTATAGCTCTCTGTTTTCCTTAGTCACCTTGTCTAGCATATTACATAAACCATTTACATACTCTATCCTGGCACTAGGTGGCCTATAACAACAGCCAAGAATAATCGGTTTTAAATGTGGAAGTTGTACCTGTAACCATAACACTTCAACATCATCAACCATTAAGTCATGTCTCAGTTTAACAGGGAAATGATCCCGTATATAAATGGCCACACCACCTCCAAACCTGTTTCGATCATTTCTATAAATTGAAAACCCCCCTCTATCAACATCTGAATTGTCTATGAAGTGATCCAGATGAGTTTCAGAAATCATAAGTATGTCTATTTTGTTTAATTGCAAAAATAAAGACAGGTCTTGAATTTTGTTCCTTAGACTACATATATTAATATGTGCAAGGATTAAACCTTCAGGTAGTTTATTTATACTGGTCATCTTAGTTGAAGGCAAATAAGTCCTATATTATAATCTAGTTGAATATCTTGTACCCTAAGTTTTTTTATCATCATCAAGTAGGCTACATACATATAAGTCCTGCACACAGACACACATACATGTACACAAACATATATAAAATTGAGCTTTAAAGCTCATTAGGCCAATAACTGACTTTGTCCAGCCCTTGGGGTGATGATCAGTTTATCATACTTCAAACTCGCTTTATCACCTCTCTCTCTGGCAGCTTTCACCTTCGGCCACAACTCTTTCCTCCTCAGTTGCACAGCTTCAGAGAAATCTTCGTTAATGTAGATCCTAGTGCCCTTTAATTTCTTGGCAGAAGAAAGAATCAGCTCTCTATCTTTAATGCGAAGAAGTTTGACAACAATTTTCCCTGGCCTTCCCCTCTCCTGAAACTGACCAAGTCTCTGGGCACGCTCAATGTCCATGTTTATTCCATCTAAGCTCAAGTTTTTTGAAAACATTTCTCGCACCTTTTTCTCTGATTCACACCAATTCTCTCCTTTCTCGTCAGCAATGCCATCAATTAAAATATTTGTTCTCCTGCTCTGGTTTTCAATGTAGTCAAGCTTGTTGAACATTGCATCCAATTCCTGCTTGGAAGTAGTGATGTTTGTCTCAAATGCCCTTATCTTTGCCTCAATCTCAGTGCATCCCATCTTCTCCTCTTCAAACTTTGTTTGGGTAAATTCCAAGCTGGTCTTCAGCTCCTGTACATCTCTGATAACACCATCCAATCTTTTGTTAGTTCCATCCATGATCAGCTGAATGAAACATTTGAAGTTATCTTGCTGCTGCTGCAATAACATATCTTTATAGATCCCTCTCTGCTGCTCCATTAACTGGGAGAGTACACTCATTGTGACCACAACATCCTCCTCACAAGGAGATGTTTTAGCATTTTTAGGAGGCATAATGTGTCTTACCAGGATGTACCGGAAGTTGATGAAAGTTGCAAATGTTGATGGTGACCGATCTGTTTGTCAAGGTCCTAGTAGGCCTAGTAGGCCCAAAAGCCCATCAACTTGGGCTACAGCACAAACTCAGCGGATAGTGGAAATATTGTCCCCAATATTGAGACGCAATTTAAATAAAATGCAACTTGAGTCAATTAACCACTAAATTTGAGAATACCAGAAAGGATTCAGTAGATTTTTGTTAGATTCTAAGAGGCCAGGTTCTCAGAGAAAAAGAAAGTCATGTTCGTAGGGGAATTTCTACCACACTAAAATACTCTGTTTTCTTCTTTAAAGAAACCACCTTAACCAACCAACTCAGATCCAGGCCGCAGTTAACTTAAAACATGCAAAGAGAATGAAAAAGCATCCCATTTATTATCTAATTTACTTTTACTAACATTTGCTAAGTTCCAAATAATTTTAGCTGCTTATATTTTATAGCTTATATTTAGTAGCAGCCTACTAGCAGGTTATAAAAAGTAGTGTGAAAAGCGAATTGGGACCAACAATCAATAAAAGATCAGAATCCATTCACAAATGATTTTATATTGAATAAATGCTGCAACAAATGATAATAAAAAAAATAAAAAATAAAAATCTTTAAAAAAAATTATACACAGGCATTACCTTCTTGATATATACAGTAATATAAATAAGGTATATAATAAAACTAGGGATGCACCATATTGCGCTTGTGAATTATACTCTGAAAAAAAAAAACTGATACCACACAGCGTGTACAGGACAGTGTTCATATATCAAACACTCACACCAGACAAAGAAACACAGACAACAGAACAAACAGAGAAATGGATATATACGAGATTAAAGATATCTATGAAGTAAATGTATCTAATTAATAGAATATTAAACATATTTCATATTTACGCCTGTATAGCCGCGGTGTGTGAGCTAATAAGGAGATTAAGAGCGCAGCGACGCAGGCATGCAAGCGTGTCATTCCTTTCTCACAGACTTTGCTGAAATGTTTGTGGTCCGATCAGATACGTCAATAGTAAAGAAAGTAAAAAGATGCACCTATTGCTAACATTAATTGATAGTAAGGAGAGGGATAGTGAGAGAGAGAGAGATAGACAGAGCACGCACACTTTTGTTGAATACGCTTGATTGCTGATCGCTCACTCAGCAAACACGCGACAGATGGATTAAAACTAAATTGTATATTGTATATGCCCTAGTAAAACATGAACTGTTACGTGATTTATGTATAACGTGGTACATTATTACAGGAAAACGTCATGTGATTACTGTGCCGCTGCACTGGAGCTGCTCGAAATGTGCGCCGTAGATAAAATCCGATAGAGCAATAGAGCAATAGAATGAACAGTGAATAAAACAGAACAATAACAGGAGCTTGTACAATACATTTTAACAGGCATAATTAAGCATGAAAACAGCTGAAGGAAACATCTATTTTTAGATCTATCTATTCGTTTGGTTTCTCTACCCCAGGGTTCCTTAAACTCAGTCCTGGAGAGCCACTGTCCTGCACAGTTTAGCTCCAACCCTGATCAAACACACCGAGCTGTGAGTTTCTAGTGATCCTGAAGACATTGATTAGCTTGCTCAGGTGTGTTTGATCAGTGTTGAAGCTAAACTCTGCAGGACAGCGGCCCTCTAGGACCGAGTTTGAGGAACCCTGCTCTACCCAATATTTTTTTTAATTACTATATTTTAATTATTTAAATAATATAATTATTTATTATAATTATTATATTTAAATTAGAAAATATAAATGCAATGAAAACACAGGTCTCAGTTCTCAGGGAGTACCAAAAATGAAAGTATCAGTATCGGACTCATTCTGGGAAAAGTGGTATCGGTGCATCCCTAAATAAAACAGATGTATTTTTGTCAAATATTGTGTCCACGCACCTCATCGAGCACCTCCACCTCAGAGCTCCTCATCTTGAGCAGAACATTGAAGGCCTGCTGCATGGCGCGGGGTTTGGACTGGGCTGTACGCATGCTGGCAGGAAGACAGATGAACCACAGACTGTAGCAGTGACTAAACAGACACTTTGCCCATTGGGGTGGATTGGAATAGAAACGCTTTGCCAACTTGTAGGCCAATTTGATTTCCTGTGTGGAAAAAGGTGTTTGAGTTTCAGAGATGGCTATTAAAGGGCATTCTCTTGTTAATTAGATTTTAGCTGCAAGAAACAAATGTAACTAACAACTTGACAAATCAAACCTGTGTACTAGTGTTGTCACGATACCAAAATTATTGTTTCGATACCGATACCAAGTCAAGTATTGCGATTTCGATACTTTTTCGATACTTTTCCTGAAAAGGGAGAAACACTCTCAAATATCATTGCTGTGCTTTATTTTAAAACCAGGACACCATTCTAATCATATAACACACTAATAAATGAACATATGAACAGCAGATATATTAAACATTTGAACAAAATATGAAATATAAAAAATTAATTAAAGCAATGACATTCAAGGTAAAAAAAATATATAAATTTAGCAGCATTATCTCATTTATCATAAGAAACATAAGAGCTTTATCTTGATTCTGAACTTTGAATAAAAATATGAACAGCGATTATATTAAACAATGTTTAATATTGGTAACATATGATAAGCCTCATTGGTGATATATTTGACATATGGGGAGAGAGTTGTGGAAGGCCTATACTTCATGTTAAACATAAATATATAGCAGCAAAGACAACGTCGGCAGTGTTGACGGCAAAATAAGCTACAGAATAATTCGTTCTGTATTGAGAGGTGCAATATTTGAAAATCGTTTTATATTGTATTTTATATTGTATTTGTCAACTTTCGAACATCAAAATGTCATTGATTAATATGTATTCGTGTCAAAATGACATAGAAACATCTTTTCCTATTCTATTTTGCCTGGGAACGCTTCCAACACGCTTGCGTGTCGCGTGAAAAATAGGCGTCGGTTCTATTCTAGGATGCACGCGTTTTCCGCGCGTCTCGAGCTGCGCCTGAAGCCTGGTTTAAGCCAGAGCCCGTCTACGGAGAGCCTGTCCACTCCCTATTAAGCCCTATTGTACCGAATTTTGGTTGTAGTACCACCAGAGTTCCACTGGGGGCGCTCGCCATGAGTGCAAAATGAATGGGAGTCAATGGGGCTAGACGGCTAAATTTGTCTCTTTCACCCGATTGCCGTTGAGAAATCTCAGATGTGATTGTAGATTTTGCAAGTTCAACATGGGTTTTAGGTCGAAAGTTGAATGAACGAGTACTTATGTCGTTTTGATTTCTTACAGGTTGAGTTGTTGTTGCCCATAACACGCTAGCATTCTGCTAATGACGTCAGCATTCTGACGTCATTGACATTTTGAAAGACTTTTTTAAAGCAAATAAGTGACTCTAAAAAATGTAACACCCAGCAATGTGTAATTTCTTTGCATCTCCTTTCGAATACAACATTCAAATTACTAGACAAAAAATTATATCCTGAGAAAAGTGGATTTTGAGGGGTATACCGCCATTGACCTCCATTCATTCTGCACTCGTCCTGTGAGCGCCCTCATATGGAATCAGAGTGGAACTGCAACCAGTTCAGAAGCCGGAAGTGTAGTGAGAGTGAAACTTCTCGCCATATTAGACATTCTCTGTTTAAGCCTTGTTTATTCACCTTATTCCGCCCCGCCCACTTTTACTTCTGTCCAGTACTTCCGTTGTAAACCACCTTCCGGTTTAGCGGACCCTCATTCAATTTCGAGGAGAACTGCAGAGAAGTCTCACTGATAAAATGTCACATAAGATAAGCTAATTTGTGCCAAATGGGCTATGTACGTGTGTACCAACAGCACAGCAATGCACTGTTTCTCGGGGTAATTTTTAAACGACTTTTAGGTGTTTATATGACCCGTCTGCCTGTCTGATCGCAGCCCGGCCGATGTGTAGTGTTTAGCCTACATTAGCCACAAACATCTAATGTTGTAATGGTCTCACTACAGGACACATACACATGCTATACCTTGTTTGAAAGCTATGGTCCTCTAGAATTCAGTCGCTGGATTTATTTTACAGCCATTACTTGTGTTAGAGATCAAACCATAAGAAATTGCAGCTAGCAGTTAGCTAAGCTAACGTTACCCTCTTGTTCTTCATCTAGTTGAGGCTCTACTTTCTTTCTACACCAGTTCGTGGCTATTTTTTTCTCATCTGTTGGCTATACACTGCAAATGTATCTGGTGATTAAGCAAACAAACTGTGGTGTAATAATGTTTCAAACTTTACATGTAGTAGTGTTTGTGCACATCTTCATAACTAAGTAATAGCTATTAGAAAGACACAGCTATTAAATAATTTGATTGTGGCATTGTTTCAAAAGCTTCAAGTGAAATGTACTTTAGTACGTTGCAGCAGTTGTTAATAACCATAGGCCAACGCATTTGGCTATAATATTATAGTCTATCTACTTATATCAAGACAGATAACAGATTGGACCAGGGCAAACAAAGCGCTAAGTAGCTAAACCAGGAAGTGAGATTACGCGGATGGCGCCACCCAGTGCTACTTCCGGAATAAGGTGAATACTTTCGCCTGGCTCCGCAGCGCGAGTCTCCGCAGACTGCGCGCGCACCTCCCCAAACGGACGAGGCGTTTATACTTGACGCGCTCGCCGTTGTACTATTCTTTGAAACGACAGGGGGCGACTCGAGTAATTGTCCTCTAAACCATCAGGAATCAGCAGTGAGAAGAAGAAAGCTATACACACGTGACAATGTTTATTTTAGTAGACACCACTGTTACCACACTAAAAAAAGAATCGTGTAAAACCCAGTAAACCCTGAGATTATTACTCGTGACAATAAAATCTCTAAATCTCTAAAAATAAAACAGTAAATCTCTTACATATTTTCTAATTTCACTAAACATTTCATTGTTTCATGAACATTTTTATTAAACATGGACTTTTATGTTCATTAAAAATACTTTTTATGCTATTGTATGCTCATTTTTTAAATGTAAGCAACTCATTTAGACGTGCAAACTGGGTGCCGGTGTGGTGAGAAGTTCGAGCTCGGCCAGATTCGGCTCGAAGTCGTTCATCTTCGGATGCGGCGCCGCGCGCGTTGTTACAAAAAATGTCGCGCACACCGCCAGGCGAAATTGGGTCTTGCGAACCCAACGCGCACGACCGCCCACACCGCAATGACGTCACTTTTGCCGCGCGCACCTTCGCGCTCGTGCGGACGCGTCGAGTATAAACCAGGCTTTAAGCCTGTTTTATGCTTCTGCGTCGAACTGCACCTCTCCAAAAATGTAACAACGCGTCAATTCTACGCGGACACAAGCGCGGTGATTGGTCTGCCAGAACCCCTCCCTCGGGGTTTCACACGCTCCCTAGGTGCGCGTCAACGCGGACAACGACACAGAAGTATAAATTAAAACCAACACGTTGCCTACGGCGTATAGGCTCCGGCGTAGGTCCGACGCAGAAGTATAATGAGGCCTTTATACTCGACGCGTCCGCACGAGCGCGAAGGTGCGCGCGGCAAAAATGACGTCATCGCGGAGTGGGCGGTCGCGCGCGTTGGGTGCGCAAGGGCCCATTTCGCCTGGCGGTGTGCACGGCAGATTTTGTAACAACGCGCACGGCGCCGCATCCGAAGATGAACGACTTCGAACCGAATCTGGCCGAGCTCGAACTTCTCACCACACTGGCACCCAGTTTGCACGTCTAAATGAGTTGCTTACATTTTACACGAAACTTAATGAAATGTTTAGTGAAATTAGAAAATATGTAAGAGATCGTTAATTTAGTTATGTTGTATACACATTCTCATATCCATATATTTTGTTTTATTGTCACAAGCAATAATCTCAGGGTTTACTGGGTTTTACAGGATTCTTTTTGTAGTGTGGTATTGGTGGCCGTGTACTAAAATAAACATTGTCACGTGTGTATAGCTTTCTTCTTCTCATCGCTGATTCCTGATGGTTAGAGGATAATTACTGGAGTCGCCCCCTATCGTTTCAAAGAATAGTACAACGGCGAGCGCGTCGAGTATAAACGCCTCGTCCGTTTGGGGAGGTGCGCGCGCAGTCTGCGGAGACTCGCGCTGCAGAGCCGGGCGAAAGTATAAACAAGGCTTAAGACGCGTGTGTCACGCAGTCAGTTAACATGGGAGCTGAAATAAAAACGGACACGACACGCAGCCAAGTGTGTCGCCGGCCTTACAAATCTGGAACGCGGTCATTCTTAGAAGTATCGATACTAATAAATTAAGGAATCGTGACGTTTTTAATTTCCGGTTTACTTTTGAAGTTTCGGTGTACTGTGCAACAGAGCAAGGTAGGCAACGTACTTCCATATGTCCCTCCTCGCGTCATCTTTTTCTACGAGTCGTGGACCACTTGTCTTGACGAGTCGTGTCGTGGACCACATCTCGCTGTAGTGTTTTGTTACATGACACTGACAGCGGTGGGTTCTTTGCTGTGTTTGAGGCGTTTTTTTTTTTTTTTTTTAAGTATCGATACTGATAAATTTAGGTATCGTGACGTTTTTAATTTCCAAGTATCGCGATACTTTTGAAGTATCGGTACATCGTGCAACACTACTGTGTACCCAGTTTTTTTACACTTACTTATGCAGCATTTTTTTTAAATAATTATTATTATTCTTTTAGTATTGCATGGTTGGAAAAAAATATAGAATTAAGCATCAAAGTTGTGCAGCTTAGTGTCACGGTTTTCAGGTTCACTGACTCATTTGTTCTCTCTCTCTCTCTCTCTCTCTCTCTCTCTCTCTCTGTTCTAGTGAGTGCTGATTGAGTCATCTGTATCACCTGGTCCTCATTAGCACGACTCTACTTAGGCCCCGTTTACACGATGGGAAAACGCAGATATTTCCCTGCGGTTTGGCCTGTCATTTACACGAAAATGCCGTTTTTATCCCAGAAAACGATTATTTCTAAAACCCCCGGCCAAAGTGGAGATTTCTGAAAACGCCGGTTATGTGTTGCCGTGTCAACTGGGAGAAACGGTGTTTTAGGTTCTCAAACCTCACATTATGCGCCAAAAAATGCTTACGTCATGTGAGCGCCCTATGTTTAGAGTTTGTTTGGCTACTATTTGATCATGGATGCTGTTAAGGTGGTACTCATTTTTACTTTTGTGCAAACGTTTTTGGCCTGTTTGCATTTGCTTCGCTGTCTGTCCACACAAACGAACCTCGCGCCATGTCTGTTGTCAGGAACTGGAAGTCGCTCATGCTATTCGTTGTTGTCGATTTTGAGGATTCTGATTGGCTTGCATGGCTTTATCCTTCTCCCTACACTGCCGCCCATAGGTTTGGCATAATTATGATGTTGCTCGACGGCGTATTTATGCGGGTTGATGTAAACGACAACTTTTTTGAAAACGATGTTGTGTGCACGATGTTATTTTTGAAAACGGAGGGGGAGAAATATTTGTTTCTCTAAATACCCGGCTATGTGTAAATGTGGCCTTAACCTGTGCCTTTTCTGTTCTGTGTTGTCAGAAGTTTGGTGTTTTTCGTGCGTTGTGTTCCAGCTCTCAGTTGTTCCTCAGTCCTGTTCCAGTGTGGATGATTGCTACTCTAACAGGTTCGGATCCTGTTTATGGATTGTCTGTTTGCGGCTCTGACTGTTGCCTGGATACCCACGACTCTCCTTACCAGTGTTTAACTGGCTTTGCCTGCTGTTCCCATTTGTGTTTGGCTAATAAATTCACCTTACTGCATTGGCACTTGCATCTGTCTCGTTCATCCCTGACAGTTAGTCAAACCGTTAAAAAACTAAAAAAAAAAAACTAAAATAACCTCAAATTTTGGGGAAACTATCCCTTTTAATTAGTCTGGCTATCACCAGACCAAGCTCAATCTTTTAAGATTTAACAATAGGCTGGTGATTCTGCTCTGTATTTTCTACTGCACAAGAGGCGTGATCAACGGGCATAGTTCAAATGACTCTGTACGCAATTGGATAGTCCTTCAACCAATCAGACCAACGATCCAGGTGACGTACTTTGCAGCGAAAACTCTAGGTAGGAAACGTGTTGGTTTGGAGCATTGATCAGCGGTTTGCAGAAGCAGCAATGGCATCGAGCGATTTTTGCAGGTTGTGCAAAAAAACAAAACATGAAAGTGAGTGGTATTTACAACCACTTGAGCGATTTGTTTGCTAAACTAAAGAAGCCATTGAGCATCGTCGAGAGGTTAAAAGGAATTGGATTGGATTCAACCTGCCAATAGCGTGCCAGGTGGATAAGCCAGTTTGAGATTGGTCCCCGCAAATTTGTAACGTAAGCAGGATAGAACAATGTACAGGTTTAAAAATCAAATCAAATCAAATCGCCGGCAGATCGGGCTGGGTTTACACAGTCTACCTTTTATTATCATGTTTATTCCAGACTGGAACAAATTCTTATAATTTCATTCTAAATGTAGTCACAACTGACTTACTAAAGTTTAGACATAGAATTCAACTCAAATATCCTTGAAGATACTGACTAAGACAATTCTAAGAGTCCTTATATGATCTAACGTTTACCTCGTGTGAATGTGCACGCTTTTATAAAATGCCTATAGCCCAACACTTTTTTTTTTTTTTTTTTTACAAGCCAAGTTTGTATTATTTTATGCTTTCAGGACTCTTGCCTATTTTTAAGCTATTGTGTTGCAGCATATATCACTCTTCTGGTCCCGGATGAGCCCCCAATTGTCATGGGGCAAGAGTCTTGACAGTATAAAATATTACAAAAACTTAATTCTTTTAGGGACAATTGGTGCAGAAGTATTAGTCTCCTATACACCCATTCTTACTGAAAAACCACTAGGGTATCTCCAAAGAGCACACAACCAGAGAAATAGCAACAGCTGTGTTTGGGGAAGTAATTCTGTGACTGGTTAAGATCAGCTGATTTTGGTTTACATTTTAATCTTAAGCCGTTTCTCAATATGCGTTCTTGTCTGTACTTGTGTTCTTGTGGACTTGTGAAACGTCATCAGTCGCTGCCCAAGTACTGTTCCAATTCAAAGTTCACATCTAGCCAAGTCCAGTTCAAATCCCCGGATGTCAAATCCCCAGTTCAAAAACCCTGTCTCTTTTTGCTAAATGTTAGTTTTAATGATCAATATTATAATGTTTTTTTTATTTATCATATTTTTAAAATGAAAACAAAAAGAGTCAGGGTTGTGCTTTTATATTTCGTGTTGTTATAAATATGCAGTGAAGATAATCAATTGCGTTGCCTGAACCACATTTGTGTGGCCATTATGTTCAAGATTTTTTTAAATGAAAATGAAAAGAGGCAGAGTGGTGGTTTATAACATATTTTGTTTTATTTGTAGCCTAGATATACACTGCTCAAAAAAATTAAGGGAACACTTAAACAACACAATGTAACTCCAAGTCAATCACACTTCTGTGAAATTAAACTGTCCACTTAGGAAGCAACACTTATTGACAATCAATTTCACATGCTGTTGTGCGAATGGAATAGACGACCGGTGGAAATTATTGGCAATTAGCAAGACACCCCCAATAAAGGAGTGGTTCTGCAGGTGGTGACCACAGACCACTTCTCAGTTCCTATGCTTTCTGGCTGATGTTTTGGTCACTTTTGAATGCTGGCGGTGCTTTCACTCTAGTGGTAGCATGAGACGGAGTCTACAACCCACACAAGTGGCTCAGGTAGTGCAGCTCATCCAGGATGGCACATCAATGCGAGCTGTGGCAAGAAGGTTTGCTGTGTCTGTCAGGATAGTGTCCAGAGCATGGAGGCGCTACCAGGAGACAGGCCAGTACATCAGGAGACGTGGAGGAGGCCGTAGGAGGGCAACAACCCAGCAGCAGGACCGCTACCTCCGCCTTTTTGCAAGGAGGAGCAGGAGGAACACTGCCAGAGCCCTGCAAAATGACCTCCAGTAGGCCACAAATGTGCATGTGTCTGCTCAAACGGTCAGAAACAGACTCCATGAGGGTGGTATGAGGGCCCGACGTCCACAGGTGGGGGTTGTGCTTACAGGACACTATCCTGACAGACACAGCAAACCTTCTTGCCACAGCTCGCATTGATGTGCCATTCTGGATGAGCTGCACTACCTGAGCCACTTGTGTGGGTTGTAGACTCCGTCTCATGCTACCACTAGAGTGAAAGCACCGCAAGCATTCAAAAGTGACCAAAACATCAGCCAGAAAGCATAGGAACTGAGAAGTGGTCTGTGGTCACCACCTGCAGAACCACTCCTTTATTGGGGGTGTCTTGCTAATTGCCTATAATTTCCACCGGTCGTCTATTCCATTCGCACAACAGCATGTGAAATTGATTGTCAATCAGTGTTGCTTCCTAAGTGGACAGTTTGATTTCACAGAAGTGTGATTGACTTGGAGTTACATTGTGTTGTTTAAGTGTTCCCTTAATTTTTTTGAGCAGTGTACATAAAGAGATAACCGGAGTAGCCAGAGCGAGCTGAGTGACGCTATCAAGTATGCCGCTGTTCCATGTCAGAATTATCGGACTTGCGTCCTCCCGTCCTCGGGAGTTCGTTCTCCTGAGTCGAACTTGTCAAGTCCGAACTACCAAGGACTCAAGTCCGAACTTTGTGTACTTGGTATTGAGAAACGGCTTTAGTCAGTAAGAACAAAGTGCTACTCGACTCGGAATGCTTGAGTAAAGAAATAACACTGTTGACATGGAGACACTGACCCACCGGCCAATTCACATAGTATCCACCCTAAATAGTATGCAAGATTAAAATTATTGCCAAAACTACTCTTTGATAAACAGTTTGATGAATTCATGACCTCAAATTGATGAATATCATGATTCTGATAAAGGTAATGAATTTAGCTAGATATTAATTACATGCAAACTTACATTACATAATCTAACAAATGACTAGTTGTTTAGTGAGGTCGATATGTTTATAATTTTTTTAAGCTGTAATATTTATTAATGGCTTTTAAAGGTTTGAATTTAATGTTCTGCCATAAGTCTTGCATTTTTAAGATGTCAAGTTAAAAATAGTAACTTTTTTAATTTGTAAGACTCCTGTGTAAATGTAATGAAAATCTGTAGGGCACAGCATAAGCTGGAAAAGTCTAAGTTTGGACCATAAGCGATAGCATTTCAGAATTTCCAGTAGTCTGGTACTATAACATCATGTAAACAATCTTCACCTGTTTGGTTCTTTTGGCCAGCAGGGCAGGGCTGCTGGACACACTGGCCCCTGCGGTTCTTGTACTAAGCGCTGGCCTCAGCTCTCGCGGACGATCAAACAACTCCAACCGTAAACAGGGGAAATTCTGATAACTGTGGAAACACAGATGACTCATAATTAGAGGAGCACAGAATAAAATCAGAGTGCAAACATAATCACAAAATTTTAAATAAAAAGTCTACTCAATACAGTACAGACAGAAACACAATACCACAGACAGTATACCTATAGGTCATTCCCTCTACATTTTATTTACTTGTTGTCATATATCAGATTTTTGTTGCATATTTTTTTATACAGATGAAGGTCATATTGTATGAAAGTACCATTCTGTTTAATCCATAGTTTTAGTTTATATCTGAGTTTTGCTGCTCGATATGTTCAATGGGCGAAACTTTGATATTTATGGTCATTTTGTTTTACTTTCTTGCACTGCAACCTTCCCATTTTACTGTTTAGTTTCACATTTACATTCTGTAGACATTTCACAAACTCAGTTAAAATATGAACGTCTTTGTGTCATCCTGCTACACCTACAATTGCAACACAACACAAAATACAATTTTTAAAACAACCTTGGGATACAGAATGGTTATCATTACTCTAAGAGACAGTAGAAAAACAAGGATTTATATAGGCAAAATTTGGGGGCGATTATTTTGCAAACAGTGCCAGCCGTGAGAAAAGTGCTTGGCCAAGTCTCAAGGCTGTACTGTGAGTGTCAAACAGGCACTCAATGAGCCAATAGATGCATGGAAATAGATTATGGGCTTGTGCTAATGGATAAAGATGCTTTAGATGCGGGCTGAGGGAAGTGTAGGGGTAAGAGAATGGCAGCCACAAAAAGTAGGTCTGGACAGAAATTTCCAACAAACAAGTTGCCTTGAAAAGGAGTAACCATAGAGTTGCAAATTAAGGGTATTACAATAGTTACAGCATTTCTTTCCAGTCATTTATCTTCTACTTCAGTCACAACAATCTGTTACAAGCTCTCCCAGTCTAGGGTTGGGAGAGGGTAACAGGATTAAATTAAATCAAAACGTAAACATAAACGAAAACGTGGAGAGTTCCCTTCAGTCCTCTGCCCCAGAAATGTGAGCCAACACTTAATGCAATAAATTAAATTAATTTATTTTGCTTAGACAAAGAAAATGGAAGCATTCAATTTTCAGAAGAAGGTTATACCAAAACAACAAACAAAAGATTTACTTACTATTGGGAGGAAAACTAAATGACCTACGCAGGTAAAAGAAAATAAATAAACAACATATGCTTCCCTCCACTCCCTGACTAACCAAAAACAGGGATTAATGTTTTACAAAAAGAAAAAGGTGGCACCAACTCCGTACAGCTTCCAATAACAAAATAAACAAAAAAGATTGATATAATATTGTTACAATACCTTTTAATACCGAAACAGAGTTAAACAAAAACAAGAAGAGATAAAAGAAAAATCACTACCTGATTTCAAAACTATAATGCTGTAATGCTGACACCCAAGCACACACAAAAGATGCACTGCAATACACCAGGACAACACACCAGTTTCACACTTGATTATAGCAACACACAAGTCTGGTGCAGGGGAGAAGTGAACCTCTCTCAAGCAGTGTTCACTCTGCTCTCTTATAGTGTAGCTCTGCAACAGTCCTTATGAGCTGCAGGTGTGGCTAATTAGCTGCAAGGCAAGCAGAGTGAGGGAGAGACAGACAGAGCGCATGACAAAGACAAAAACAACAACATTCAACAAAGTAAAATACAGATCACAAACACTTTACATAATACGTCCCCAGGACGTAACACCTCCACCACCAAGAATTACAAACAAGTGTTTGTAATTAAATGTAGACCCTTACCATTTTCCTCATTTATGAAAGGTACAAAGGTCAAAGAAAACGGCATCCCTTTAAACTCTAGAGAGAGCGTCGGCCATAACATTTTCAGTGCCTTTCTTGTGACGAATGTCCAAAATATATTCTTGGACAGTGAGAGACCACCGTAATAAGCGCTGGTTGGAACCTGACATACGGGAAAGGAATACCAAAGGGTTATGATCAGTGTATACAATGATAGGATTAGAGCTACTCCCCAGGTACACATCGAAATGCTGAAGAGCCATCAACAGTGATAGAGCTTCCTTTTCGATTACACTATAGTTTTGCTGGGTCTTGGAGAACTTTTTGGAGAAGTAGGAGACAGGATGTTCAATATTGTACTCATCCTCTTGTAGCAAAACTGCACCAGCTCCTTTAGCACTTGCATCCACTTGCAAACTGAAAGGCATTTTGAAGTTTGGAGCTGACAGAACAGGAGCATGACAGAGGAGATCCTTGGCAGCATCAAAAGCAAGTTGACAATCACTGCTCCATACAAATCTTCGGTTTGTACTAAGGAGGTCTGTAAGAGGAGAGGCTAGGGCAGAGAAATTGGGACAGAAACCTCGATAATACCCACTCATTCCTAGGAAGCGTCTCAACTCTCGTTTATTACCGGGTACAGGGAACTCAAGAATGGCTGCAATTTTAGCATCAACAGGTTTCACCATTCCCTGACCTACTTGTTTACCCAAGTATGTAACAACTCCTTTCGCAAACTCACATTTGGCAAGATTTAGAGTCAAGGAAGCAGCAGTTAGGCGTCTGAACACTTTCTCAAGTGTTTTCACATGATCTGCCCAGTTATCTGAATATACCACAACATCATCCAGATATACCTCACAGTTTGTTACATCTGACAGTATTTGATGCATCATACGCTGAAACGTAGCAGGTGCGTTTCGCATCCCAAAAGCTAGAACCTGATATTGTAGGAAGCTGTCAGGCGTGACAAACACTGAAACCTCAGAGGCACGTTTGCTGAGTGGCACTTGCCAATAACCTTTTAGTAGATCTAGTTTTGTGACAAACTTTGCTAATCCAACTCTATCTACACAGTCTTCCATCCTTGGAAGGGGGAAAGAGTCAGGTTTTGTTACGTTGTTGACCTTCCGATAATCAGTGCAAAAGCGAAAGGTGTTGTCAGGTTTTGGGACAAGTAAACAGGGGGAGCTCCAAGGACTCTGGCTGGGCACCGCCAGTCCATGGCGCAGCATATACTCAACCTCGGTCTGCATAATCTCACGTTTTCTTGGATTTACTCTGTAAGGATGTTGTTTTATAGGAACAGCATCACCAACATCAATGTCATGAACACACACAGTAGTCCTACCTGGCACATCACTAAACAAGGTAGGGAAGGCACATAGTAACTCAATTAAGACATGAGATTGTTCATCAGACAGATGAGAAAGAAAGTGTGGAAGATCTTTCATTATAGCTGAATTATTTAACCGGGTAGAGGAAATTGGTACATCTCTACACATTAAACCATCTTCCTTTAAGGAGTAATTCGCTATCACACCTACTGCGGCAACAGAGGACGCCAGCGGGACCGGAGATTGATCTTCAGCCAATTCACAATGAGGCCTGATTACATAGGCCTTAAGCCTGTTCACATGACAAACCCGGCTTTTACATTTGCGGTCAGGAGTAGCAATCAGAAAGTTTGTCTCATTTAACTTTCTTTCAACCAGGTATGGACCAGAGAACTTTGCATGAAAAATGGAACCAGGCATAGGGAGTAGAACCATGACTTGATCACCAGGACTAAAATCTCTTTTCACAGACTTCTTGTCAAAATAAGCCTTCATCCTTGTCTGCGCCGTAGACAGATGAAGTTTTGCAAGAGTTTGGGCATTGTACAGCTTCTCATGAATAGAAGTGACGTAGTCATCAACAGGCAAAGCTTTTGAAGTCGGACTCAGCAGCTGTTCACTTAAGAGTTTTAGTGGGCCACAGACTGTGTGGCCAAACACTAGCTCAGCAGGGCTAAAGCCAAGGGACTCCTGCACAGATTCTCTTACTGCAAACATTAGAAAAGGAAGGCCCTCAACCCAGTCTTTTCCGGTTTCCACACAATATCGTCGTAGCATCGTTTTAAGACTTTGGTGGAACCGCTCTAGTGCACCTTGGGACTCAGGGTGATATGCTGTAGAAGTTTGGTGACATATACCAAGGGTTTCTAGCGCTTGTTTGAAAACCTTGGAAGTGAAGTTTGACCCTTGGTCACTCTGAATTACTTTTGGCAAACCAAAAGTAGTACAAAACTTGAGTAGTTCTCTTATTACCACCTTTGCTTTTAACGTGCGTAATGGGACAGCATCTGGGAAGCGAGTCGCAGCACACATAATGGTCAGAATGTACTGGTGTCCTGACTTAGCTTTGGGTAACGGTCCAACACAGTCAACAATTAAGCGATCAAATGGGTCACTTACAACTGGGATAGGATAGAGAGGTGCAGGAGGGATTTTCTGGTTGGGTTTTCCTGCCAGCTGACAAGTATGACAAGATCTACAAAATCTGGACACGGCTGACTTAAGACCAGGCCCAAAAAAAAACCTAGTAATGCGATGGTAGGTTTTTGTTATACCGAGATGTCCAGACAAAGCATTTTCATGGGCAAGTTTTAAGACATGCTGCTGATAACCATCAGGTAAGACAATCTGCTGCACCTCCTGCCAGCCTATCTCTTCTTTTGGGGGTTTCCACCTACGCATTAACAATCCACGTTCCCAGAAAAAAACCACACCCGAATTAGGCACATGGGTAGCACCATCTGCAGCTTCTATACACTTGACTAGGGAAGGGTCTGCTTTTTGTGCTGCAGCTAAGTATTCCCTACCTGCCTTTAGAGGAATTTCAGCTGTTATTTCTTTATTGCTAGCAGGGTTCTCAAGTTTTATCAAAAGCTTGGAGTGAGATCACATGCGGTTAGGGGAGGAGCCCTAATGGAGTCCCGCCCCCGCTCGTCCCCGCCCCCCAATTTTACCCATTGTTCATAATTAACCAGCACAAATTGAAATTATAACAATTGGTAAATCTGATAAATGACAGAGCAATTCATCACATCAAATATACTCTTTAATGTTATATTTCAAAATTACAAATATACAAAAATTACAAAAATATAACAAATTGCTCCAGTTTGGAAAAACAAATGTATTAAAACATATTATATAAACACAAACTTTTATGTTAGATGCGATTAATCGATTTGACAGCACTAGTTTAAACATTTTTTTTTTTTTTTTAAATGTTTGTTGTAGTATATATTTTATTATAGTGTTTTTTTTTCTAATATACATTTTTGAGTCATGAATAATATTATCATTTTCTTGAACTTATAAAAACTCTGGTACAATGCTAATTATTATCTCAAATGGTAAAATATATTTTTGCTTTTTCCCTGACATCTTTGAAAAATACAAATGCAATGGCAATGATTAATGTATGTTTTTACAGGATATAAAATATGACCCACTCTGCTTTAATACATGTAGCCTTAATGTAACTAGAAAGACTATTAATACAGTATAATATATAATTTAAAAGAAAATTAAGAAATACATCTTCATTCCTTCCCATACCCACTAAGATTTCCCTTAGTTTCAGATAATGTAAGCTAGCCAAACTGAGCCAAAGCTTCTGCCCTGGTTGCAAAGTAGTTGTAGAGTTTTTGATTAATAATAATGTATACGATGGGCTATATATTAAATGTTCTAGCCTAAAAATGTTAGACGAGCTTTCTTCCAACTTACCTTCTCCGACGTGTGTTCGCGCGATGTTCTTGGTTACCTAGTAACGAACGTACGGTGGCCGAGAATGTTCCGTCAACTTCTGTGTGTTCGCGCATCTAACGCAATCTGGCCGAGATACGTGCTGGCGGCAGGAAACTTCACTTTGTGTGCCCGCGCCTCGTATACAACGTTATATATAAAGCTTGCAAGACAACTTGGTTGGCATTGCCTTTTCAGCGTGAGAAATACACGGTGTGGCGTGTGAGCGTGTGAACTGGTTGAATTGCGTGTGTCTCACGGCCAATGCGTGAGACTTGAGAACCCTGTGCTAGTTACATCACAGTCAGTGTCTGGAGTAACAGACAGGACACACTCCACAGAGTTAGGCTCAATCAAAAATGAGTTTGAGATATCCACCACTTCCTCAAATTTCTTTGACTGGGCACGGGTAACTGCACAGGCAGGAAAAACGGACAGGAAATTCTCTGCCAGATCAGACTTCTGTGTAGCACTAGGTTTATATGATACAACTGGTCTAGGAAAGACTGTGCCACCCGCAAGGTCATTTCCCAGAATCAAATCAACGCCCTCTACAGGCAACTGTGGACGCACTGCTAAACTGACCACACCAGTCACAATGTCAGATACTAGATACGCAGTATGAAGTGGCACATTCACACAGTGCATTTCAATTCCACGAATCAGCACGTCATTACCCGTAAAAGAGTCATCAGAGAAAGGCAATATACTCCCAGATATAAAGGATTGAGCTGCACCCGTGTCACGTAAGATTCTTACAATTTTAAAACCAGAATCAGGAGATAGGGAGACTGTGCCTTCAAATAAGAAAGGGTGATAACTCTCTTCACCAAGAGAGTTGCCATTACACACGGTGTGCACAAGTGCTATGTTTTTGGGTTTGGAAACCGCGCTCTTCTGTTTCCAAGCCTTACAGTCCGCAATCAAATGGTTTGGATCAAGGCAGAAAAAACTAACTCGCCTATCACCATTGTTTGGAAGTTTACGTGCAAATTTAGATGCGGTTTCACTTTTAAATGAATGTACTGCACGTGGTACCACTGAGCTCTCCACATTCACAAATGGAGACCTGGCAGATGTGTGGGTTGAGAACACATTTCTGTGTGTCAGCACAAACTCATCTGCCAAGACCGCAGCATTAGTAGTAGTAGTAGTAGTAGTAGTAGTAGTAGTAGTAGTAGCTTTATTGGTCACTAGTCACAGGTACCAGCGAAATTCCGCCATCAACCTGTCCATACAAACATACATACAATATGACAAGGGGGAAGACAGGACAGGAAGACAGAGCATTGAGGAAAAAAATACAGCATAACATGAGGAGAGGTGAGGAGGAAAAAAAGGCAACCCCCAGACTATGCTCCTGTAAGGAGTACAGTTTGGGAACAGTAAAAAAACACCTCAGCAACATTAGCACATAATCAGTACACAACATGAACACACAAGACTTGCAACAGGGGAGGGGAGTGGGGGGTGGAGGTAACCCAGCACAGGCAAGCAGCCATCCGGTCCTGCAGCCATTTTCGGCGCTGGTCAGACCCGCCTGTCAGACTGGGGGTACAAAGCGTCGAAGGCGAGGCATGGGGGGTGGGGGAGGGTGATTGCATATCTGTGTATATGTAAGAGTCCGTGTATGTGTAAGCCTCGAGAGTCGCTACGCCTGACATCCTAATCTAGGTGCTTCAGTCCGCAGGATGTCATAGCGATACACAGCAGTTGCCATGGAGTCAACCTTGATCAGGTCCCAGACAGAGTCAACAATCAGCAGGTGTCAGTGGGGAGTGGGGGAAGGAAGGCAAGAGCGTCTCGCTGCAGTGCTCTCTCCAGAGGGAGTTGTTGTTGCAGCAGCAGCCTCGGCCAAGGCCAGTGCTGGTAGAGGGGGGCCGAAAGCAGATAAGATTGGGGTTGTTTGGTCTTGGGACGAGTAGCCGCATTCCAATTTACACAGCTCCTGGTCCATTTGGGTCTCCGAAACGATCCATTTGCCTTTGCAAAGCTGTAAGCTTCTCCAAGATGTTATCAATATTTTGGTTCATAGTCACCAAAGTCACAGTCTGAGTGCTGACAGCTCTGCCCACTGCTTCAATCATGACGGGCAGCCTTGTGGGGTTTTGGACAGCTGTCACCGTCTTCTTAATTCCTCGATAAACCAGGGCAATGCCTAATCCAAACAGCAGAAAACCTGTTATCATGGTTCCGAAAAGGTAGATATCTTCAATGTCCTCCACGGAAAGAGCCGCCAGACACACGACCCGCCACCTCTCCCACGCGTCCATCGTGTAGCCAGCTGCGAACGTTCCGGCAGGGCAGTCAGGTTCCCCCGAACCCAAGCTTCTCGTCGAGAAGATAGTGTCAATTGCGTTGAGAGACCAGTTGATCAAATCCATAATTTCTTAGTTTGGAGAGCAGTGCGGAGAGAGTCTCTCAAAGTACAAGACAGTAGACTAGACGAGACGAGAGGAGCAAAGCAGGGGAGATAAGGGAGAGGAAGGGAAGAAAATGCGACCGCCTTCGTTGAGAGCCAAAGAGAGAAGAAGTTTCATTAGCCAATGAAACCACTTTTTGTTCATTTAAGTGCATTACGATGTTTGTTGGAAGACAATTTTTAAATTCCTCTAGCAAGATCAATTCCTGTAAATCCTCTAAGGATGTAACCTTGCTAGAAAAACACCACTTTTCAAAAAGAACTCTCTTTTCTCTCACAAACTCACCATACGTTTGTTTGACTGTTTTCGAATGACCACGAAACTTCTGTCGGTAGGCCTCAGGGACTAGTTCGTACGCCCGCAGTACTGCAGCCTTAACAATATCATAGTCAAGAGAGCTTTCAATTGGTAGCGCCGAACAAACTTCTTGAGCTTTTCCGGTTAGACTACACTGGAGTAATAAAGCCCACATATCTTTTGGCCACCTCAATTTACTAGCGACACGCTCAAATGCGACGAAGTACGAATCGACTTCGGTTTCTCTGAATGGAGGTACAAGCCTTATATACTTACTGACATCGAAATAATCGCTAGGAGGTGCATGAGAAAAATCCTCTGTGCCCGCACTACCACCAGTCATTAAAGGTGATGAAACTGATGTGGCCCTAGTATGTGGAAATGGTACTGATTCTAGATCCAATTTACATATTTGAATATCTCGCTCAGCCTGCCTCTCCACTACACGAAGTTTTATAATTTCTGCCTCACATTCCTGTTTTTTAATTTCAAGCTCCAATTCCTTTAACTTCAAAACCATTTTTGGATCCTGAGAGATAGCTGACTCAGAGTTGAGATTCACCTCTTCAGTGTCCGATGAAGCCACAGACTGAACCTCAGTGCTCTCGTCAACTTCTCTAGGCAAAATACCTACGTTTACTAATTTCTCAAACAAGATGTCCTTAAGTACCTGTTTAGTGACATCTTTTTTTACAGAAATATTATAGAATTCTGCTATCAACACTAGTTCACTTTTCTTACAGCGATTAAACGCTTCAATTGTAGGAGAAATAGTAAACGCGGTAAAATCAAACTCCATTATTTTAATGTCCACTACACTTTCCTCTCCACCTACAGTCGAAAACAGTCAAATAATGGTAAATGAGAAAAGAGAGTACTTACCACCAGCCAATTAACGGACAGACGAGCCCCCACTTGTTACAAGCTCTCCCAGTCTAGGGTTGGGAGAGGTTAACAGGATTAAATTAAATCAAAACGTAAACATAAACGAAAACGTGGAGAGTTCCCTTCAGTCCTCTGCCCCAGAAATGTGAGCCAACACTTAATGCAATAAATTAAATTAATTTATTTTGCTTAGACAAAGAAAATGGAAGCAATTTCAATTTTCAGGAGAAGGTTATACCAAACCAACAAACAAAAGATGAAACTTCCTATTGGGAGGAAAACTAAATGACCTACGCAGGTAAAAGAAAATAAATAAACAACATATGCTTCCCTCCACTCCCTGACTAACCAAAAACAGGGATTAATGTTTTACAAAAAGAAAAAGGTGGCACCAACTCCCTACAGCTTCCAATAACAAAATAAACAAAAAAGATTGATATAATATTGTTACAATACCTTTTAATACCGAAACAGAGTTAAACAAAAACAAGAAGAGATAAAAGAAAAATCACTACCTGATATCAAAACTATAATGCTGTATTGCTGACACCCAAGCACACACAAAAGATGCACTGCAATACGCCAGGACAACACACCAGTTTCACACTTGATTATAGCAACACACAAGTCTGGTGCAGGGGAGAAGTGAACCTCTCTCAAGCAGTGTTCACTCTGCTCTCTTATAGTGTAGCTCTGCAACAGTCCTTATGAGCTGCAGGTGTGGCTAATTAGCTGCAAGGCAAGCAGAGTGAGGGAGAGACAGACAGAGCGCATGACAAAAACAACAACATTCAACAAAGTAAAATACAGATCACAAACACTTTACATAATACGTCCCCAGGACGTAACAAATCATTATATGTCTGTAATGCTGGAAGAACCTCAGGTACTTTGATCGTCTGCACAGCATATTAACAGTCTCCACACCCTGTAGAGCGAAGATCCTTCTCCTTTGTTGTTTCTCCACCACTCCCTTCACTCAATTTACTCAAAATGGTTATATGCAAAATATAATGATCTGCTTCAATGCAAGTGATTTTCAAAGAATGTTCATCATTTGAAATGTCTCAGTGTGACTGGTACAAGATACGGTGACGCATTGCTGCCATTTACACTCAATTATGTCGTAATAACGAGATGTTATGTCGTTAAACCGACATAATATGTCATAATAACGAGATGTTATGTCGTTTTAACAACATCTTTTCTCGTAATAACGAGATGTTATGTCGTTAAAACGACAAATGTTCTAGGCCTTATAAGGACATGTGTAGTCATGTACAAAATATGACTTTATCCACATAAAATGTATAACCTATTATGTCTTTATCATACTTCTACGTTCAAAAAGCTGAAGCAATAGCAGCCCCCAATGGACATTCATGTTAAAGATCAAATGCTGTACACACCTTATTAATAAACCATACCATCCTACAGAAAAGCAGATGAGCCCAGAATATGAACTCAACGCATTTAATTACACGTTTTCCTCCCATAGAAACCCTTTATTATAAAGAAAACTCTTAACATGGCTTTCTATGGGAGGATGGCATTGTGGTGCACAACAAATTCTTTAAATGGTATTCAATGCAAACCAAAAATTAAAAAATGTAAGTAGCCAATAAAAGAAACAAATTATTGTGTCATTAATTAGCCCACAAACAATATTTATTTTAAAGCCTTAACGAATTTATTTAAAGAAAAACACCAGCGTTGGGCGTTTATCTGTATAGGCTAAGTGTTGTGTTCCAGCCGCCCTTTTCAAACTGGTGCAAGAAAATGCAACAGAATTTGATTTGTTAAACATGAAGAGGACTTATCCGTCTGACATGGCCGCTCGTTCTAACGTTAACCTAGATAAATGTTCGCTATTATTAGGCGCATATCCAAGTGTTTGTGCGGAGTGTGGAGCGCACACTGCATGACATGGAGGCGCCGGTGCCATCACTCGCATTTTCCTATCAGCAGTGGAAACAACTTAAAATACTCCATCTCTGGTCATACAGAAAAGAATAATACATCAGTCGCAACTACTTTTATTTGTGTAAACTCACAACAACAAGAAAACGTTGTGCTTTTGTAAAAGAAAAGAAAAGAAAAAATAAACAAGCGCGTCTCAAAAATGAACTGAAAAACAGCTTATAGACTAGCCTCACAGACATGAGAAATATAGCTATCTATATAAAGCTTGAAATGTCCACAAACGAAAAAAATCCAATCGAAAACAAATACGTACGGTAGCCTACCATATGATTATGTAATCCTGTCCGTATGAAAGGCGCATCTACTTTACAGCGGAGATATATGGAGATATGTTTGCAGCCTACACTGATTTAGAAAACGCTAGTTTATTAATAAACAATTAAAATGCTTTGCTATTTTTTCAGACACATTTATTATCATTAGCCTACTTTTGACGGTGCTTTGCAGCAAGATTTATGCATGCGCTTGAGCGCGGAATAGGCTCTAGCCTAAATGCACCCAGGATTGAATATAAACGTGCGATTAGTCCTAATTGCTTAAATGAACTAGATGTACCGCATGGCGGTACAAAATATGACCGCCGCTCAGGCCTGCACTGGCTTTCCACAAAAATAAATGACGTGGAGCAATTTGGCTGTATTGCGTGTTTATGTATATAAGTTGTATATTTTAAAAGACTGTCTGGAGTATTCCTGTGGATCATGGATAATTTAGAGTTTTGTAATTATTTGCTATTACTATTTAAGTTTTATATCAAAAGTCATTAGTTTAGACACTTAACATCCGTAATGTGAAAATGTCACATTCATAACAGTGGTTTTCCCTACATAATGTTTTATAAAAATGAGTTTCAAAAACACACTTATTGTGTTCAAGCAAGTCTTTTTCATGCTACATTGGTAACAACAAACAGCTTTTTAAACAAAACAAAAACAAAATTAAACTCATTCCCACTGTACCTAGTAGAACACTTAAGTAAATGTCCCATTGAAATTAATGGGATTTTATGGATTTAGGTGAAGAAAGTGTACACATAATACATTTTGGTCTGTACCATGAAGAGAAAACTGATTCAACTATATAAACTATATATTTTCTGAAAGCGTAGACTCTCAGGATGTGATCTAACATGGCATGAAACATGTCCCACCCACCTCATTAGTATACTGCCCAAGCATAACACATTGGGTATTGGTAAATCGGGTATATGGCTGATACCTAAAAAAAGTAGTAGTATGTGCATGTCTGTCTGTGTGTGTGTGTATGTGTGTGTGTTTGTGTATGTGTGTGTCTGTGCGTGTGTGTGTGTGTGTGTGTCTGTGCGTGTATGTATGCGTGTGTACATGTGTGTGCGCGTGTGTGTGTGTCTGTGCGTGTGGATGTCAGTGTGTGTGCATGCTTGCGTTTGTTTGTATTCCTGCATGTGTGTGTGTGACAGTATCATCCTAAACCAGCAACCCTTCGCTCAACAGCACCATCTACAGGCCGATGAGTGTACAGTCACTAAATGTGCACATAAATGAATTTATTTTATACCCCCCCATGGATGAAATTCTACGAAACTTAGCATACCCCCAGAGGATGTCAAGTTAATCATACACATGAAATATGGTGCAGTTCTGAACATCTCAACTGAAGATAGGGGCGATTAAAGCAGAATAATATTGCATTTTCATTTTTTATGGGAAGGGGCGCAAATCACTAATGAGTGATTATGGGCTAGGTTGATGTGGGCCCTTAAGACCAACATACCATAAAAATTTCTTCATCCTCTGTGCCACGGTTCAGGTAGTTATTTAGGAAAAACTGCATTTTTTGGGTTTGGGGGGGCCCAGCGCGGGGGGGAGTGGCCCCCGGGGACCAAACGAAATTTTTCCGTAAAAGTCTAGTGGGGCTACATGCCCACCAAATTTCATGTTCCCCGGTGTTTCGGTGTCCCTGGTATCGTTGACGAAAAATTCAGTAGATGACGAAAAAAAAAGAAAAAAAAAACTTTGACAATCCCTATATGACCGCCGAAAGCGGTCATAATGACTACTAGTCTAGAAAAATCTTTAGTCTATGGCAACTCTAATCAATAGCCTACATTTAATAGCTGATATTATTAGGGGCCAAGCACAGAATGTGCGTAGGCACCTATTGTATCCGTTGGCGTTCTCAAAATTAGGGGCCAAGCACCGAAGGTGCGTAGGCACCTATTGTATCTGTTCCCGTTCCTATTATTAGGGGCCAAGCACCGAAGGTGCGGAGGCACCTATTGTATCTGTTCCCGTTCTTATTATTAGGGGCCAAGCACCTATTGTGTTTGTTCCGGTTCTTCTTATTATTAGGGGCCAAGCACCGAAGGTGCGTAGGCACCTATTGTATCTGTTCCCGTTCTTATTATTAGGGGCCAAGCACCGAAGGTGCGGAGGCACCTATTGTATCTGTTCCGTTTCTTATTATTAGGGGCCAAGCACCGAAGGTGCGGAGGCACCTATTGTTTTTGTTCCGGTTCTTATTATTATTAGGGGCCAAGCACCGAAGGTGCGGAGGCACCTATTGTTTTTGTTCCGGTTCTTCTTATTATTAGGGGCCAAGCACCGAAGGTGCGTAGGCACCTATTGTTTTCGTTCCCGTTCTTATTATTATTAGGGGCCAAGCACCGAAGGTGCGGAGGCACCTATTGTGTTTGTTCCGATTCTTATTAGGGGCCAAGCACCGAAGGTGCGGAGGCACCTATTGTTTTCGTTCCCGTTCTTATTATTATTATTAGGGGCCAAGCACCGAAGGTGCGGAGGCACCTATTGTTTTCGTTCGCGTTCTTATTATTAGGGGCCAAGCACCGAAGGTGCGGAGGCACCTATTGTTTTTGTTCCGGTTCTTATTATTATTATTAGGGGCCAAGCACAGAATGTGCATAGGCACCTATTGTATCTGTTGGCGTACCAAAAATAATTCTTCTTTTTCTTCCGCTCTGGGAGTCTATGGCAGCCCATAGAACCGCTTGCGGGAAAGTTATGAAATTTGGCACACTGATAGAGGGCAGACTGAACAGTCACCATAGCAAATTTGGAGTCTCCAACTCATTCCCTCTAGCGCCACCAGCTGTCCAAATTTGCACTCATGTTTATGCTAATAACTTTTGAACCACAAGGGCTAGAAACAAAATTCCCATTTCTTCTGATTCCCTAGCTCAAGACGATTCGATCGCACCCTATGACGTCATTTTCCGTCATGGAAATTTGTCCGCCATTTTGAATTTTTCGAAAAATCTACTTTTTCGAACTCCTCCTAGGCCGTTGCTCCGATTTTCACGAAAATTGACCCCGATCATCTACAGACCATGACAACAAAAAGTTATGGAATTCAAGTTGATTCGCTTAGCAATTTTTGAAAAAACCCACAAACAAATTTTACGTAGCGCTTGCGAAACCAGACGTAAGGCTGTATCTCCGCAACGCTTTATCGGATTCAGACCAAACTTGGCACATGTCATCACAAGCATGACCTGAGGCTACATGCTGCGTTTCGGCGCAGCGCCACCTACTGGTCCGGAGATATGAAAAATGGCTATTTTTGCTTATAACTTCTGAATAGTTTGCCCAAAAATCATCAAATTGGTCTCGTTAGATTCAGGCCAACATGCTGAGTCGACTGATATCCAATTTTACCATATCGGCCATTTTGGCTGTCGGCCATTTTGAATTTTGTGCTAAAATGCTGTATTTTAAGAACGCATGAATGGATTGTTACGAAACATGGTGTGGCTCATCAGCACGGTGCCCTGAAGGAGCGTGAGAAGTTTCAAAACAGCGCCACCTTGTGGTCAAAAGTTATAACAACATTTCCAAAAAGGCTAATAACCTTTGAATACATCTGCCTATTGAAATGCCACTGGTCTTAATAGATTCCCTGGGTCACGCTGAGAACATAGATACCAAGTTTGCAATATTTGGCCGAACTTCCTGTCCGCCATCTTGATTTTCAATCAAAACCTACTTTTTCGAACTCCTCCTAGACCGTTTGTCCGATTTTCACCAAAATCGAATCGTATCATCTCCACACTGTACCGACAAAAAGTTATGGAATTCGTGTTGATTCGTCAAACCGTTCTCGAATACCGCGCAAACAAATCACAGCTACAGATTTAGTGCAAAAGTACTAAATCGCCCATAACTCCCAGACCATTTGTCCTAGACACAAGTGTCTTACACCACTGTGATCGCTGGCTCAAGGCGGACAAAATGGCTATCTCCAATTTCAATGTCGGCCAGAAAAAATGTCTGCTATGTCGAATTTTGTCCGAAACCTACTTTTGCGAACTAGTCCTAGGTTTTTCGCCAGATCGGAACCAAACCAGTCTAGGACATTTCTGTGGACTCTCTAGATCAATAATTATCGAAAGAAAGTTGAACTTTTGCATTTGGGTGGCTGTAACAGGGTCATTTAGAAAAGGGGCGTGGCAAAATACACTAAAAAGCCTATAAATCCCAATTGAAAACTCAGAACTTCACCAAAATTGATGAGCATATGTGTCAGAACATGGTGAGGAAGCATGCAGAGTTTCATGGAGATCGGACCATAGGTGGCGCTATAACTGGCAAAAAGCCTTCATTCTAATTAGGGGTTCAAGCATGAAATGCTGAAACCCTATTGTAATTGTAAGGATTCGTAAAACGCATCGTGCAGGCCAAACCGTAAGGCCTAGAGACGTGAAACCTGGCCAGATGGTAGGCCTCAATTTGGGGACAACCTATCAGAGTATGACCCCGAATGGCCCATAGGTGGCGCTACAGCAACCAAAAGTTCAAAATTGCTCATAACTCTTAGACCGTTTGTCCCAGGATCAAGTGTCTTATATCGTTGGAATCCTTGGCTCAAGGCGGACAAAATGGCTATCTCCGATTTTGATTTAGGCAGGGGAAATTTTTTGCTATGTCGAATTTTGTCCAAAACCTACCTTTGCGAACTAGTCCCTGGTTTTTCGCCCGATTGGAACCAAACCAGTCTAGGACAATTCTCTGGACTCTCTAGATCAATAATTGTCGAAAAAAAGTTGAACTTTTGCATTTGGGTGGCTGTAACAGGGTCATTTAGAAAAGGGGCGTGGCAAAATACACTAAAAAGCCTATAAATCCCAAATGAAAACTCAGAACATCACGAAAATCGCTGAGCATATGTGTCATGACATGGTGAACAAGCGTGCCGAGTTTCATGCAGATCGGACCATAGGTGGCGCTATAAATGGCAAAAAGGTTCCCTTATTATTAGGGGCCAAGCACAGAATGTGCGTAGGCACCTATTGTATCTGTTGGCGTACCAAAAATAATTCTTCTTTTTCTTCCGCTCTGGGAGTCTATGGCAGCCCATAGAACCGCTTGCGGGAAAGTTATGAAATTTGGCACACTGATAGAGGGCAGACTGAACAGTCACCATAGCAAATTTGGAGTCTCCAACTCATTCCCTCTAGCGCCACCAGCTGTCCAAATTTGCACTCATGTTTATGCTAATAACTTTTGAACCACAAGGGCTAGAAACAAAATTCCCATTTCTTCTGATTCCCTAGCTCAAGACGATTCTATGACGTCATTTTCCGTCATGGAAATTTGTCCGCCATTTTGAATTTTTCAAAAAATCTACTTTTTCGAACTCCTCCTAGGCCGTTGCTCCGATTTTCACGAAAATTGAACCAGATCATCTACAGACCATGCCGACAAAAAGTTATGGAATTCAAGTTGATTCGCTTAGCAATTTTCGAAAAAACCCACAAACAAATTTTACGTAGCGCTTGCGAAACCAGACGTAAGGCTGTATCTCCGCAACGCTTTATTGGATTCAGACCAAACTTGGCACATGTCATCACAAGCATGACCTGAGGCTACATGCTGCGTTTCGGCGCAGCGCCACCTACTGGTCCGGAGATATGAAAAATGGCTATTTTTGCTTATAACTTCTGAATAGTTTGCCCAAAAATCATCAAATTGGTCTCGTTAGATTCAGGCCAACATGCTGAGTCGACTGATATCTAATTTTACCATATCGGCCATTTTGGCTGTCGGCCATTTTGAATTTTGTGCTAAAATGCTGTATTTTAAGAACGCATGAATGGATTGTTACGAAACATGGTGTGGCTCATCAGCACGGTGCCCTGAAGGAGCGTGAGAAGTTTCAAAACAGCGCCACCTAGTGGTGAATTTTATTTTTCAAATGCTCATAAGTTTGGGTGTGGTCGACTTATTTTCACGAAACTCATCTCTTTAGACTCCTGAATCCTTGCCGAGTCCAACAATACCAAACATGCTAGGTTTCGCCTTACGGTTTGTGTAGCGTTGTGATTTAGCGCTTAAAAAATATTTGGCTATATCTTCGAAACCGCTTGTCCGATCGAGACGAAACCACCTTCAGAAGTTTGGAAACATAGGTCGATAGCAAAACGTCAATGCCCAAATGCGAAAATATTGATAGTAAGGGGTAGTAAAATTCAATCAAAGTCATGTGTCAGTCATTTTTTACGTGTTTTTTCATATAAATGTCTATAACTCTGAAGTGAATTGAGATATTTTCACCAAAATTGGCACACATATGTATGGGCTTACTCTGAGGACACATAAAATAAATTGTGGGACTGAGCCTCTTGGTGGCGCTATAATAGAACAAAACATGAAATTCCCATTGACTTCAATACAGTTTTGTGAAATAAAATGCTATACTAAACAAATGCATTGGTGTAATATTACGAAACTCAGAATGTGCCAACAACACCATCCCCTGAAGGGACTCAAAATATTTCGAAACAGCACCACCTAGTGGTCAAAAGTTATAACAAAATTTCCAAAACTGCTAATAACTTTTGAATACATTGGCCTATTGTAATGCAACTGGTCTTAATAGATTCCTTGGGTCAAGCTGAGAACATAGATACCAAGTTTTCCTTATTTGGCCAAACTTCCTGTCCGCCATCTTGAATTTCATTCAAAACCTACTTTTTCGAACTTCTCCTAGACCGTTTGTCCGATTTTCACCAAAATAGAATCGTATCATCTCCAGACCGTGCCGACTCAAAGTTATGGATTTCGTGTTGATTGACAAAACCGTTTTCGTATACCGCAGCAGCAAAGTTTAGGCATGATGCCAAAAGGACTATTCAGGCTTTATCTCTGCAATGCCTTGACATACTGACACCAAACTTTGTATGTGTCATTGTCACTTCACTCTGACCACATCACATCAGTTTTGTAACTGCACCACCTATTGGTCGAAAGTGATAGTCAATTAAATCATATTTTTAATTACTGTTTATATGATTTTTTCAGCCATTTTGCCTAAAATCCTCTTTAAATGTCTTTAATTGCTCATTGTTGCAGTTGGTCTGTAATTAGTAATTAGTAATTAGTATCCAGCTCTTTACATTAAATTAGTTGAGTTAGCATATTTAATGAACTAATAAAATAAAAGTTTAAATTAAGATGCTAACCATATATTTCTATATAGTATTGCTTATTCCACCACACAAAGGACTGTTTATAAGGTGACAATCTGTTATACATGTGAAGATTGTAGGCTGTATCTTGAAGATTTTTGTATTGTATTGTATCTTCTGTTATAAACACGAAGATTGACATTTTGTTAATTAAAAAAAATAAGCAACTTAGGCTATGTTCTGTTAGTTGTGTTTTGACTACTTTTTGTTTAATTATATCTCTAGGTAATGAAGATATAGCCTATTAACAAACATAAATCTTATATATTAATATATTATATAAAAAAACGTATAGGCCTATATAAAATATATTAAAAAAAATTCACTGATTAATTTTGCCTGGGGCCCCCAATCAGAGGCGAACCTACACTGAATGGGGGCCCCAGGCAAAATTAATCAGTACTATTGATAATCAGTAATACACTTCTACTATTTGCTTAAGATTTTTGAACTTAGAAGTGTGATAAAGGCGTGATAGGCTATATCAATTTTATGTGGATAAAGGCATATTTTGTACATGACTACACATGTCCTTATAAGGCCAAGAAAATATGTCGTTTTAACGACATAGCATCTCGTTATTACAAGAAAAAGATGTTGTTAAAAAGACATAACATCCCGTTATTACGAGAATGTGCCCTGGATGTGCATCCCACAAATCTCCATCAACTGCAAGATGCTATCCTATCAATATGGGCCAACATTTCTAAAGAATGCTTTCAGCACCTTGTTGAATCAATGCCACGTAGAATTAAGGCAGATCTGAAGGCGAAAGGGGGTCAAACACAGTATTAGTATGGTGTTCCTAATCAGTGGCGGTTCTACATTGAATTACACCCTGGGCGAGACCCCCTTCGAGCGGAAAACAAGACTTAATATCTTATGTCATTTTACTACTTTAGTAAAATAACGTTATGCATCTTTATTTAAGAAATGTTTGATATTTAGACTCGAAACAAGACAAAAATACTAAGTAAGAAAAGCATTTTTTGCAGTGTAATAACTGAACTTGTAATAGTTTTGTTGTTTTGGGACAGAGACCCAGAGGTGAACTGTCATCCACGCCCGCGCCTCTGCGGGTTGAAAACCACTGGTGGCAGGCATATACATTTTTGCTCTGGTACTGAACCTGATATCATGACTCATGGGATTTCAGTGACATTGTGACTGAAATGTTGGTATTACGACATCCCTATGTGTGCGTACCTGTATTTGGGAGGGGGGTCAGGACCATCGTCCAGAGGGGGTTCAGGAGGCATGACGAAGACTGTGTGCTCGCTCTTCTGCGACTCATCCAGTTCCATCAGCCTGGTGTCCTCAGACGACTCACCTTCGACCTGTGCAATGCAGTTACAGTTTTAACATTTACAGGTATTGTCATCAAAAGGGTATTATACATGAACCTCCCGTAATGTTTTCAAACGCTCATGAGTTTGATTAAAATGCTGATCAATATCTTCAACAATATATATATTTGTAGTTTTTTTAACAAAGCACTCTGGCTTTTGTTATCCGTCAGCCTGAAGACAGTTCTTGGAACTTTCCATTACTCTCTCCATATTATTCCAATGCTAAGACTGTTTAGATAAATGATGTGCCAATGCACCCAACAGCAGATGGCAGAGTCAATTATTTACTCCACTAAACCAGTTGCTCAGTGTAGGAAGAGTAACGGCCATCTGTTCCTGCATTTCCCTTAACTGTAGAACTAAGACTAATGTCCTTTATTATAGTCTTTAAAAGCTGCCGTTCCAAAACAGCACTGAGGTCAGTAAAACAGAGGCCACATTAATCATCAGCTCCATCTGCTGCCATCATGGTTTATACTCTAAACATATCCTGGGCAGTTTGTGTTTTCCTTTGCTTTGCCTAACATTGGGCGTAACACTAATCTGACATCAAGCATGACACAGTAACACCTTACTGAAAGGAGTGGCTCACCTTTGTACCCTTGTCCGGTCCTTTGTCGGAAGGAAAAAGCTGAAAGAGAGATGTGGGAAACAAATTCAATCATAGGAAATTCTACATCCTCTGTTCTTCCCATTGGGCGATAAGAATACTTCTACTTTTTTTACATTTTCTTAAGAAAATGTGAGTGGTGCCTAGTGGTGTCTACCAAGCCGCTGTATGATGTGGATGTTCAAGGTGGTAGCCATGTTGTTATGTGGTTGCTCAGGTATTTTATGAGCTTGTTAACACTTTAACAAACTCATAAATGTTGTTGCTAGGGGTTCTAGGTAGTTTCCAGTGCATTGCTATACAGTTGCCAAGGTGTTCTGAGCCATTGTTAACAAATTCCTTGGTGTTCTAGGTGGTTGCTAAGTTAAAAGAGTCCACCCCTAAAGTCTCCATTATATTCCCTAGGGAAGACTCAGTTTCTTCCTTCACTGAAAATCTATGGAATTTTTCAGGTCGTTTTATTATCCAATGGGCAGACATTTTAGTATAAGCAAGTATGAGCAACAGTAATGATACCTAAGAGTGCACCACTAATAACAAAAATATATTTTAGTTTATTGTATTATATTACAGAATAGGATTCTGCATATGTGCATTGTTTTTTGCACATCTTACTTTTCCAATGCAGTCATCAAAGAAAGCCAGACCGGTGTCTTTGTCGCTAACAAAAGTGCATTCCTCGATGAAGCGGATGAAGATCTGAGTCTTGGTGAGCTGAGAGTAGAACTTCTGATGAGCACGATCTCTGCTCTTCAAGAATCCTAAAGGAAGAGACATCAGCATTAGTCAATGACAATCAGTTACAGTAGATCATTACTTTGGCAATAATTACACTTTACATAGGCACATATAGAGACATGTCTTGCTATGAATTTTAGTCCATGTCTCTTAGCTTTGAGAGCTTCTGTATGCAAGCGTAGTCCTAAAATGTAGTTCTTGAACTGCGGAAACAAACAGACCAAACATGTTGGACAAAATGAGTGCAAGAGAAGTCACCAATCAAATGCTCTCTATAATAAGAATGTGGAAAGTTTGTTCAATCGGATGTCAATGGCAAAGAAAATAAGACAAGGCATGTAGCTTATTAACGTTAAAGGCCATGTTGCAGGTTTTTTTTTTCATCGAATTTGTGCAGTTTACTTGTTGGTAAGAAACATTTAAACTGTTATCCATTGTATTTTATGTTGTTGGGTATCACAAAACGCAATATAATACGAAAAAGTAGGCTATCTTACAGCGGTTTGCAACGATTCTCCTTTCCGCCACAATGCATTCCATTACGTCACGTTGGGGAGAGAATATTCCAAAGCCCGCCTTGAGAGCGTTGAGAGTGACTAGAGAGACGAGTAGTAGACGAGAGTATTCAGATAGCGCAGATTATACAACACATCTCTAGTCACCTCAGAGGCGGCCTTACCTATGTTTCACCCGTTTCAATTGAAACGGGCCCCGCCCTCCAAGGGGGCCCCCAACAGAACAGGAAAATCCCATTCATTTTCTCCCTAGGATATTTATTTTCAGACATAATGTCTAAAGTGGTCTCCAACACGTCGCTCGTGGCCTGATTTGGAGGTAGCTCGCCAAGGGCCGTTCACATATCGCGTCTTTTGCACGCTCAAGTTCGTTATTTCAAATAATTGAAGCGACGCACTAATTTTTTCCAGGCGCGAGTCAATATGAAGGATGGGGGTGCACCCAAACTACGGGTGTTTTTTTCTTCTCCGTAAATAAATCTTCTAGCAGAGCTACAGCAAGCGTTTATCGGTAGTGGAAATCCATTAGCTATTAAAACTTCTCTGTCGTTGTGGAGATACGAGCGCATGGTACATAGCAACGACAGACGCCACCGGAAAATCGGACTAAATTTTACTATTAATAATAAAAGATAAGCTAATGTGCATTGTAAATGTCAGTATTTTGTCTTTTTTGAATCATTCTTTTTATAAAAATGATTTAAAGGCTGAAATATGCGAGGTTTATCTTTTTATAAAAACTTTTTTGTCAAAACTTTATTTGAACTTGTACATGTTAGTAGATAACATGTTGCAAGACACCCCTTTCAAATTTGGCCATAATTTTTAATGTTACTATTTTTATGTTTATGCAAACAAAAAGTGCAAATTGATGGTAAGTTTATTTGTTATTTGCTGGTTTTCGACATAAAACTTGGTGAATTGATTTTATTGTGTAGTATTAGTACTTTTTGAACAGGATTATGTGATAACCATGCTCATGTCACTATAATCATGAAATTACATTTTCATACCATTTCATCTCTAGTTATGATGCACTATAAAATCAACAATAATTATGTGTTTTTACAGTATAATATTTTTTTTTATATGTCAATTAAGGGTGACATATATAGGCCTAGGAGTTATGAGACATTATTTAAGAGATTTAATTATTGCATATAGCTCTCGGCCACTTTCATTTTTAAAAAGTAGCTAAAAAAGGTTGGAGACCCCTAAACCATCCAAGTTAGATTGACCACGAGCTACGAGGCTGTGAAACGAAAGTTTCTGCTCCTATAAAAGCCACAAAGTATAAAAATCAACCTTGTTATTTGCGATCTTCTGGAGAAATACTACACTACCCATAATTCTAAGCAAAACACTGACGTCTCTGATTGGTCGAACTTGAGTCGCGCCGCGGTTACCATGGCGACGTTTACCGCCCCCGCGAATGGTGATCTGAAGTAAATAAATACCGGTAGTTTATGTGTTTATACTTTGCCTTTTTTCCGTAAGGTTAAAACGTTTTTTTTTTTTTGAGCAGGGAAATAATTTGAATTGGAAATGAAACGTACATATGCCAGTGGTGCCTGTTCATGATGCTGAAAGTGCGCGTAATAAAATAATGATGCAAACCAAAAAGAATCCTTGCTTTTTCTGCTCATGTTTACATTTTATGTGGGCAGGGCCCCATATTAGTTATTGAAACGGGCCCCCAGATGCTTAAGGCCGCCCCTGAACTGTCACCTATAACTGTTTAAGCTGGTTCATAAGTAACTATAAGATAGATGTTCTAGATAAGATATACGCCGTTTTTAACCATGTAAACACTTGAATCGCACTAACTGAAGTGCGCGTGTGTTTTTGTAACGCACCTTAAGCGCGTATTCATTTTAAACTTGACATCAGGAAGTTTTCCCTGAACTCTGTCAACACGACTCACTGTCAGCAGTCTGCCTTCATCCAGAAACAGCTCAAATAACGTGACAGCAGTGTATAAAACTGTTACAGGCACCGACATAATATTTCTGTCTTCATCACGGCACAGAATAACAAAATACGTCCATAAGAACCCGTTTGTAATTACGCGCATGCGTGAAACTTGATCGTGTACCGACAACAAGCTTTCCAACGCAGTTTCCATGGGACGGCACCGCCGGCGCCCACACAAGCACCTGCCAAACAGCGACAGACACGCGGCGGCGGCTGTGTTTGCAACATTTTCACCGGAGGAAGAGGTAAACGCTTAGAAACACTTGGCAATGATGCTGTTACTGGAGCTAGTAGGCTACCATCAAAACGTGGGATAACTAATCATTAATGTGTTTACAACGTTGGGGGAAAGACTTCATTAGGGATTATCTGGAGGGGGTGGATAACAGGTG
This sequence comes from Rutilus rutilus, assembly GCF_951802725.1. Lineage (NCBI taxonomy): Eukaryota > Metazoa > Chordata > Actinopteri > Cypriniformes > Leuciscidae > Rutilus > Rutilus rutilus. The sequence goes on along the minus strand of NC_140211.1, from coordinate 44,307,081 downwards.
GGACTGGCAAAATTAGCCCATAGCTAGCATGATGCCTTCTATTTCTAGATGAAGACAAAGTTTACCGGTACTTATCTGAACTAATGTCATGATCACTGCCACTAGATATAAAGAAAACGTTGATTTTTCACTCATTTTTCCCAGTCAGTCGCCACAGTTCTAATACAAACTGTATTGGCTGAGGCTACCTTTCCTCCGCTTCTCCCCAACGTGACGTCATCACCGAATTGCGTAAAAAAAACCGTTCATACCAAAAAACGTAAAAAAATGGTCTTTAAGACCATTTTTGAGACATTTTAAAAATGGTATACATATCTTGAGTGATTAATGTACCCATTGATCAACAGTGGTGGTTAACCTGCAACATGGCCTTTAACTGACGAGAGAGAGATAGAGAGCGAGCGCACTTCTGTTAAATGCTCTTGATTGCTGATCATTCACTCAGCACATGTTATTTGGATGAAAACTAAATCGTAAATTTGGAGTGCTGTCAGTACAGAGAACAACGACAAAAATCGGTGTTGCCTACACCGTGTTATCCTCTTTTTAAAATTTGCACCCTGTTGACTTAAATGGGGCAAGTTTTAAACCTGCTTTTAGCCTCTTAACATCCAGGGTGCAACAACAGGGTGCAAATTTTAAAAAGAGTAGGCAACACCGATTTTTGTCGTTGTTCTCTGACAAACAGAGAATAGATATTTAGAAATATATATTTGATGAACAAATTAAGCCAACTAATATGATTTATATTCTTTTGGTTTATCTATACTAATACATTTAAAAATTACAAATGCAGTGAAAATTCAGGGATCGGTTACGGTATCGGTATCGGCGAGTACCAAAAATGAAAGTATCGGTATCGGACTCGTTCTGCAAAAAGTGGTATCGGGACACCCCTACTAAAAACACATCTTTTTGACCTAGCATACACATAACACATTATAAACTTCTATAATTCAATCAGACAAAAGGAATCGCCGGTGCAGCACAGATGTCTACTAATTAAAAATATTTATTTAAGGTGCATAACAATAAATGACTAACGTTTCGATGTAATGTTACATCTTCATCAGAGTCCTTGGAGAGAATGAGCAATGAAGCCATTAATAAAGATCATCAACAGGTGTGATTAAGGGGGCGTTGGCCACCCAAAAATACACCCCTCTAAACCAAGGTGTCACACTCACACATCAATCATTAAAGGGCAAGTACCCACATACAGATAAAAAAAAAAAAAAAAAAAAAAAAAAAAAAAAAACAACAGTTCACAATACAATGGGAATAAAAGTATATTCATCTTAAGTACTGTATTTTAATATGCTTAAATGTTTAGAGAAAGCATGTTAAACTCAATTCTTCATTTAGACCAAAAGGTTCTCGAGTGTTAAGTGTATGTATCCAGAACGCTTCCCTGCATAGAAGTTTATTGATAATATCACCACCTCTGGGTGGGGGTGTGATTTTCTCAATTCCCCAAAACTTCAATGATGCAGGGGAACCATGATTAGCCTGCTTATAGTGCCTCGCCATGGCATATGTTAAGTTCTGGGTACGAATTGCTGTTTTGTGTTCAGCTATCCTTAATTTCAGTTGACGTTTTGTTTGACCTATGTACACCAGTCCACAGGGACACTTTAGAAGGTATACTACGTGAGTACTGTTACAGTTAATGAATGAAGAAATAGAATATTTCTTACCAGTGCGGGGATGTGAAAAGTCTTTCGCATTGGTCGAATTAGAGCATTGCGCACAATTGCCACATTTATAGAAACCCAGAGGTGGGCTGGGAAGCCAAGTAGTAGAGGGTGAAATAATCATATCTGAGTGGACCAATCGGTCGCGAATATTGCGGGCGCGTCTGAAAATAAACCTGGGCGGCTCAGCGCAGATGTCTTTGAGTGTCGGGTCACTGTTAAGAACGTGCCAATGTTTGCGAATGATGTTCTTTATTCTTCCTGCTGCTGGAGTGTAGCTAGTGGAAAAAAATACTCTGGATGTCATGTGAGGCTTACATTTTTTCTTTAACAATGAGGCACGGTCTGTATTCAAAGCCCTATCCCATGCTTTAGAAATATCAGATTTATCATAACCTCTTTGATCGAAAAGACGCGCTAGGTGGGCTGCTTTTGACATAAATTCACTTGTAGTACTACAATTTCTTCTGACTCGTAGGAACTGGCCTACTGGTATATTGCGAATCAGATGAGGCGAATGATTACTGTCTGCTCTTAACAGGGTATTCCTGCTAAGAGGTTTACGGTAGATAGTAGATTGTAAGATATTATTTGTGTCCTTAGAAATAGTAAGATCTAAGAAATCAATGGACTGCTTATTAAATTCCATAGTAAAAGACAAATAATCAGTAGTAGAATTTACATAAGTCAAAAAATGATTTAACTCACTAGGTGTGCCCTTCCATATTAATAGAATATCGTCTATATATCTGCGCCAAAATGATATTTTAGAATAGAACGGGTTATTTTCAGTATTCTGTATATATTTTTCTTCCCATAGACCCATCACCAAACAAGCATATGAGGGTGCAAACGAGGACCCCATTGCAGTCCCCTGAAGTTGTAAATAGAATTTGTCATAGTATTTGAAAAAATTGTTAGATAAAATGATCTCGACAAGATTAACAAGAAATTCTGAAGGAGGCAAAACATCAGTGGGCCGTTTGGTAAGGTAATACAATATGGCTTGTAGACCTATATGGTGGGGTATGCATGTATAGAGACTTTGTACATCCAACGTTACAAGAACATCATTGCTTTCGCACTTCCAATTATAAATCAGATTTAAAACATCAGTTGTATCCCCAAGGTATGATGGTAAACTGTGAACATATTGTCTTAAAAAGAAATCAACAAATTGTGAGAGAGGCTCGGTTAAGCTTCCTATGCTAGATACAATAGGACGCAAAGGAGGATCATCAAGTCGTTTGTGAATTTTGGGTAGACCATAGAATACTGGACATCGAGGATGGTCAATAAGCAGAAAAGCCTTTTCCTTATCAGTAATCCAGCCTTTTTTATGAGATGTATCAATAAATTCATTAATCATATTTTTTGTGCTGGAGGTAGGATTGTGAAGGAGGGGCTGATAATGTTTTGCATCATTTAATAATTTAAATATACCACAATCATAGCTCTTTAAGCCCATAACCACAACAGCGCCCCCCTTGTCAGAATTTCTTGTTAATCTTGTCGAGATCATTTTATCTAACAATTTTTTCAAATACTATGACAAATTCTATTTACAACTTCAGGGGACTGCAATGGGGTCCTCGTTTGCACCCTCATATGCTTGTTTGGTGATGGGTCTATGGGAAGAAAAATATATACAGAATACTGAAAATAACCCGTTCTATTCTAAAATATCATTTTGGCGCAGATATATAGACGATATTCTATTAATATGGAAGGGCACACCTAGTGAGTTAAATCATTTTTTGACTTATGTAAATTCTACTACTGATTATTTGTCTTTTACTATGGAATTTAATAAGCAGTCCATTGATTTCTTAGATCTTACTATTTCTAAGGACACAAATAATATCTTACAATCTACTATCTACCGTAAACCTCTTAGCAGGAATACCCTGTTAAAGGAGAAGTTCACTTTCAAAAAAACTTTTGCTGATAATTTACTCACCCCCATGTCATCCAAGATGTCCATGTCTTTCTTTCTTCAGTCGCAAAGAAATTAAGGTTTTTGATGAAAACATTCCAGGATTTCCCCCCATGTAATGGATTCTATTGGGACCCAAACGGTAGAAGGTCCAAATGACAGTTTAAGTGCAGCTTCAAAGGGCTTTAAACGATACCAGATGATGAATAAGGGTCTTATCTAGCGAAACGATCGGTCAATTCCAAAATAAATAAAAAAGTTTAAGTTTTATAAGCACAAATGTTCGCCTTGCTCTGTTCTGTGATGCGCGTTCGTGACGTCACGTAATACGCAATTACGTTGAAAAGGTCACGCTTGAAAAATTTCTGTCCTGAAGAAAATGTTCTTTTTGGCTTTTTAATATTAAAACACCCAGGATACGCACACGAAATGGGCATTTTAAACGATAAACTGACACAAATACATTTGAAAATGTGTATATGGTCCTCCTCCTGCACATTTGTAAACACGTCAAGCGTGACCTTTTCAACGTAATTGCGTATTACGTGACGTCACGAACGCGCATCACAGAACAGAGCAAGGCGAGCGTTTGTGCTTATAAAACTTAAACTTTTTTATTTATTTTGGAAATGACCGATCGTTTCGCTAGATAAGACCCTTATTCATCGTCTGGTATCGTTTCAAGCCCTTTGAAGCTGCACTTAAACTGTCATTTGGACCTTCTACCGTTTGGGTCCCAATAGAATCCATTACATGGGGGGAAATCCTGGAATGTTTTCATCAAAAACCTTAATTTCTTTGCGACTGAAGAAAGAAAGACATGGACATCTTGGATGACATGGGGGTGAGTAAATTATCAGCAAAAGTTTTTTTGAAAGTGAACTTCTCCTTTAAGAGCAGACAGTAATCATTCGCCTCATCTGATTCGCAATATACCAGTAGGCCAGTTCCTACGAGTCAGAAGAAATTGTAGTACTACAAGTGAATTTATGTCAAAAGCAGCCCACCTAGCGCGTCTTTTCGATCAAAGAGGTTATGATAAATCTGATATTTCTAAAGCATGGGATAGGGCTTTGAATACAGACCGTGCCTCATTGTTAAAGAAAAAATGTAAGCCTCACATGACATCCAGAGTATTTTTTTCCACTAGCTACACTCCAGCAGCAGGAAGAATAAAGAACATCATTCGCAAACATTGGCACGTTCTTAACAGTGACCCGACACTCAAAGACATCTGCGCTGAGCCGCCCAGGTTTATTTTCAGACGCGCCCGCAATATTCGCGACCGATTGGTCCACTCAGATATGATTATTTCACCCTCTACTACTTGGCTTCCCAGCCCACCTCTGGGTTTCTATAAATGTGGCAATTGTGCGCAATGCTCTAATTCGACCAATGCGAAAGACTTTTCACATCCCCGCACTGGTAAGAAATATTCTATTTCTTCATTCATTAACTGTAACAGTACTCACGTAGTATACCTTCTAAAGTGTCCCTGTGGACTGGTGTACATAGGTCAAACAAAACGTCAACTGAAATTAAGGATAGCTGAACACAAAACAGCAATTCGTACCCAGAACTTAACATATGCCATGGCGAGGCACTATAAGCAGGCTAATCATGGTTCCCCTGCATCATTGAAGTTTTGGGGAATTGAGAAAATCACACCCCCACCCAGAGGTGGTGATATTATCAATAAACTTCTATGCAGGGAAGCGTTCTGGATACATACACTTAACACTCGAGAACCTTTTGGTCTAAATGAAGAATTGAGTTTAACATGCTTTCTCTAAACATTTAAGCATATTAAAATACAGTACTTAAGATGAATATACTTTTATTCCCATTGTATTGTGAACTGTTGTTTTTTTTTTTTTTTTTTTTTATCTGTATGTGGGTACTTGCCCTTTAATGATTGATGTGTGAGTGTGACACCTTGGTTTAGAGGGGTGTATTTTTGGGTGGCCAACGCCCCCTTAATCACACCTGTTGATGATCTTTATTAATGGCTTCATTGCTCATTCTCTCCAAGGACTCTGATGAAGATGTAACATTACATCGAAACGTTAGTCATTTATTGTTATGCACCTTAAATAAATATTTTTAATTAGTAGACATCTGTGCTGCACCGGCGATTCCTTTTGTCTGGTTGTATTGTCCTGCCCTGGTTGCACCGGATTGTTTGTGGATTACAGAAGCGCAGAGAACCTTCTCTTTGATTCTATAATTCAATGTTAGGCTGCATAGTTTAGGTCAGCCGGAACCGGGAACACTCTCAATAAATCGTGATGTACTCGTTACATCATAAGAAGAATGTTGTCTACGCTAATATTAGTCTCTCTGTTTATCCCGAGGTTTACCGCAGTCCTCCGGATCCAGGCCGTATCCAGATCTGATGAAGGACCTGCTCCTGGACACGACGGCAACGCAGTCCTGAAGTGTCAACTAGTCTCTCACCTGTGAAGGCCCCCTTTCTCCTTCCCTTTACCATTGTACAGATAAAACGTTGTCAAAATAGTTCCGGTTCACATGGCTACGCAGAAGCGATAAATAATTCTGTATTATAAATTGTTAAGGCCAGACAAGTAATTTCTTAAGGTCAATTTTAATTTTTTATAAGAAAAAAAAAATGTATATATATATAAAAAAAAAATTCTTCAAGGCTTGCACCTTTGAACCTATTTCAAGGTTTGCGTTCTCGAGCCACCAGGCACTGTTGTTTTGCGAATTAGCAGGCTGGAGCACGTTAAGGGTTTTCTGTTAGAATGGTGTCATGTAAGGATAAGTTAAATAACTAATGATCTTTGCAACGGAAGTGAATCAATCAAAACTAACTTTAGCTGGACAATAACTTTATTCTAGAGCTGCTGTAAAGCCAAACCAATCTATGTTACTTTAATTTCCTATTATCACTGTAAAGCTGCTTTGAAACAGTCCATATTGTTAAAAGCGCTATATAAATGAAGGTGACTTGACTAGACAAGTCGCTTGTCTAGCAATCGCTGATCGATTGCTCCTGTCTGCCTCGCTGCCTGCTGCCTGCTGTGAGTGTGTTTGCTTCGGTGCTGTAAGCTCCGACTTAGCCTCGTATTTCTTTGTTTTGAACCATCATTTACTACAATTTGTAGTTGTTTATACTAAATACAGCTTACCCAACATCTCAGATTGACGTCGCTAGCTTCCGTTACTACTAACACAACACGCTAATTAAGTTGGCTTGAGAGAGCCAACATATTGAAATCCTATTTAAACTTATTAAGTTGGCTTGAGAGAGCCAACATATTGAAATCCTATTTAAACTTAATATTATTAAGTTGGCTTGAGAAAGCCAACATATTGAAATCCTATTTAAACTTATTATTATTCTTCTTCTGACCGGAAAAAAAACTATATGTATCTCCTCCTAGAGCTTTAACTCTACATACTCCAAACTCGGCACAGACACTCAGACTGATCTGACTCGGTGTGCTCTATCTTTTCAGGCTGATCGGACTTACGGTTTTCCTAAAAATGATGATCAAAACTCGAAAAAACTCATTCAAAAACTCCATTGACTTACATTAGGGAGTTCTAAAAAATTCAAACCGACAAAAATTCAAATCTAAATACCTTGAAGACTAAACCAAACTGCCGTTCTATATATATTAGCCAATGAAACTCATTTAAACTAATAAACTCTAATCTCATACATTTATAAACTAATTAACTTAAATTTAATAGCTAATTAACTAATAAACTCATGAATTCATAGACTTATGAACTCTTAAACTCATAAATTAATAAACTCTGAACTCTAAACTCATTTAAACTTATAAACTCTAAACTCAAAAACTCGTACACATATAAACTCTAAACTCATAAACTCTGAGTGTGTGTGTGTGTGTCTGAGTGAGGTAGTCTGAGTGTGTGTGTGTGTGTGTGTGTGTGTGTGTGTGTGTGTGTGTGTGTGTGTGTGTGTGTGTGTGTGTGTGTATCTATCTAACTTATTTATATATCTATCATAAACTTCAAACTACTTTAAACTACTTAAAACTTCAAACCACTTTAAACTTCTTAAGTTTAATGCTTCCAGCTCCCAAGCAACTCCATAGCAACCAAACTTGAGTACCCTAGCAACCGTTTTGCAAGACCTATATCCAGTGCCGTCGCTGGTGGGGTGCGAGGCCCTGTGCGAACATAAAATGCGAGGCCCTGCTCTTTGATGTGTATGCTCAATTGCGCATGAATTACTGTCACACGGACGTAGCTGTTCTAATTCTTTTGCACGCATAATCTTGCTGCAATACGTTTTTATCAAGTAGAATAATACAGCATAATCATGCACATAGTCTCAGCTATGACTTTTTGCTATTTATTTCAGAGGGGAAAAAAAATCAACTGTGCAACCAGTGGCTTACATCAAGTCAGCTCGAGAATTTTGATCGAGAATCCGCATATTTAACTCAATGTGTATCTTAATGGTCCAGTGGTAGAACTTTCGCCAAGCGTGTCAGAGGTTCTGGGTTCGAATCCGCTCTCGTAGGCCTATGGTTTTATTTTTCTCGTATAACGTTAGTTTTTTTTTTTTCTCATCAAAACCGATTATGTTAATCAGTGGTTGTATATCAAGCAGGGACACATTTGTGTGCATTATGTTAGAGCATCCACAACGGATTGAAGCGCGCGTCCAAATGAAGACAGTGCGGCGTGTGCGCAATTAAGCCATACGAGAAAACACTGTATCCGCGCCACTGATCGCAGCGGCAACGAGCACTTTATTCACTTGATTTAAAAAACACATTTCAGCACTTCTCTTATTTTTAAAAAAACGAACGAAATGAATGCTCTGCCAGTTAACTGGATATGTTTTATTTATTTGTAGAATTGTTACATTCGTGCCGCGAGATGTTTTAAAAAGTGGTAAAAAAAAAAAAAAAAAAAAAAAAACACAGCAGGATTGCGAGGCCCCCTATTGGCGCGAGGCCCTGTGCGGTTGCACAGTTCGCACAGTCTATGCGACGGCTCTGCCTATATCTCTGTATCAGAACATCGTATAGAGATGAGGTTTGGCTCTTTTGACTCATGCTTGCAAACAGCACTTCCAACATGCTACACATGCTAGCAGTGAATAGCTACATGCTAATAGCAATTAGTTAAGTGTTAAATCATGCCAAGATCATGCTAAGAACTCTATAAAAACTCCATAGTAACCATCTGTGACAACTACCAACCAGCTAGTAACACCATATCAACCGCCCTGAATACCATAGCAACCACCCAGAACACCCTAGCAACCGCATAGCAACCACCCAGAACACCCTAGCAACCACCCAAAATACCCTAGCAACCACACAAAAGACCCTAGCAACCACCTAAAACACCCTAGCAACCGCCTAGCAACCACCCAAAAGACCCTAGCAACCACCCAAAACAGTCTAGCAACCACCCAGAACACCCTAGCCACCACCTAGCAACCACCCAGAATACCTTAGCAACCGCCTAGCAACACCATAGCAACCACCCATAACACCCTAGCAACTGCCTAGCAACCACCCAGAACACCCTAGCAACCACCCAAAATACCTTAGCAACCGCCTAGCAACACCATAGCAACCACCTATAACACCCTAGCAACTGCCTAGCAACCACCCAGAACACCCTAGCAACCACCCAAAAGACCCTAGCAACCGCCTAGCAACCACCCAAAAGACCCTAGCAACCACCTAAAATAACCTAGCAACCACCCAAAAGACCCTAGCAACCGCCTAGCAACCACCCAAAATATCCTAGCAACCACCTAGCAACCACCAATAATACCCTAGCAACCACCCAGAACACCCTAGCAACCACCCAAAATACCCATAGCAACCGCCTAGCAACCACCCAGAACACCCTAGCAACCACCCAAAATACCCTAGCAACTGCCTAGCAACACCATAGCAACCACCTATAACACCCTAGCAACTGCCTAGCAACCACCCAGAACACCCTAGCAACCACCCAAAAGACCCTAGCAACCGCCTAGCAACCACCCAAAAGACCCTAGCAACCACCCAAAATATCCTAGCAACCACCCAAAAGACCCTAGCAACCGCCTAGCAACCACCCAAAACACCCTAGCAACCACCCAAAAACCCTAGCAACCGCCTAGCAACCACCCAAAACACCCTAGCAACCACCCAGAATACCCTAGCAACCGCCTAGCAACCACCCAAAATACCCTAGCAACCGCCTAGCAACACCATAGCGACCACCCATAACATCCTAGCAACCGCCTAGCAAAAAACGTTCTGGTCCAAACTTTCTCAAGCCAACTTAAAGTTTGTCTCGACGAACTTTCGCATCTAGTTATTATTATTCCGAGACTAAAATTTCTATATGAAACTCGTCCTAGAGCTTTAACTCTACATACTCCAAACTCGGCTCAGACACTCAAACTGATCTGGCCAGGTGTGCTATATCTTTTCAGACTGATCGGACTTATGGTTTTCCTACAAATGACGATCAAAACTCGGAAAAACTCCCATTGACTTACAATGGGGAGTTCTAAAAAATTCAAATCCAGATTCAAACTCACCAACCGACAAAAATTTAAATCTAAACACCTTGAAGACTAAACCAAACTGCCGTTCTATATATATTAGCCAATGAAACTCATTTAAACTAATAAACTCTAATCTCATACATTTATAAACTAATTAACTTAAATTTAATAGCTAATTAACTAATAAACTCATGAATTCATAGACTTATGAACTCTTAAACTCATAAATTAATAAACTCTGAACTCTAAACTCATTTAAACTTATAAACTCTAAACTCAAAAACTCATACACTTATAAACTCATCAATTTATACACTTATAAACTCTAAACTCATAAACTCTGAGTGTGTGAGTGTGTGTGTGTGTGTGTGTGTGTGTGTGTGTGTGTGTGTGTGTGTGTCTGAGTGAGTGTGTGAGCGAGGTAGTCTGAGTGAGTGTGTGTGTGTGTGTGTGTGTGTGTGTGTGTGTGTATCTAACTTATTTATCTATCTATCTATCTATCTCTCTGTCATAAACTTCAAACTACTTTAAACTTTAAACCAATTTAAACTTCTTAAGTTTAAAGCTCCCAGCTCCCAAGCAACTCCATAGCAACCAAACTCGAGTACCCTAGCAACCGTTTTGCAAGACCTATATCTCTGTATCAGAACATCGTATAGAGATGAGGTTTGGCTCTTTTGACTCATGCTAGCAAACAGCACTTCCAAAATGCTACACATGCTAGCAGTGAATAGCTACATGCTAATAGCGATTAGTTAAGTGCTATATCATGCCAAGATCATGCTAAGAACTCTATAAAGACTCCATAGTAACCATCTGTGACAACTACCAACCACCTAGTAACACCATAGCAACCACCCAGAACACCCTAGCAACCACCTAACAACCACCCAGAATACCCTAGCAACACCATAGCAACCACCAAAACACCCTAGCAACCACCTAGCAACATCATAGCAACCACCCAGAACACCCTAGCAACCGCCTAGCAACACCATAGCGACCACCAAAACACCCTAGCAACAGCATAGCAACCACCCAGAACAACCTAGTAACTGCCTAGCAACATCCTAGCAACCACCAAAACACCCTAGCAACATCCTAGCAACCACCCAGAATACCCTAGCAACCGCCTAGCAACACCATAGCAACCACCAAAACACCCTAGCAACCGCCTAGCAACATCATAGCAACCACCCAGAACACCCTAGCAACCACCTAGCAACCATCCAGAATACCCTAGCAACCGCCTAGCAACCACCCAGAATACCCTAGCAACCACCTAGCAACAGCATAGCAACCACCCAGAACACCCTAGCAACCGCCTAGCAACCACCCAGAATACCCTAGCAACCGCCTAGCAACAGCATAGCAACCACCCAGAACACCCTAGCAACCGCCTAGCAACCACCCAGAATACCCTAGCAACCGCCTAGTAACACCATAGCAACCACCCAGAACACCCTAGCAACCGCCTAGCAACCACCCAGAATACCCTAGCAACCACCTAGCAACACCATAGCAACCACCCAGAACACCCTAGCAACCGCCAAGCAACACCATAGCAACCACCCAGAACACCCTAGCAACCGCCTAGCAACCACCCAGAATACCCTAGCAACCGCCTAGCAACACCATAGCAACCACCCAGAACACCCTAGCAACCCACTAGAAAACCCCCAACAACTTTTTAACTGTAAACTACTTTATACTTTAAACTACTTTAAACTTCAAACTGATTTAAACTTTAAACTAATTTAAACTTTAAACTAATTTAAACTTTAGACTAATTTAAACTTTAAACTACTTTAAAATTTAAACTAATTTAAACTTTAGACTAATTTAAACTTTAAACTAATTTAAACTTCAAACTAAATTAAACGTTAAACTAAATTAAACTTCAAACTACTTTAATCTTCAAACTACTTTAAATTTTAAACTTTCCAGTCCAAACTTTCTCAAGCCAACTTAAAGTTTGTCTCGACGAACTTTTTAATCTAGTTAAGTTGGCTTGAGAAAGCCAACATATTGAAATCCTATTTAAACTTATTATTATTTTTCTTCTGACCCTAAAAAAATCTATATCAAACTCCTCCTAGAGCTTTAACTCTACATACTCCAAACTCGGCTCAGACACTCAAACTGATCTGACTCGGTATGCTATATCTTTTCAGACTGATCGGACTTACGGTTTTCCTAAAAATGACGATCAAAACTCGAAAAAACTCATTCAAAAACTCCCATTGACTTACATTGGGGAGTTCTAAAAAATTCAAACCGACAAAAATTTAAATCTAAACACCTTGAAGACTAAACCAAACTGCCGTTCTATATACTATATGAGCCATTGAGACTCATTTAAACTAATAAACTCTAAACTATAAACACTTATAAACTAATTAACTTATAAACTCATGAATTCATAAACTTATGAACTCTTAAACTCATAAATTAATAAACTCTGAACTCTTAATCTCATTTAAACTTATAAACTCTAAACTGATTTAAACTTATAAACTCAAAACTCAAGAACTCATACACTTATAAACTCATCAATTTATACACTTATAAACTCTAAACTCAGACACACACACTGAGTTTATGAGTGAGTGTGTGAGCGAGTTAGTGTGTGTGTGTGTGTGTGTGTGTGTCTATCTAACTTATTTATCTATCTGTCAAACTGCAAACTACTGTAAACTACTGTAAACTTCAAACCACTATAAACTTGTTAAGTTTAAATCTTCCAGCTCCCAAGCAACTCCATAGCAACCAAACTCGAGTACCCTAGCAACCGTTTTGTAAGACCTATATCTCTGTATCAGAACATCGTATAGAGATGAGGTTTGGCTCTTTTGACTCATGCTAGCAAACATCACTTCCAACATACTACACATGCTAGCAGTGAATAGCTACATGCTAATAGTGATTAGTTAAGTGTTAAATCATGCCAAGATCATGCTAAGAACTCTATAAAAACTCCATAGTAACCATCTGTGACAACTACCAGCCACCTAGTAACACCATATCAACCACCCTGAATACCTTAGCAACCGCCTAGCAACACCTAGCAACCACCCATAACACCCTAGAAACCACCTAGCAACCACCCAAAAGACCCTAGCAACCACCTAGCAACCACCCAAAATATCCTAGCAACCACCCAAAACACCCTAGCAACCGCCTAGCAACCACCCAAAAGACCCTAGCAACCACCAAAAATATCCTAGAAACCACCCAAAATACCCTAGCAACCGCCTAGCAACCACCCAAAAGACCCTAGCAACCACCGAAAATATCCTAGCAACCAGCCAAAAGACTCTAGCAACTACCCAAAATATCCTAGCAACCGCCTAGCAACTACCCAAAAGACCCTAGCAACCACCCAGAACACCCTACCAACCGCCTAGCAACCACCCAGAACACCCTAGCAACCACCCAAAATAACCTAGCAACCACCCAAAAGACCCTAGCAACCACCCAAAATATCCTAGCAACCACCCAAAAGACCTAGCAACCGCCTAGCAACCACCCAAAAGACCCTAGCAACCACCCAAAACACCCTAGCAACCGCCTAGCAACCACCCAAAAGACCCTAGCAACCACCCAAAATATCCTAGCAACCACCCAAAACACCCTAGCAATCGCCTAGCAACCACCCAAAAGACCCTAGCAACCACCCAAAATATCCTAGCAACCACCCAAAACACCCTAGCAACCGCCTAGCAACCACCCAAAAGACCCTAGCAACCACCCAAAACATCCTAGCAACCACCCAAAACACCCTAGCAACCGCCTAGCAACCACCCAAAAGACCCTAGCAACCGCCTAGCAACCACCCAAAAGACCCTAGCAACCACCTAAAATATCCTAGCAACCACCCAAAAGACCCTAGCAACCGCCTAGCAACCACCCAAAAGACCCTAGCAACCACCTAAAATATCCTAGCAACCGCCTAGCAACCACCCAAAAGACCCTAGCAACCACCCAAAATATCCTAGCAACCGCCTAGCAACCACCCAAAAGACCCTAGCAACCATCAGAAATATCCTAGCAACCGCCTAGCAACCACCCAAAACAGCCTAGCAACCACCCAGAAAACCCTAGCAACTGCCTAGCAACCACCCAAAAGACCTTAGCAACCACCCAGGACACCCTAGCAACCACCTAGCAACCACCCAGAACACCCTAGCAACCGCCTAGCAAAAAACGTTCTGCTCCAAACTTTCTCAAGCCAACTTAAAGTTTGTCTCGACGAACTTTCGCATCTAGTTATTATTATTATTATTATTATTCCGAGACTAAAATTTCTATATGAAACTCGTCCTAGAGCTTTAACTCTACATACTCCAAACTCGGCTCAGACACTGACACTGTTCTGACTCGCGTTGCTTTATCTTTTCAGACTGATCGGACTTACGGTTTTCCTACAAATGACGATCAAAACTCGGAAAAACTCCCATTGACTTACATTGGGGAGTTCTAAAAAATTCAAATCCAGATTCAAACTCGCCAACCGACAAAAATTCAAATCTAAATACCTTGAAGACTAAACCAAACTGCCGTTCTATATATATTAGCCAATGAAACTCATTTAAACTAATAAACTCTAATCTCATACATTTATAAACTAATTAACTTAAATTTAATAACTAATTAACTAATAAACTCATGAATTCATAGACTTATGAACTCTTAAACTCATAAATTAATAAACTCTGAACTGTAAACTCATTTAAACTTATAAACTCTAAACTCAAAAACTCATACACTTATAAACTCATCAGTTTATACACTTATAAACTCTAAACTCATAAACTCTGAGTGTGTGTGTGTGTGTGTGTCTGAGTGAGTGTGTGAGCGAGGTAGTCTGTGAGTGTGTGTGTGTGTGTGTGTGTGTGTGTGTCTATCTAACTTATTTATCTATCTATCTCTCTGTCATAAACTTCAAACTACTTTAAACTTCAAACCAATTTAAACTTCTTAAGTTTAAAGCTCCCAGCTCCCAAGCAACTCCATAGCAACCAAACTTGAGTACCCTAGCAACCGTTTTGCAAGACCTATATCTCTGTATCAGAACATCGTATAGAGATGAGGTTTGGCTCTTTTGACTCATGCTAGCAAACAGCACTTCCAACATGCTACATATGCTAGCAGTGAATAGCTACATGCTAATAGCGATTAGTTAAGTGTTAAATCATGCCAAGATCATGCTAAGAACTCTATAAAAACTCCATAGTAACCATCTGTGACAACTACCAACCACCTAGTAACACCATATCAACCGCCCTGAATACCATAGCAACCCCCCAGAACACCCTAGCAACCGCCTAGCAACCACCCAAAAGACCCTAGCAACCACCCAGAACACCGTAGCAACCACCCAAAAGACCCTAGCAACCACACAAAACACCCTAGCAACCGCCTAGCAACCACCCAAAAGACCCTAGCAACCACCCAAAACACCCTAGCAACCGCCTAGCAACCACCCAAAAGACCCTAGCAACCACCCAAAATATCCTATCAACCGCCTAGCAACCACCCAAAAGACCCTAGCAACCACCAGAAATATCCTAGCAACCGCCTAGCAACCACCCAGAATATCCTAGCAACCACCCAAAACAGCCTAGCAACCACCCAGAACACCCTAGCAACCACCCAAAAGACCCTAGCAACCGCCTAGCAACCACCCAGAACACCCTAGCAACCTCCCAAAAGACCCTAGCAACCATCCAAAAGACCCTAGCAACCACCCAAAAGACCCTAGCAACCGCCTAGCAACCACCCAAAAGACCCTAGCAACCACCCAAAAGACCCTAGCAACCGCCTAGCAACCACCCAAAACACCCTAGCAACTGCCTAGCAACCACCCAAAAGACCCTAGCAACCACCAAAAATATCCTAGCAACCACCCAGAATACCCTAGCAACCACCTAGCAACCGCCTAGCAACCACACAAAAGACCCTAGCAACCGCCTAGCAACCACCCAAAACACCCTAGCAACCACCCAAAATACCCTAGCAACCGCATAGCAACCACCCAGAATACCTTAGCAACCGCCTAGCAACACCATAGCGACCACCCATAACATCCTAACAACCACCTAGCAAAAAACTTTCTCAAGCCAACTTAAAGTTTGTCTCGACGAACTTTCGCATCTAGTTCGCTACTGCTAGCCTGTTAACGCGCCACCCGTGCGCTCAGCTGTTTTATTTATTTATTTTTTCTCTCGCGCGCTCGCGCCTTTGAGTTCATAAAAGCTCAGGTAAGTAATAATCAGTCAACAAACACGGTGAGTAATGTCTTGTCCTGTTATTGTCACCTGCACTTCATGTCACATGTTTAGCATAGACTTCTCTGTTGGCAATGTAGGATTTATATGTGATAAATGTAAGGAGACAGTTAGGCTGACAGAGAAGATTTCAGAATTAGAGACACGCATCCAAACTTTAATTGAGGATAGTAAGAGTGCTAGAGCTTTAGATACTATTTTGGATGCGCCTAGCATAGTGAACTCTTTACATGATTCGGTTCCAGCTGAAGTAGTGCCTGAGCAGCCGGGCAAATGGGTGACAGTGAGGGATCGCTCTAGTCGCGGATCAAAAAACCACTCTTCCGTTCCGATTACCACAACAAATCGATTTGCCCCGCTCAGTGAAACACCCACTGAGAATTCTGTTGATTGTGCCCTAGTAATTGGTGATTCGATCACACGGAACGTGAAAATAGAGACACCAGCGAACATAGTCACATGTTTGCCGGGAGCCAGAGCGCCTGACATCAAAGCAAATTTAAAAGTGCTGGCTAATGCTAATCGTAAATTCACTAAGATCATTATTCATGTCGGCACTAATGATGTTCGACTCCGCCAGTCGGAGATCACCAAAATTAACATTAAAGAGGTGTGTGAACTTGCAAGTACGATGTCAGGCACTGTAATTTGCTCTGGCCCCCTTCCTGTTCGCAGGAGTGATGAGATAGTTAGTAGATTGTGTTCACTGAATCGCTGGCTGTCTGAGTGGTGTCCGTGTAATAATATAGAATTCATAGACAATTGGAAAAGTTTTTGGGGCAAACCTGACCTGTTGAAAAGAGATGGTATTCATCCCTCCTGGGATGGTGCTGCTCTTCTATCTAGTAATATGGCTCATAGTCTTAGAGCTCAAACATGACAAATTGGGCACCAGGTCAGGAAGCAGACAGACTGGCTAAACCGACCGTCTGCTAGCGGCCTCGCGTCACCCAGGTCAGATAAATCCTATCACATAGAGCCTCTTTCACCTAGCTATCATCATATAGAGACTGTGTCTGTTCCCCGATTTTGGAAATCCAAAAAATGTTTAAACCTATCTAAGGTTAAAAATTTAATTGATGTTCAACAAATAAAAAACAGCTATAATACAGATGAGCAAATGCTAAAGATTGGGTTGCTGAATATTCGATCGCTTACTTCAAAAGCACTCATTGTTAATGATATGATTTCAGATAATAACCTAGATGTGCTGTGTTTGACAGAAACCTGGCTAAAACCAAACGATTACATTACTTTAAATGAGTCCACCCCGCAAGATTACTGTTATAAACATGAACCTCGTCTGAAACGCAAAGGGGGTGGTGTTGCTGTAATTTATAGTAATATTTTCAAAACCACTAAGAAATCAAGTTTCGAATATAATTCTTTTGAAGTGTTAGTGCTTAATGTAAAAATATATAGTAAAAATGATAAATCACGTTTGAGATTTGTGCTGGCTACTGTATACAGGCCACCAGGGCACCATACAGACTTTATCAAAGAATTTGCGGACTTTCTATCAGAGTTAGTATTGGCTGCAGATAAAGTACTAATTGTTGGTGATTTTAATATACACATCGATAATGAAAAAGATGCATTGGGTTTGGCATTTAAAGACATTGTAAACTCAATTGGAGTTAGACAACACGTGTCAGGACCTACTCATCGTCGTAATCATACTCTAGATCTAATATTATCACATGGAATAGATGTTGATGCCGTTGAAATTCTGCAGCAGAGCGATGACATCTCAGATCATTATCTAGTCTCGTGTAAATTACATTTAGCCAAGGCTGCAAAGCCGACTCCGTGTTACAAATATGTTAGACCTATCACTTCTGCTACTAAAGATTGCTTTATTAATAATCTTCCTGATCAGTTTCATCATTTTAGCATCCCGGATAGCTTAGAAAAACTTGATATTGCAACAGAAACTTTTAACTCTCTCTTTTCCAGCACTTTAGACACAGTTGCTCCTTTGCGCTTAAAGAAGATTAAAGAAAATAATCCAACGCCATGGTACAACGAGCACACTCAGGCCCTTAAGAGAGCAGCCAGAAAAATGGAGCGCAACTGGAAGAAAACTAAATTAGAGGTATTTCGCATTTCATGGAAGGAGAGCTCGATTGCTTACAGAGAGGCTTTAAAAGCTGCTAGATCTGCTTATTTTTCAAACCTATTAGAAGAAAATAAACATAATCCTAGGTATTTATTTGAAACAGTGGCTAAACTAACGAAAAAGAAAGCTTCAAACACAGAAGGTTCCAAGCAGCACAGCAGTAATGACTTTATGAACTTCTTCACTTATAAGATTGATAATATCAGGGATAAAATTATAACTATGCAACCGTCTACTACAGTATCGCATCAGGCAGTGCATTGTAGTCTCCCTGAGGAAAAATTTGATTCATTCATTGCTATAGGAGAGGAAGAATTTACTAAACTCGTTAAATCATCTAAATCTACAACATGTATGTTAGACCCTATACCGACTAAGCTAATGAAAGAGATGCTTCCAGAGGTCATAGATCCTCTTCTTAATATCATTAATTCCTCTTTGTCTCTAGGATACGTACCAAAAAACTTTAAGCTGGCTATGATTAAACCGCTTGTTAAAAAAATGCAACTTGATCCTTCAGAATTAGTCAATTACAGGCCGATCTCGAATCTACCCTTTCTGTCAAAGATACTAGAAAAGGCAGTATCTTCACAACTATGTTCCTTTCTAGAAAGAAATGATATCTGCGAGGATTTTCAGTCTGGATTTAGACCATACCATAGTACTGAGACTGCTCTCGTTAGAGTAACAAATGATTTGCTCGTATCATCCGATCGTGGTTGTATCTCTCTATTAGTGTTACTCGATCTTAGTGCTGCGTTTGACACCATTGACCACAACATTCTTTTAAATAGACTAGAAAACTATGTTGGCATTAGTGGAATTGCACTAGCATGGTTTAAATCATACTTATCTGACCGTTATCAGTTTGTAGCAGTAAATGAAGAGATGTCTTATCAATCACAAGTTCAGTATGGCGTACCACAAGGCTCAGTACTAGGACCGCTGCTGTTCACTCTGTACATGCTGCCATTAGGAGATATCATTAGGAAACATGGAATTAGCTTCCACTGTTATGCCGACGATACTCAGCTCTATATTTCTTCAAAACCTAACGAAACTTACCAATTCACTAAATTAACAGAATGCATAGCTGATATAAAAAATTGGATGACTCGTAATTTCCTACTTCTAAATTCTGAAAAAACAGAGATTCTTATTATTGGACAAAAAACTTCCTCACGTAATAACCTAGAATACTGTCTAACACTTGATGGCTGCTCTGTTAAGTCTTCGTCGTCGGTTAGGAACCTGGGTGTGCTCTTTGATACTAATCTTTCATTTGAAAGTCACGTGTCTAGTATCTGTAAAACCGCATTTTTCCATCTTAAAAATATATCTAAATTACGTCATATGCTCTCATTGACAAATGCGGAACAATTAGTCCATGCGTTCATGACCTCAAGGCTAGATTATTGTAATGCTCTACTGGGTGGTTGCCCTGCACGCTTAATAAACAAACTACAGCTAGTTCAAAACGCAGCAGCTCGAGTTCTTACCAGAACCAGGAAGTATGAGCATATTAGCCCGGTTCTGTCAAAACTGCACTGGCTCCCTATTAAACATCGCATCAATTTTAAAATATTGCTGATTACTTACAAAGCACTAAATGGTTTAGCTCCGCAGTACTTGAGCGAGCTCTTAACGCATTATAGTCCTTCACGTCTATTGCGATCTCAAAATTCCGGCCAGTTGATAATACCTAGAATATCAAAATCAACTGCTGGCGGTAGATCCTTTTCCTATTTAGCACCAAAACTTTGGAACAGCCTTCCTACCATTGTCCGGGAAGCAGACACACTCTGTCAGTTCAAATCTAGATTAAAGACACATCTCTTTGACATAGCGTTCACATAATACATTATAGACTTCTATAATTCAATATTAGGCTGCATAGATTAGGTCAGCTGGAACCGGGAACACTTCCCATAAATCCTGATGTACTTGTTACATCATGAGAAGAATGGCATCTACGCTAATTTTAGTGTCTTTGTTTATCCCAAGGTTTTCCCGCAGCCTGCCGGATCCAGGCCGTTTCCAGATCTGATGAAGGACCTTCGCCTGGACCCGGTGTCAACACAGTGCTGAAGGGCCAACTAGTCTCTCCCTATGGAGGATCCCTTTCCCACTCTCCAGATAACGCGTCGTCGGGAAAACTCAATTTGCGTATCTACCCCGAATTGATAAAATAAAATAAAATTCTGAATCAAAACTATAAGGAAACACCAGTAATTTGTTTAGGTTTGGTTTGTAGGGAATTCCAAACCTGCACACATATATTCAAACGCACATAACTATAGAACCCGTTCTTAATGCGCATCTGAACGCCATCAGTGTTTCTCACAGGTTCGCGTTTAAAGTCTGTGTAGAGAGAATGGTGTCGTCTTGGCGGCCCTAATTTAAAAACAAATGATCGTTGCGACGGAAGCGAATCAATCAAAACTAACTTTAGCTGGAAAATAACTTTATTGAAGAACCGCTATAAAGCCAAAACAATCTTACGTTAAATTATACATTTATCTCTGTAAAGCTGCTTTGAGACAATCTACATTGTTAAAAGCGCTATATAAATGAAAATGACTTGACTTGACTTGACTAGACAGGTCCACTATTCAGCTGTAGGAGTTACCTTGCAGGTCATAGAGTGAGTCTGCAGCAGTAGCTTTATCAGAAGGTGCCTGTGTGATGGGTTTGAGGTAGGTTCGGTAGCCCTTCAGTATGGAGGCCATAAAGCGCAGGAACACCTCTTGGATCTCCATCTCTAACTCCGTCTTTTTTTTATGCCAGGTGAAGTCTGCCTCGATAGGGGTCATCTCCACTGCCAAGCCTTCAAGTGCTTCACGCCGAACTGTATGGAAACAAATGCTCAAATGCTTCTTTTTTTTTGGAAAGAATTTTCTGATATTTTTGAGATGCAGCAGAGGGCAATATTTTCAGTGAATAATAAAGCTATAAAGGTGAAAGGAGATCTTACCAGTGGCAAGCTGCTGGTGCAGGTTTCCCAGAGAGTTGATAAGACTTTTGCAGGGCTTCTTTGGGAGATTCTTCCAGTTACTGTGTTTTTTTTCATCAAACCTAAAACAAACACATTGCAAATATGAAGGGGAAAAAAGGCAGAAAATAAGCATGCCTAAAAAAATTATAATAAATAAATAAATAAATAAAATAAAATAAAATAAAAAGCACAAATAGAGCAGTAAATTCCCAAATGTTAAATCTTATAGATTGAGGGTGCTCACAAGTATATAGTGTTGGTGTCCAAGTCCACACAGACCACGTCGGGTGGGGGATCGTAGAGGTCAAAGTATCTAGAGTCAACACCCACAATGAAGGGACATGGTGCGTTGAGGACCCCCGCCAGAGACAGAGGGCAAAGAGGGATATACGGACACTGCCACTGGAATGGGAAGATCATCTGGAAGGAGTATGATAATGATGATGATGTCCTACTTATTCAATAATATAAAAAAATAATAACACACACACACACACACACACACACACACACACACACACACACACACACACACACACAATATACATATACACAGACTACCATAATCTGGCATACTTTACTAGGACTATACAGCATCACTACATCACTGTGATCAGGGTACCTAAATCTGAATCTTTAGAATGCTTTATAAAAATAAATGCAAATGTTTTTTTCAGTGAAATATTGTAAAAGTGTAACAGTGGCTTAACTGTTCAGTGAATTTACCCTAAAGTATTTTTATTTATTTTTTACCAAACACTCACCGCCACAACGGCCTCAGCCACTCCAGTCAGTACAGCTGGTCTCAGAGAGTGCAACAGGATCTTACTTTCCAGCAGGACAAAGTGTAGTAGTGTGGCACAGTTTTCTGGGCCCAGATTCATGAGCAGTGTACCATAGTCTGCTCCACTGAGAATGGAGAAGAGGAAGAGAGAGAATAGTCTACGTAACCAAAAAATCAGATGCTAATTTTACAGAAGTGGTTTTAATTGGTGGAAGAAATACATTTTAATAACATTTTGTAACATGTCGCCTGCCGCTTTAAATGCTCAATCTCTTTAAAAGGTGGATTCTGATTTGGCTGTTCATCAGCTGTAAAAATAATTCTGAAAGTGATTCCATTGATATCGTTCCTGTGTGTCATTATTGTTACAGCTGTGATATGGAATTCCCAATTTCCATGGAATTAGAACGATTATTAAAAAATTTATTAGTTTTCATTATAGTTATCAACCTTAATGTGAACAGGCCTTGACAGTGGAACTACTGTTCAAGGAAGAACTTCTGATTATGTGCTGCCAGTGTAATTTCGATGTTTGCTCCATGTAATCAGTCATTTGTGGATAGTTATGTAATGTGTGAAAGCTACCAAGATTACTGGCTATAACTTTGCACTGACAAGGTTGATAAGCAATTTTATCAAACTAATCTCATGTTAACATGCATAATATTTCATTCATGAGACTATTTTGAAAACCTTTTAAAGTCTATCTCGATGCAATGCTTGCCCCATAGACTTCCACTGTAACACTTACAGTAGTTATGAATACAAATAATTTCTATAATGTTCCACAGAAGAATTTTATTTTATATGTTTACAGAATTTGCACTTTTGGGTGGACAATCCTTCTCTGATCTTTAGATAGTAAAACCACCACCACTCCACCTTGAAGAGAAAACTACCGGTAATGTGTGCTGCCATAGTTTCATAATAAACTGAAAATATTGTTTACACTTCTAATAATGACATAAAAGGTCTCTAACATTGTGTTCTGTGCATTGCTTTAGCAGAGCATCTGTCAATCAAGCTAAAAGCAAAATCATGGAATGGATTAATGTACTTTTCAAAACGCCAAAGGCTGTGCTCTATTTATATAGTATATATAGTATATAAGTATATAGTCAGTTGTGCAATGTGATGTCAAAGTGGGACCCCATAATATTACAAAGTTCTGTGGGAAGCAGCCCATGAAAGTGTCCAAACAAAAATGAATCAATTAAATTCAAGTAAATGCCACTTTGTTTCATATTTCATTATCTAAAGCAACAGTATGTCTATTTCTCAATCACACAGAAATAATTTACCTTAATGGTAAAGGTGTACAAACAGGTTGGGACAGGATTAAGGTGTCATGTGCTGACAGCTTGTCGGACGGAAAAAACAAAACAAATATATGATTACAGAAGACTTGAGCAATAACTAAATAAAATGTAAAAACAATTATATACATATACATATACATATATATATATATATATATATATATATATATATATATATATATATATATATATATATATATATATACACACATATATATATACACATATATATATATACATATATATATATACACATACATACATACACACACATATATATAGATATATAGATATATACATATACATACATATATAGATATATACATATACATACATATATATATATATATATATGTATGTATATGTATATATCTATATATATATATGTATGTATATGTATATATCTATATATCTATATATATGTGTGTGTATGTATGTATGTGTATATATATATATATATATATATATATATATATATGTGTATATATATATATACACACACACACATGTATATACAGTATATATACAGTATATTATTACACAACACATATTTAACATTTTAAATGCTGTATTCAATAAACCATGAATATTACCCAATATGCATTTCTCTCATTGAGGAACTTGCAAAATAGCAGGGTGTTCAAATACTTATTTTCCTCACTGTGTATATATATATAACATACACATATATATATATATATATATATATACATACACACATATATATATATATATATATATATATATATGAAGAGTTCAGATGCAAAAGCCTCTAAGTGCCATCTGAAATTTTCTTCTAGAATGATCATTTTTATAAAGCTTGTATATTTAAGGTCAATAATTTCACTTAAATGGCAATGCAAATGACCTATTAATTGTCATTTAAGTGAAATTACTTTACTTAAATATACAAGCTTTATAAAAATTATCATTCTAGAAGAAAATTTCAGATGGCACTTAGAGGCTTTTGCATCTGAACTCTTCATATATATATATATATATATATATATATATATATATATACACACATGTATATATAAATATAAAGACAGTCCTCACCTGAACCAGTATTCTTGGCCTCTGAGGTGAAGGGAAAGAGACATTGTGCATGAAGTGGGATATGTGTCTGAAAAAAACAAAAGTAGTAAATATTAACCCAATTCGTATCTCGATATCACAGTCAAACAATTAACAGTTTTGTTAAAAACATGGATAGGTGTTTTACTGCTAATACATATATACTGATATAACAGCTGCAAAGCTAATCCCTAACAACATTAATTATGTATTGGTGTAAGTGTCAGTTATAGACAGCAATAGTTACTGTGAACTCTGATGTTCACTCAAAAAAAAAAAAATCTAAACGTTGTGAGCTGTCTATGTAGGCTGCATTTTAAGGCCTTATAAACACACTCCTGATTAAAAGGCTTTTACAAAAAGTAGGAATTGCGACAAGCTAAGTAAATATAAATCCAATAAAAATAAATCCAGTATAGAGTATATCACTTTAAATCCAAGATGGTGGACAAAGAGAGAGAAATCTTGATTATAAATATTTCATTAAACACTACAAATTGTCAATAAATTTTTTTTATCTAAATAAATCTGTACTATTTCACCCAATGTTTTCGTGCTGTGTATTTTTATGATTATTAGACTACTGTATAATTAGTTTAGTAACATGTTAATGTAAAATTCTATTAGAATTATATTGTGTCAGACACACACAGTAACAATCTATGCACAGCATTTCAAATCAGTCACTTATGAGGTTCCATGATGGGTTATGCTGTCTTGGAAGAGAATTGCCTATGTCCATTAGGTTTTGGATTCAGACTGTGCAAAATACTATTATTGTCATTTAAAAAAAAAAAGTAGATAACATTACTGAATATAAAATAGCTGTGTCCCAATTAGGGCTGCACGATTTGGGGAAAATGTCATTTTGCGATTATTGAGGTCAATATTGCAATATGCGATTGCGATATAATAAACAAATGGTTTCATGAGTCAATTTGCATAGGGCAGACCGTCGCATTTAACAACGCACAGTTTTGACCTTCGCAGACTTCAAAGGCTTGGCCTTTCCTGCTTCGAAGCATGCAGCCTCTAAATTGGGACACAGTTAAAGTGTACTGTTTAACACAAAAGTCACAAAAGTGAACTACAGTTGAAGTAAGAATCTGTTTGTACTTCTCAATGGGCAGAGGGTTGACTCCATTGGCTGACAGCTTGTAAAGGAACATGAGGAATTTCTTGAACGACTCAAAGAAAGGCCAGCGGGACAGTAGGCAGATGCACTTGTTGGTGTTGACAGTGCGGTTTGGTATGACCTTTTTTTCCACAGTGGAGACCAGACCCAGCTGGATCTTCTGTTTCTCACTGAGGCCGTCCACAGGATATGGCTCATAGAACTGTATTCCAGCTCCATACACCTGCAGATGAAAAAAGAAATAGGACCTGATGAAGCACAGAAACTTTTTATAAAACTACTTTTGTAATTCAAACCTATGTCATCAATTAATCCTGAACAGATTTAGGTAGAATTTAATGTCTTCCAGCTAACTAAGGTGCTGTTAAGGAATGTAATACGTCACCACAATTAAAAGAATGAAGAAAGCACATTTGATAATTTTGCACTTCACACATTTAGCTAAATGATAATAGGATCATACTAACATCAAGGCATTTTACTCTACCTTTTCCCCATTGGAGTTGGTGAGGACAAATGTGGAGAAGATGGGTAAAGGGTAGCGTGTGCTAGGAGCCCAGCACTCAATATTGGCCCCCATAGGCAGGCAAAAGAGGGGTACAGACTCAGAGAGGGGAAATGACTCATAGTCCTCCTCAGGATAACGAAAGATCAGACCTTTAAATGCAAAGTTTTATTAGAAACAATGTGTTTAAATGTGTGCCATGTTTCTAAAATTAGGAAGTATCTTTAGTATCCTGGCTTATAGTATCAGCATTTGAATTATGATGTTGTAAAAAAAAAAAAAAAAATCATCTTGAAAGTGATGAGACAGGAAGTTTTGTTTCTCAGTGATTAACACAATGGCATGTGACAGGAAGTGATGTAACATGGAGATAAAGAAACCAGCTGTTTGCAGACAGAAAGTAAACTATGACAAACTAGGATGAAAGGTCATGACTACCATACTGAAGCATGAACGCATTCAGCCCCTTAACTAACACATCAAACAAACATAATTAATGAGCACAACGATGTATTGAATATATGAAGAGTGCGTAACATTTTTAAAGGAGGACTTTCAGACACTGTTTCACAGAGACCTGGAAACGTTTCACAGAATTGTATTAGGAAGACAGACTGCTTTTTACAAACCATTGCACATATATGTTTTCTATAAAATGAAGGCTGCTATATGCTTAATCAATTTTTTTTTTTTTTGCAGAGTTAGTGTTCATTTTCAGGAAATCTAAGTGGAGTGCCGTTTACTGTGAAATAGCAGTGGTGATTAGGGTTGCCAACTTCAGAAAAGAAAAATGCAGGACAATCGTGGTTCTTTACAGGAAAATAAGGGACACTCAAAATATTTGTACTGTAGCCTATCAAACAGTATATGCCATTTCAGGTTCGTATGTGTTTAAAAGGTTATCAGACATAAACACATTTGTTTTGCTTAACCTATTTATGTACAATTTAATTCTAAAACGAATTTTAAGGTCACACAAAAAAAGTCACATTACACACAAACCATAGTTCAAATTAATAGCATTTATTTGAAATAGAAAGCTTTTGTAACATTATACACTACATTTTAAAGAAATTAAAGAAAGTAATAGCCTACTTTTATTCAGCAAGGATGCATTAAAGTAATCAAAAGTGACAGTAAAGACATTTCTAATGTTACAAAAGTTTTTTATTTCGGATAAATCTACTTTGAACCTTCTATTCATAAAAG
This sequence comes from Rutilus rutilus, assembly GCF_951802725.1. Taxonomy (NCBI): domain Eukaryota; kingdom Metazoa; phylum Chordata; class Actinopteri; order Cypriniformes; family Leuciscidae; genus Rutilus; species Rutilus rutilus. The sequence continues at coordinate 44,279,495 of NC_140211.1, read as the reverse complement.
AATCCTGATTTTTTTTTTTTACATTAATAATAATCAGAAATGTTTCTTGGGCAGCAAATCACATCAGCATATTATTCCCTCAGGAAGATTTCATGTTTTCTTGCGTGGCTGGATGTTGGACTCATGAACAATAATCACGTTGTTTGAATTCGTTAAAACTGATTTGCCGAAATCAAAACCCGGTCGGACAGTCAAATCAAGTCAAGTCATTTTCATTTATATAGCGCTTTTAACAATGTAGATTGTTCCAAAGCGGCTTTACATTGATAATAGGAAATTAAAGTAACAGAGATTGTTTTGGCTTTAGAGCAGCTCTAGAATAAAGTTATTGTCCAGCTAAAGTTAGTTTGACTGATTCACTTCCGTCGCAACGATCATTAGTTATTAACTTAGCTAACACGACACTGTTTTAACAGAAAACTCTTAAGTTCTTTCTGCGCAAACTTCAAAAACGCGAACCAGTGAGAACGTGACAGTGAAAGGGATTTGCCAGCGCGAGTCTAGATCGAACCGGGAGCGACCAGACAGCAGAGGATTCTGTTCGCAAATCAAACAATGATTTGTCCCAAAAGAATAATTAATGCTCAATTTAGAGTTTGTTCTTCGTATGGTCTATGAGTGTGGACTGTGATTGGATGATGACTGGTGTCGTGATCATTCTCAAGTGTCATGTTGCTGTTGTATCAGTCAGTGCGTGGTTAGATCAGCGTAGTAGTCAATAAACGGGACAAGGGAGGTCCCATACGGGACAAATAAATTAGGCCCAATATACAGGACGTCCCGGCTAATTCGGGACAGTTGGCAACCCTAGTGGTGATATTTACAAGTAGGCCTATTTTTTTAGAGCACTGTCAGAAAGATTCTGACAGCTAAAATCAAACACCTGAGATCAAAGAAATGAACAAATAAATGGAGGGAGAGAGACGGAGGGAGAGAGACAGAGAGAGAGAAAGAGGCAGAATCAGAAATAGAGGCAGAGATGGAGACTTACCAGCCTTATAAGGGATGGAGTTGGAGGCGGACACTGACTTCTTGTAGCACAAAAACACACTCGATCCCCACTGAGAATGAAAAAAACAAAACAAAACAAAAACAGAGAAAGAATACATTAACTGAATTACATTCATTTAATGTTATGTATATAATACTGTGAGCAAATGTTATACAGTACAAGGACAGTATAAATTGTTTGTACAAAGGCTGAACAGCTAGCAGGCTAGCAGCACACGAAACTGAAGAAACCAATAATAATTAAAGCTGCAAGCAGCATTTATCGGGGTTCAAGCTATTAAGGCCTTTAAGGTTTTTAAGCACAAAAGCATCAAAAGTAAGTTTTATTTAGCAAGCATGTAACCACTGACATAATAGATGGAAAAGACCATTTACAGCCAATACAGGCAATGTACCATAGGAAATATATGGTTTTAAAGCTTTTTAACAGTTATAGCGCCACCTATGGTCCGACCTCCATAAAATTTGGCATGTTTGTTAATGATGTTATGTCACATATGCTCACCAATTTTTGTGAAGTTCTGAGTTTTCATTTAGGATTTATAGGATTTTTAATGTATTTTGCCACGCCCATTTTATAAATGACCCTATTACAGCCATCCAAATGCAAAAGTTCAACTTTTTTTGATAATTATTGATCTAGAGAGCCCATAGAATTTTCCTAGACTGGTTTGGTTCCGATCGGGCGAAAAACCTAGGACTAGTTCGCAAAAGTAGGTTTTTAACATGTTTACGAATATTTAATGAACGGTTTGATTGACAGCAATGGTTCTTGAGGCAAAGTTGTTCAGCATGAGCAGATCTATCAAATGATATGCATATTGTGTGGATGAGTGTAACACCACGTGATTACAGAGCCATAAAACTCGTTAGCACCAACTAGTGGCCAATTTCTTTCAAAATTCTTACAGTATTCTAAGGCCATGAGTCGAACATGCCCATCGAGTTTCGTTCCGATCGGCCTTCGTTAACCTTGTCTAATAGGTGCTCAACTTCATTGGCCAATGGCGGCCATGTTTTTTGAGATACGCCAATGTCCTCATAGACATACATGGCACCTTGGGCCAAGACACTGCATACCAATTTTCAAGTCAATCGGACTAACGGTCAGGTGGTTTTCATGTTTTTTTCATGTTATAGCGCCACCTAGTGTTCAATTGCCGCGATTTTTTTACTGTGACCCCAGACTAAACCCCTACACATGTGTACCGAGTTTGGAGAAGATATCTCATTTACTTCTTGACTTATAGCCATTTTAGTAAAATAGGCTCCTCCCACAACCATTTACCACATTCTAGTATTATTTACTATGATTCTAGCATGATTTGTCATATTCTAGCATGATTTACCATGATATACTACATTCTAGTATGATTTACCATTGTTTACTGTGATTCTAGCAAGGTTTACCATAGTTTATCATAGTTTACCATGATTTATCATAGTTTACCATGATTTACCATGTTCTAGCATAGTTTACCATGATTTACCATGTTCTAGCATGATTTACCAAGATATACCACATTTTAACATGATTTACCATAGTTTAGTATTATTTACTATGATTCTAGCATGATTTGCCATATTCTAGCATGATTTACCATGATATACTACATTCTAGTATGATTGACCATTGTTTACTGTGATTCTAGCATGGTTTAACATAGTTTATCATAGTTTACCATGATTTATCATAGTTTACCATGATTTACCCTGTTCTAGCATAGTTTACCATGATTTACCATGTTCTATTATTATTTACCATTATATACCACATTCTAACATGATTTACCATAGTTTATCATGATTTATCATGGCTTACTATGATTTACCCTGTTCTAGCATAGTTTACCATGATTTACCATGTTCTAGCATGATGTACCATGATATACCATGTTCAAGAATGATGTACCAGGATTCTAGTATGATTTACCTTAATACACCACATTCTAGTATTATTTATTATGATTTACCATGTTTTTAGCGTGATTTACCATGATTTACCACATTGCTAGCAATTATGTGAAGTATCAGTACAAATCAAGTGATAAACTCTGACAAAATATGATTGTGCTACAATAGTAATTGTTATATAAGTGATTTTTTAGTGTCTTATTGTTATATAAGTGATTGTTAGTGTCTAATGAATGCAAAATCATATGTGAGTAGACTTCATTAATAAGTAGAATGGCCAGCAGAGGGCAGTAGAAGACCACATATTGGCTCACTTTCACTTTAAACTTCTTGATTTTCACCATTTTTCTGCACTAAAGCAAACCAGTTTTTCCATTTTAACTCCATAATGCATGTTTACACACACACACACACACACACACACACAAAGACAAATGTTGTTGTTTTTTTCAATGCTATTGGGATGTCATTATGAAAATATATTTGAATGTTCTATAAACATTTCACAAAGTCTTTGTAAGCTATTAATCAGATGTTCAGAATTTAGTCAGAAACCTAAGACTACACACACACATTCTGTTGTAGATACAGACATTTAAACTATATGATGTGATCAAACTGTTTTTTGCAAGTCTCCTTCAAGATTCAGATTCCTCAATGTGACACAAATGTCAGTAGTAATACTTCAATAGATTAATTTTCACTAAAGGTGATTGTAAATGTTAAAAGAGTGATTTTATAAAGTCTAAATATGAATTATAGAACAATATTAAATAGTATGACAAAATGACTATTTTAAACAGCAGGGGGAAGTAAAACACCACTTATTGGCTTAACATGCCATTATATTCATATCATTTTCACATTTTTAACTGTTATAGAGGCAAATTTTGTCCGATCTGTCTGAAAATGTTCATGCTTGTTTAGAGTCTTATGTCACATGTTCTGAGCATTCATTGAAGACATATAGGCTTTCAGATACACTTGGTCAAGGCCACATATTGAAGTGACCCTATTATAGCCATCCAAATGAAGTAGTTCAACTTTTTCTGATAATTATTGATCTAGAGAGTCCAGAGATTTGTACTGCACTAGTTTTGAACATTATGATATGAAAATTATTTGATCATAGATGAAACAGACCATTTGCAGCCAATACAGGCAATTTACCATAGGAAATATATGGTTTTAAAGTTTTCTAACAGTTATAGCGCCAACTATGGTCCGATCTCCATAAAATTTGACATGCTTGTTAATGATGTTATGTCACATATTCCCACCGATTTTTGTGAAGTTCTGAGTTTTCATTTATGATTTATAGGCTTTTTAGTGCATTTTGCCACACCCATTTTCTTTATGACCCTATTATAGCTAGGGATGGGCATTCGATTAAATTTTCTTAGTCGATCGTCGGGAGAATTAACGATCGACTATCGATTAATCATTCATATTTTTATATTGAAATTCATTATTTCTTTAACTTTTTATAAATTAAAAATGCAATGAAAATACAAAAATACAGTTTGTTTGTCCTCGATGAGATCTTTATTACAAGAAGATCAACTTGTGGCAGTGAAACTGGACGTTCGGTAGACTTGAAGATATGCCCTGCGGTGCTCTAAAACAGCGGAACCTGCAGCTGCGAGCCGGCGTTCTTAAACAGAGACCCATGGCCACTTCATCCGTTTTCTGTGATCGGATAGTTATCCGATCGTGAAAATACCAAATGTAAATGCCCTCCGAAACGCATTCGAGACGAAACTGGACAAGTGTAAATGCATCTGGTTGTTGAAACCACATATGTAAATTTGACTTATCCCAAAAATGCTAAGAAATAAACGTGTGAGAGCGTGTTATAGGCTATGTCATGTTATAGCCAGATATGACGACGCTACTTCAACACGCATCACCACAGATGAGCATCTATTCATCAAGCCAACGTGCAAACTATCGCAAATCAAAGTGAAAGTCATTCATCAACACACAATCATCTTCATTAAAAGTAAAGAACCGAAATGATCTTACCAGGGCTGTTGCCGCAATATCTTGTTGCGGTCTTTGATTTAGACATTTTCGCTGATGATCAATAAAATGCAGCTCATATCAGTTGCTTTCGGTGACGTGCAACAATTTAAATCTGCATATAGCGCGGAAATTCAAGATCGGATTTATATTCGTTTTGCAAAAACACATTTATGTGACCAGGTGTGGCCTAAATGGAATCGTTTTGATAATTCAGATAGCTATCCGATCTGAGAAAACGCATGACGTTCCCATAGAACTTCTGCACCAGTCTGATTTCTGTTGAGAAAGATAAGCATGTTGACATGATCTGGGATCAGACACGACCGCAACCTGGTGACAGCCAGTCCAGCCGCCGAAAACACCCGCTCTGAGGGGACTGACGTTGCCGGGATGCACAGGTAACTCCGCGAAAAAATTAATTCCATTGCTTCAAGACTCACACTCTATGCAACGCAACCTGCATTAGTTTAATCGATAACAAATAAACGTGATCGACGAAATTCTTAACGATCAATTATCGATCGTCGATTAATCATGCCCATCCCTAATTATAGCCATGCGAAAAATGCAAAAGTTCAACTTTTTTTTGATAATTATTGACCTAGAGAGTCCATAGAATTGTCCTAGACTGGTTTGGTTCCGATCGGGCGAAAAACCAGGGACTAGTTCGCAAAAGTAGGTTTTTAACATAATTACGAATATTTAATGAACGGTTTGATTGACAGCAATGGTTCTTGAGGCAAAGTTGTTCAACAAGAGGAGATCTATCAAATGGTATGCATTTTGTGACAATAAGTGTAACACCACGTGATTACAGAGCCATAAAACTCGTTAGCGCCAACTAGTGGCCGATTTCTTTTAAAATTCTTACAGACCTCTAGGGCCATGAGTAGAACATGCCCACCGAGTTTCGTTCCGATCGGCCTCCGTTAACCTTGTCTAATAGGTGGTCAAACTTCATTGGCCGATGGCGGCCATGTTTTTTTAGATACGCCAATGTCCTCATAGACATACATGACACCTTGGACCAAGACACTGCATACCAATTTTCAAGTCAATCGGACTAACGGTCAGGTGGTTAAAGCCTGTTTTATGTTTTTTTCATATTATAGCGCCAGCATGTGGCCAACCGCCGCGATTTTTTTTACTGTTACCTCATATTGAGCTCATACATATGTGTACCGAGTTTGGTGAAGATACCTCATTTACTTCTGGAGTTATAGCCATTTTAGTAAAATAGGCCCCTCCCACAACGTTCGTTTTGGCGCCCCTTAGCGTCCGTGAATCGAAATTTCGACTTTTTTTCGATAATTATTGATCTTCAGTCTCTAGAGAACATTTCTGCACTGGTTATGTTCCGATCGGGCGAAAAACCTAGGACTAGTTCGCAAAAGTAGGTTTTTGACAAAATTCTAAATGGCGGAAAATCTATCATGGCGAAAAAAAAAATCGGAGATATACGTTTTGTTCGCCAGGCGTCCAGCTTTCCACTGATATAAGACATTTGAGTCTATGACTTACGGTCTAGGAGTTATGAGCAGTTTCACGCTTTTGGTTGCTATAGCGCCACCTATGGGCCAATCGGGGTCATAATTTGATAACCTCTCCTCGATTTTTGTACTACCATCTGGCAAAGTTTCAAGTCTCCAGCACTTACGGTTTGGGCTGCACGATGCGTTTTACGGCGGAAGAATAATAATAAAAATCAGGGCAATTACAATAGGGTTTCAGCACTTCGTGCTTGAACCCCTAATAAAAATCCTTACAATAACAATAGGGTTTCAGCACTTCGTGCTTGAACCCCTAAAACTCAGGGCAATTACAATAGGGTTTCAGCACTTCGTGCTTGAACCCCTAAAAATCAGGACAATTACAATAGGGTTTCAGCACTTCGTGCTTGAACCCCTAATAAAAATCAGTACAATTACAATAGGGTTTCAGCACTTCGTGCTTGAACCCCTAATTAATGCTGCCATTGCCTTCATAATAACTTGAGTTGCTCTTGGGAGTATGATCCTACATCTTTGAGCTATTGACGGATCTTGGATCATAAGTTGAGAAGAAAATGATCTAGCTCTTTGGAGTGTGAAGTGCTGGACTGCTGTTTATTGTTTATTTGTAATTATGCTGACTTATATATTTAAACGTATTAGTTGTGCTTGCATAGAAAAGCATCACTATTGTTATCTCACATACTTATAATTATTATTAGTGGTCCCTGCAAAGCAAATGCTTCATATCTTTGAATCACAGTGTCCTGAACATTCCCAGAGACTTGGGGTGGTTCAGAACACCCTAGCAACTGCTTAGCAACCATATAGCAACATCCTAGCAAATTAGCAAACCACTGAGAATACTCTAGCAACTGCCTATCAACCACCCAAACCCCCCAGCAACTGCTTAGCAACCACCTCATACACCTTAGCAACTGCGTAGCAAAACATGCTACCAACATCTTAAAAAACCTAGAAACATGCTAAAACATGCTAGAAACATAATAGCAATGTTAAAACATGCTAGCAAACAGGTTACAAAATGTTGGAAACATTCTAACAACATGCTAGCCATGCTAACAAACATGTTAGAACATGCTAGAAACATGTTAACCATGTGATAAAACATGCTAGAAAGATGCTAAATGTGGTTAACAACATGTTAAAACAAACTAGCAGCGTACTAAAACATGCTAGCAATGTGCTAAAACATTTTCAGTAACATGCTGATACATTTAAAAAAAAAAAAAATCCATTGACTTGACAATGACAATATTGTACAAATGAGCCCCAAAATTAAGTTTTTGTTATGTATTAGCCTATGCATTTATTAGCATTTATTTCTCATGCTCTCTCCCACTAAAACTCTCCTTATTAGCCTAAACACAGGCTTTACCTCCCTACAAACATAAATTGTCACCGTTTACTAACCTGCAACTTCCCGAACACACACACAAGAAATTAAATACGTTCATCCCAAGCACCCAAGCAAAGGTTGGATATAGGCTTTATGAGTTTACTGACATATACATACAGCGTTTCACGGATGTTACATATCACATACCCTACCCTTAATTCGTCCTGGTTAACAATTTCAGTAAAATGCTCCAATAAGGTTTTCTTTCCTTCCTTCCTTTTTTGTTATAAATTCTCCTTTTCTAAATTTATCTCAGATCTGTTTAGCCTCCATTGCTGTTTAAACAAGTAACTGCACAACTGCGTATTGTAATGAGAGTCTGCAAATTAGTGCCTGATGAAAAATTAAGCTGTAAACTAGTTCCTATTTCCATTATTATGTTAGAAATCATTCTTATCAAAATAACTTCTGCTAAGCTTGTTTATATTTTTAGAACGTTATTAAGTTATTAAGCAATATTGTAGTTTTTTTCCTTTGCGTTTTATATAAAGACCACTAGGAGGGGCTCTAGGCATATGTTTTCCTTGATCAGTTTTCCCTGAAGAGATTATGTTGTTTTTGAAAATGAAAGTAAAAGAGTGATGCACTTTCATTTAGTTTAACAGTGAAATGAGAGTTCCGTGTCTTTATTAAAATCAACACATTAAAGGGCTGGTATAATGAAATGTAGAAAACATTTCTGAATGGTTAGTTGGTGAATTGATGTAGCTTATGTGTAGTTATCTAGTCATTGATTAGCATATTCTGTCTTGATAATCTATAAATCGCATCCCCGGGGGCGGGTTTATGTAAATTTTAGGGTTAGTGATGTCACTAACCCTGGAGGAATGTTGTGTAGTCCTTACCAGCCGTTTGTTGTAGTCCTTAAAAACAAATTTCTTTAAAAGAAAATATCTTCCTTTGCTTTGAACTTTGAGCATTGTAACTTTGCAGATGTTGTCTATGCTCAAACAGCAACATTACACACTAACTAAAGTTAGAAAAGTGAAATCATATTCAACTACCCCTTTAATGATTTATCTCTCATTGCCCCCCGACCCACCCGCATTAATTGGAATGTTATGTTTTTATTACTTTGACCGCCAGACCCACGGAATATCCGCAGTCTCCACGGATATAACCGTGATCCATGCATCACTGCAGTCAATATAGCGTTATGTCAAAATACTAATTTATTTAGTTTTAAGTGAAACCACTATAATCCTGACAGTATTCAATTTTTTTACAAAATACAACTGTAATCTGATTACTTTGTTTTTTGACATAACTGTAACGAATTACAGTCACCAGAGTTTTGTATCCTGATTACGTAATGCCGTTACATGTATTCCATTACTCCCCAACCCTGAATAAGGTGTATACTGAACTTGATAATTTAATATCACGTCTTAAGGCGAGACACGGCAGGCAAAAACATCGTTGTTTTTTTACTGGTCAATTTTGAGATTTGGGGATATTTGTCTTCAATAACACGTCTTCTTTCAGACTTGTGTTGAAAAAAAGTCCGAAATACACATTTAGGTCTTTTTTTTATTACACTTTGTCTGTTTGCGCCTGTAGATTTCTCATAAATTCAACAAAAGTTCGCGTTCTTAATCAACGTGCTGCTCCGCGATCTCTGCCGTCAGCCTGTCATCAGAAGCACCGTTAGGAAGCTCTCTCTGTTGTGTACAATCCTGTCGGATCCAAATATGGTCATTTCCTTTTTATCAGCAACCAATCGTGAAAGTAAAAGGGCTGAATGCGCAATCTCATTGGCTGATGAAAAATCTTTAAAGCCCGTTTTCTCAAAATGACTTTTCTCTCATTCTCCAAGTCCGAAATCTCCACTTCAGTAGCACCTATATACACCAAACTTTCCAGACTTGTACCTAGTTATATTATGAAGACATTTACAGAGGGATTTGTAAATATATTATTCCTAGCCTGATTTATATAACATTTTATTCCAAAAAACATGGCGAAAATCTTTTTTTTAAGGCTATTGACAGTATTTTCTGATTTACAGGATAACAAAAGTAGATATCCATAAATCCCTCTGTATTTTTTTTCCCATCTAATATGTGAACACAATGAAAAAATCATTTTTTAACCTGGCTTTATCCAATACTTAGATTTTTATATATGCAAATTAGTGCATATTTGATTAGATAATGCCTGATTTGCATATTTAAACATTAAATTACAGAAAACTTGTAATACATTTTTTTCTCATCTTAATGTAGGTAATCAACTGGGAAAGTTTCATGGTGATATCTGCTAGTTAAATTTAAAGTTAGTTAAAGTTATTTTTACCCTATTCACCTGTAGTGTCTCGCCTTAATATATTAAAGCCATGTAAGCTAAGCATTTTATTTTATTGACTTTCTATGGTGGAGAATTGCACAATGGACTATTTTGTTTTATATTATTTTGATCTTCAGGCCAACTCACCATGCCACAGTTGAGGTTCTTGTTCACCTTGCAGAAAGTATGAGGAGGAGTCTCGCCCTTGTTTGTGATGATGACGCAGATGTCTGTCACAGCCAGTGAGTTCTGGGGCTGGACTGGGTGCGCTCGGCGGTATGTGATGAATATGCGCTGAGATGTGGCAGAGCTGTTGTTGACGTTTGCACAGCGGCCAAACGGTGTGGCCTCAATGACTTCACAACCCTGAATGACACGCTCTTTACCCTCGTACAGGACCCTACAACAAAGAAGAAACACTGATCAGCAATTTAAAGGGTTAGTTCACCCAAAAATTCAAATTCTGTCATCATTTACTCACCCTTAAAGTCCCACTGTGGTGAAAATCAAGTTTTTAATGTTGTTTGTATGTCTATGTCGTGTTTTTAATGTGCTTTAAAGGGCACCTATTATGCCCCTTTTCACAAGATGTAAAATAATTCTCTGATGTCCCCAGAGTGTGTATGTGAAGTTTTAGCTCAAAATACCCAACAGATATTTTTTTACAGCATGTTTAAATTGTCATTTTTGGGGGCTCAGAAAAACATGCCATTTTAGTGTGTATCCCTTTAAATGCAAATGAGCTGCTGTTGCCAGCCCAAAAGGCGGAGCCTCACGAGCTCGCGCTCAGAGCCAGGACAATCTTATCTAATAATATCAAAACAGAAACTCTCAGTAGCGGTGTTCATTTTGACCCGGAGTCAGACAATAATGCCCACAGAGCCAGAGAATATATGCTGTATGGAGATAGAACAGGTATAGTTTAGTTTAATTACGGTTATAACTTATTTGTCATCTGCTTTTATCGACTATTAAAACAAGCCTGCAGTAGCAGACCCCATCCGAATGATGACCAAAATATACTGGAGAGGCGGTATTAACATTAAGTGACATGGCATCTGACGCACAGAAGCCATTGGCACATGTCACTATGCGTATTGGCACATCCGGTCTTCATTGGCATGTGCCAGTGGATAGTGGCATGTGTCACTGACATTATTGGCATGTGCCAGTGGATAGTGGCATGTGTCACTATCCACTGGCATTTATGTCGAATTTTGCATAATAGGTGCCCTTTAAGACAAACTATGTGCAAATTCATGTCAACACTATTGCAGAGTATTTTCTCTTTAAAACTGCAGTGAAAAAAAAGAGTCTCAAAAACAAGGTTTGAAATCGTTGGTGTTTCTGACGTCACAAACTACCTTGTAACCAATCACGTCAACGTGCTGGCGAGCTTTAGCATACCATTAACAGCGAACTAGCAGGGGTGTCTCGAAAGATGCCAGGTTATGGTAACCCGGTATGGTAACATAGTATTACTATGTTGTGATGAACTATATGATTTTCTCCACTGATGTTCTAATTTGTTCAAAGTGTTTCTGATGATTGTTAGAAGGCAGACTGAGATGGCGAATGTGAACAAAGTCTGTGTAGCATTAGCAACACATAATTAGCTGTTTGATAACATAGTCAAGCAAAAGGCTAATCATATTAATTACCGTTACGTGTCCGACGTTGTAAAGAGTGATACCATTTTTACAGCGTTTACTTCAGTAAGTTGGCCAAGTGAATCAGTGAGCTGGTGCGAGTGGACTGGAGGTGGAGTTAATTAGCATATTCATGAGTCCGCGTACATACTAAATGAAGCAAGGGTGTAAAATTGCATTCAAGCTATTTTAAGGCATGAAGAATTTTTTTCACAGGAAAAAACTTTTAATTATGTAATTTTGGTGATCAAAGATGAGTTTTAAGGGATAAAAAAGGGACTTTGAGTTGTTCCAAACCTGTATGAGTTTCTTTCTTCTGTTGAACACAAAAGAATATATTTAAAAAAATGTTGGTGAATAAACAGTTGACGGTAGCCATTGACTTCCATAGTAGAAAAAAAAATACTACGAAAGTCAATGGCTACCATCAACTGTCTGGTTTCCAACATTCTAGGTCGTGCTAGTCCATGTACGTTTTTGATGTTGTCAGAGAGAGTAACCTCTGACCTTAATTGCAGCCATCTTGTTTACTCAGTTGATGCTGATAGTCACACGGTTAAAGTAGCTCAATCTCTTCATCATCTTTGCAATCATTTATAGAAGCTTTGTCTGTAAGTATTAATGCATTACTAGAAGCTTGTTTTTCATCTTTTGTTTGGAATTAGTGCCAGGAATTTTAGGATAAAATTGATATTAAGAGAGACTTTTCAGTACGATGTTACATTCTGATTGGCTGTCAATGTTTTTATCGGTCATCAGCTGGAAAAAATCATTCTGAAAGTGATCCCAACTATATTATTTTTTTTGTGCCAGTGTGCTGTTATCATTATAGTTGTGATGTGGACTCTGTTATTCTTTCATATTTAGAACGATTTCTTTATCATTATCGTTATAGTTATCGTACTTGGTGTTAAACGGGCTTTAGGCTGTACTCCAGCATAACTTTTCTTGTGATGTGCCAATCTTTTGTCTGACTTAATTTTCTGTTCTTGAGCTGAGGTTTCTGAGTTGAACCACACAAAAAACGTACCTTTTTACTGAATAGCAACATCTAGCAGTGTACAATAATGACACTGCAACCTTATGTTTAATTTGTCCTTGAGATCTTTTTTGTTTTGTTTTTGTGACTCACGAACAAAAAATAGAGGGCAGACTGTTGATCACTCCATTGTCACTCCATTGAAAGTCCATTTCCCCAAAACTGTTTCAAAAAGTTCATAGACAGATTATCTCTATGTAAGTGCATTGATCAATGTTTATATGTGAATAAAAGCCTAAATTAAATCTGTTCATCGCATAAATTCTATTCCATGTTTTTGCTGAAAACCTGCCGCTAAAATATAGCCTATAGCTAGAAAAACATGCTATATTTTCGTTCATTGATTAAAAATATTTACTTTGAAAGATTGAAAATGATACAAAGCTAAAATAATAAGTCCTTTTTATATTCAGAAGCTTTAAGCCGTGTTAATTAAACTGTCCTTTAAAAAATATGGTAATCTGCTGTAGCACCACAGTACTGAATAATAGGTGGTGTGCTGTTCAGGCACCCAATTATGCAGAGACACTCTCTCTGGACTCCAGAGAGCCCAAATGGGATATGGAGTATAGATTTAAAAGCTTTAACACAGTAAGTGCCATAAAATGCCATACTAGCGAGTGCATTACACAATATTGATATTTAATAGTATAGCATGGTGAGCGAAGACAAGATACAATGGGTGTTTGTCATGCCAAATCACAATGAACATTTACTAAAAAGGGGGATTTTAGTGATAACTAAAAGGGGAAATGGTGTCCTTGCTGTGATTTGGTTATGGTGAGGATCAGGGAGGGTAATGATTCAGGCAGGGGTGGGACTGACGGTGGCAAAGTAGTAAGCTATATCCATAAAAGAGTGAAGACCTTGAGCTGAATTTTAACTCACTGTCAGCTGATGCTGAATGGAGACCACAAATAGATTTTGGATGCATGTGCCCCACTTCTGTTATTCAGCTATGGATATGGGATAGGTTGTTTATGACTAGAAAAATTGAGTATATACAGTGAGGAAAATAAGTATTTGAACACCCTGCTATTTTGCAAGTTCTCCCACTTAGAAATCATGGAGGGGTCTGAAATTGTCATCGTAGGTGCATGTCCACTGTGAGAGACATAATCTAAAAAAAAAAATCCAGAAATCACAATGTATGATTTTTTAACTATTTATTTGTATGATACAGCTGCAAATAAGTATTTGAGTACCTTAGAAAATCAATGTTAATATTTGGTACAGTAGCCTTTGTTTGCAATTACTATTCAGTCATCTACCCCTACAAATTTGTATTATCTTCATTCCATCATAGTCCAGAATAAGTCGTAGTGGTGCACACATTTTACTAGGCTGCTTGCAACACTGAATGCTGAAAATCTGTGTGGGTCTCATGAAAGTGGTGGCTGCAACAACAGTGCTTTGCACTGACTACAGATAAACTTGATTCATGTCAAGGATGGCAATAGCTAGTAAACTGCTGATCTGCCAATTAAAAAAAATAGATCTAAAATTATTACATAATATTATTCCAGTTACCGGTCCACTTTGAAAAATATGGACACCATTTTATTAAGCTTGTCCGTTTTGATAAATTACCTTTGCATTTTTTTGTCATTAACTTAAAAAGTCCTGCAATAGGGTTCCATGATTATGACAAGAATTTCCAACGAGCCTGGATGGTCTTGATTCAAACAGATCATGCAGACACTCCCAATGCTCTTGCAATAATGAGAATTACTTTTATGGCTTCCACACTAAACAAAGTCATAAAAACCTGTTTTGACTTCATGTTTGACTTCTGTTTACATAATAATCTGTTCAAGGGTACAGATACACAGAGGGACAGCCATTCACACTAAAAACTCACCCAACGTCAATGAGTGGGGGCTTTCCATGACCCCTCTTGTAACACAAGAAGAGTTCTGGGCTCTTGAGGCTGCCATGGTTGAGATTGGCCGGCTGGCCGCTGTAGGTGCTCTCAATGCATGTGAAACCTTCAGGCACAGTTTCTCCAGCAGACTTGTTGATGACAGCCAGGTCTGTGATAGATGCCTTGGGTCCACTGGACTTGGTTTCAGATAAATCCTGTTCTAGTGGTGTGGACTTGTCTGTGAGGCCAGCTACAACGAAGTAGTCCGTCACGCGGTGACCCTTATCCTCAATCATGGCTGGGCAGACCTGTTTGGAAAGAAGCAACTGTTGATTTTGTGCATTTCTAGGTTTTGGAACTTTTGGGCACTTGTGAACATTTAGCAAGGTATGTTGTTATGGGAAGAAGGAGGCGGGAACCGGTGAACGTTTCACAAACTTTAATCCAGAATAAACACAAAATGAAAGTAAAAGCGGCAGCCCCTCATGGACGACTGCCGCACACACATAAACAAAACAAAGTCCAGGCCTGGTCCTCTCTCGTCCTTCCCTGCCGTCGCTCACCCTTTTACGCTTCCAAAGCTATGAGATAGGTGCAGCGCGCAGGTGACCCTCATTAGTAATCACACCACTGTCCAATACAGTACTGTGCAAAAGTCTTAGGCACGTTAGTATGTGTATATATATACACAGTACCGTTCAAAATGAAGAAGTCTCTTATGCTCATCAAGCCTGCATTTATTTGATCAAAAATAAAAAATAAAACAGTAATATTATGAAATATTATTACAATTTAAAATAATGGTTTTCTATTTTAATATACTTTGAAATATAATTTATTTCTATGATACAAAAAAGCTGAATTTTCATCAGGCATTACTCCAGTCTTCAGTGTCACATGATCCTTCAGAAATCATTCTTATATGCTGATTTATTATCAATGTTAGAAACAGTTGTGCTGCTTAATATTTTTTTGGAAACTGTGATACTTTTTTCAGGATTTGTTGATTTATTTATTTTTTTAAATGCCGGTTCTTTAATTCTAAATAGAAATCTTTTCTAACAATATAAATCTTTACTATCACTTTTCATCAGTTTAACACATCCTTGCTGAATAAAAGCAGCTCACGCTGCACACTGTCTTGAACACGCTCAGGACCGTTTGCCTAGGCTGTGTATTACAGGTCATTTGGTTCTGTCTGCATATATGTTTTTTTGACTCTAAAAATGACGGCACCCATTGACTTACATTATATGAAACAGCAAGGACCAATGATGTTCAGCAAGTGATATTAATGGTTAATTGATCAATTAAATATGTAAACAAAAGTGGACGGTCTCTTCAGAAGACTTGAATTAAATCGCTCCATTCAAGTGGATTACTGTTACACTGAATCTTGTGGTATTGTATTAAAGTTAGAAATTCCAGTACCGTGACCACTAATTCATGTACTTGTAAAGTAACTATTTTCTACAAAGATCTATGATTTGATTGAATATATATTGGTAATTCATTAAATATCGCCAGCTAAAAAGTAAATAGTAACTAGTACTTTTTGAGAAGAGTACTTTGTTGTACTTTTACTTAAGTACTTTTTTGACACCTGTACTTTTACTTGTAATTGAGTATTATTTCAGCAATGTAACAGTACTTGTACTTCAGTAAAAATTTTCAGTACTCTTTCCACCTCTGCCACTCAAAATGTCTTTGATTGGCTACAACGCTCATCGATGCAACCTTTCATGCCATGATCTAAATATAACGCTATAAACACTTTTTACGATTAGTTAACCTTGAGAGCTGTAATAATAAAAACATGCTAAAAGATTTTGAGAGAGTTCCACATGTAATACTTTACATGTAATGTTAGCCAATCAAAGAAGTGGGTGTTTACACTAAAGTCTTACAGCAGACACGCCCCATCAAACAGAGCATTCAGAGGGCTAAAATCAGGGTAGGAAAATTGCCTTTTATTTCTGAATTATGAAAAAAAATGATGTAAAAATCAAACTAATATTATATGCACGACATTGCACACCAGGAAACATAAAATAATAAAATATAAAAATAATGCCGTTCATGGCCCCTTTAAAATTGAGTGAAATTGAAATGGGCAAGGCTTAAAAATACATTAAAAGGATAAACTTTCATGATTGCGCAGCACTGCAACATTATGTGAGCATAATTGCTGTTTTTAAATTTTGACATTACATGTAGCAAACTTTCTGTTTGGAAAACTTTAACAATTATTTTTTTTTTCTTTACTTTGCAGTTGCCAAGATTAACTAATTGTGAAAAGTCAAGTTACCTTTATTTATATAGCGCTTTTTACAATACAGATTGTTTCAAAGCAGCTTTACAGAGATAACAGGAAAATAATGCAACAAAGTTTGTTTCTAGAAGAAAATAGCGTGACAGTCCAGCTTAAGTAAGTTCAGTGATGGTTCCTTTTGTTGTAAAAAAAGTTGTTAATCTAGTTTATTAATATACAGCCACTCTGGAGAATGGTGTCAATGCAGGCAGATCAATAATATTGTTGAATATTAAATGAAATGTCCCCAACTAAGCAAGCCAAAAGCCAAAGGCGAAAAAGGTGACAGTGGCAAGGAACCAAAACTCCATCATGTGACAGAATGGAGAAAAAACCTTGGGAGAAACCAGGCTCAGCCAGTGTATGATTATGATTCAGGCAGCATTATAGGTCAGAAGTCAGATTGGATTGGAACATTCAGAATAAAAAGTGATGATTACAGCATAATATTTAGATCTACTTCCACTGAATAAAAGGTTGCAGCAGTGAGGCCATCCACAGATCCCAGTCTGTTGAGCACATGAATGCTACGACTTTTCCATTTCCATCTGCACTCTTACGAATGCATCATTATAACTAACTCAGTGCAAACATTATGTAAATGAGATATTCATTGAGCAGCACAGACATCATCATTGATTATAATAGGAGTTTTGGTGAAAGTGCAGAACACAAGTTGCTGACCTGCGCTAAAATTAAAGTGATTTACAGCTCCATTAAAGGGTGAATTGTCATAAAGGGTGAATTATTTGATCAAAACCATTTAGACACTGGTTTCATCTACAGATGCATAAACAGCAATAAACAAATGTCTGACTGTACATTAGTCCTCCTCA
Source organism: Rutilus rutilus (assembly GCF_951802725.1). NCBI lineage: Eukaryota > Metazoa > Chordata > Actinopteri > Cypriniformes > Leuciscidae > Rutilus > Rutilus rutilus. The sequence goes on along the minus strand of NC_140211.1, from coordinate 44,261,650 downwards.
CATATAAATAAATAAATAATATAAAAATAAATAAAAATCACTGATCACAGATTAGGTATTAGAATTAACACGGTTACTTACATATTGCAGTATTACTATCGGGTCCATGTCCATATCTTTCCTAAATAATGTGTGTGTGCAAAGTATGTGAAGAATTGCAGCTTGTTTAACAAAGTATACACAGTAAAATGAATGAAGCAAACAAATAAAGCCCTACACGTTTTTAAGCCCTACTGTTCTAGTAGTTTTTCTGTTTTCAATATAACGCAGCAGTGGGTTGGGGCAATGATGTAAAGGTACGAGTTGATCTGTGCACTCAAGTCTTGTGCTGATATATTCCTCTCTATTACGTAATAAAAACCAGAAAGTAAGAAATTAGTCAGTTTGGCAACTTGGTTTCAATAAAAACAGTTTTTGGACTAACAAGTCCAAAGTTTGGTTAGTTTTGAGTTCTGAAAATTACGCTATGGTTTTATAGTGAAATTACTTCTTGTATGTAAAAGATCAAGGAAAACTTGATTTCTCAGGTCATCAGTTCATGACTCCTTTAAGTCTGGCTCTTTTATAAAAAGAGGGTTTATTTTTAAGTAAACCTGAACCCAAGATCCGCAAAACAAAATACACAACCTTGTACCAACAAGCAGCCCTCCTACAAAGTGAGTTGCTTTGTTCTGGGATATGCATAGAAAAAAAAACTGAGTGCATGGCACAGTAGGCATGGCATCATACACAAAGAGTCTAGAGAGAGTAACGCCAACCTGCACTGCTGTCAATGAGGCTGAGACTATGTAAAAAAATAATGTGAACTCTTAGCCATACCAAACTGTGGAAGGGAACAAAATAATGTATTTTTAATGTTCTTGACATGGCTGTATACAAGCCACTGTTTTATTAGCGCTTACTGTACTAAGGCTCACCCCTAAAACCCCAAACTTTGTGAACCAGAACATCCAATCTAACCTAACTCCAACCAGCAACCAATCAAAACACCCTAGCAGCCATCTAGAATACCCTAGCAACTGCAAGTAAAACTGAACAACACAACTGCAAGTGTTTTGTTTTTTTTCTTCATTTTTCAAAATGTTATGAACCTCATTTAAGCACTCCATTTATATCACTAACAATATCAGTATTATTTATAAAGAAAATGTGTATATTTTCTAAGGATTTAAAAATGTGACTATGACTCATAGGAGTGTGTGAAATTCTTACCTTGAAAAAGACAAGGTGCACAGTTTCGAAAGTTTAGGAAGCACTTCTCTAGAGGGTTTACTATATCTATAATCTCCAATCCAAGAGAAACTCAAGTCACCTCACTAATTAGATGTTACATGGTTACCTGCCATGAAGAAGTAGCTTACAGAGCACTAATTACAGGTACAGCCTACCCTAAGCATCCTGAGGTTAAACGCAATGCTTCAGGACACAACAATTATAAAACAAGATTAAAAAGTTCCTGTGGTGCTCCTATCCAATATTGAATCTGTAAATTTCACATCAGGGCTACACAATTTTGTCACAAATCTTTTTCTTTTCTTTTTTTGTGACAAATAGTGTGATTGCTGAATACTGTGATATAAACTTTGAGATGGGTAAGCATTCATCTCATGAATTGTTGAACAGCAGCTGGTTAGATATAATAGTACCAAACAATATGTCAACCAATGTACTGTGTCTCCAAATTAAATCATGGTTTGTCTATGCTATGTTCTACTGCTAATATAGTCCAGCCATTTTATGAAAAAAGTTAGGACAAATTGCAACAGAGGCAAACTCAACTGATTTTGTATCCTCAATATGCCCTGAATAAGGGGGAAAAAAAGCCCCGGAGAATCCCATTAGGGGAAAGTTTAGAAAAAGACCCAAATATAGCCTATTCATACGCCTATTCATTCTTTTTCTCACGTGAATGGGGTAAAAAATTTAACCTTTAGATATAACCATGACAATTACTGAGTTGATTACTTACATCAAGACAAATAAAAAATGTATAACAAGTTTTTAAAAATTGTTTGTTAGCATGGGCAAACTAATAATCTAATTACGTATGTGCTCATTTGCATAAATACCACAACAGATCTAAACATTGGGTATAGCCAGGTGGAAATGTCTTGTTGAATCTTGTTGACATATAACAGTAATAGCCTATACTTAATGTTAAGGTCTGAATGGAACCAATTTAGGCTACCGATGGGCATTAATACATAGAGGCAGGGAGAAGTACTTTAAACCAGCCTTTATTCATTATTATTGCAGAGATTATTTCACCAATAATAGTCGTACCACAGCTCAACACACATCCAGATGTTCCCAATAATTTGTAGTTAATCACCAGGTAATGTTTTATTAATGTAGGTTGAATAATCCATGTAATCCAATCTTTCTTACCTGAGTGACAGCTTAGTGACAGTTGATTGACAGTTGAGTGGACCTTGAATGAATGACTGAATCCTTATGGTGACATTTGTTCACCTCTATTGTCTTTTACTGTAAGATGTCAACAATATTCTACAAGACATTTTCACCTGGCTATATCCAATGTTTAGATATGTTGTGTTATTTATGCAAATTAGCGCATACATTATTATGTACCGTTTGCCCATGTTACCAAAAAATGTAAAAAAACTTGTAATCAATTTTTTTGTTTGTCTTAACGTAAGTAATCAACTCAGTGATGTTCAAGGTGATATCTAAAGGTTAAATTTTTTGCCTATTCACATGAGAAAAATAATGAATAGGCGTATGAATAGGCTATTTAGGTCTCTCTTTTTTTACTTTCTCCGAATGGGATTCTTTGGGGCTTTTTTTTTCCTTACTCAAAATCAGGATACAAAATCAGTTGAGTTTGCTTCTGTTGCAATTTGTCCTAGGTTGACCCCCATTTTGGCTTAAAATGACTGGACTAATAGGGCTGAAACAATTAGTTGACATTATCGACAACATCAACAATGAATTACATGTAATTTCATACTACTAAATTTTGAAAAAACAGGTTTTAATAATTGGACCAAAAACCTCAGCACGTAATAACCTAGAATACTGTTTAACACTTGATGGCTGCTCTGACAAGTCAGTTAGGAACCTGGGTGTGACATTTGACAGCAATCTTTCATTTGAAATCCACATTTCAATTTGTAAAACCACATTTTTCCATCTTAAAATACACTGCTCAACAAATTAAGGGAACACTTAAAGGCAGGGTAGGTAGGATTTATTAAAAATTAAAGATCCAAATTTGTTAAAACTTTCTATATATATCAATACATAATTAAAATGTAAGAACTCTGAAAAAAAGAGTATAAAAATCAAGTGACTCTAGACCGTTTAATCTGTATTAAACACAGCTCATTATTTCGATTCGGGACGAATCAAAGGATTGGCTTAGGCGACTGTCACTCTCTCGCAACCATGGCAACCACCCTTTTGCCACACAGCACCTACCCACTTGCGCGCGACCGTTTGATTTGAGGAGTGCGAGAGGCACGGAACCTGATCACACCTCCGTCCAGTAGATGGCGGTAATGCACTATGTTTGCAAGCTGCCAATAAAATCTATCGAAGAAGAAGAAGAAGGCACTGAACCTAGGAATACCAAAACAATGGCAGAGAAAGAGCAATCTAAATTTACAGTACCGGCATATGCAGTTAGTGAAGGCAAACCAGGCAAAAAAATGCCCCTTCCCCTCCGCTTGTCTCAGGTAAATAATGCGTCCTCTAGCTCAGCGGTCGGAGTCGCGCGTTCATGTGTTTTGGGGACGTGGCTTTGGAAGAAGCACAGAAATGAGGGGGTGGAGTGAATGGAAATAATGAGATGTCTTTAAAACAGTCGTGAGAGGTCTACAGACACTCGATTTTGATACTTTCTTTTTCAGAGTACTTACATTTTAATTATGTATTGATATGTACATAAAGTTTAAACAAATTTGAAAAATAAAATTTTTAGACCATTTCTACCTACCCTGCCTTTAATCATCACAGTATAACACCAAGTCAATTCAACTTCAGGGATATCAATTTGCCAAGTTAGGGAACATAAGTGATTGCGAATCAGTTTAACTTGCTTTGGTGCAAATGAAAGTGACAACAGGTGCACTAGAGAGGCAACTGCAAGACAACCCCGAAAAAGGGAATGATTTTGCAGGTGGTGGTCATAAACAATTGTTCTCTCCTTATTCTTCCTGACTGATTTGTCTTTAGTTGTGTTTTGTTAAGGTCCTTGTCAGTAGGTCTTGTCAAAAGCTAAACGTACTCAGACCACCGGGTCCGTTTGTGGTTCGAGTTCTTTGTGATATGTGAAAGCAATGAGGTCCTGGTTCGCGTTGCATTTCGTTTTGACATGTGTACCGCTTTTGAAGAAATATCGTACTACAGTGCATTCTATCTTTTGCAGTTCTGGTGTCTCCGCCTGGTGCTGTTCTGAGCACGTGTACAACCGAAGCACGCACACTAAAAGCCTGCAACGCGAGTACTGAACTAAGTTATCTTTTGCGTCTTATTGGGCTTAAACTGTCAAATACACACAAGGTTTACATAAACAGTCAGTTATGTCTAAAGTAAAAGTAGAGAGTTGGGAGAAAATCGGATGCCTGTCTGTATCCGTGCTGCATGAGCTCTTACACCTGTTTCACGCATACTCTGTATGCAGTGCGTGTTGTACTACGTGTGCGATGCAGCAGCAGCAGCACGCGCTATTGTGCTTTCACATATGCTGCATTTGCAGTGCGCAACTGATCCATGGCTGTATCAAAACACATTTACTTATTTTTATTTCAAATCCAAAAGTTGTTACTGAACATGGCTCGTCAGCATTGCGTACTCTTTGTATAGGCCTACACTCTTTCATAGATGTCACGTTTAAACGTACTACATTTAAACGTTTTATTCAATTTATTACTTTATATTTATATAGTAATACTTTATATTTATATATTACATTTCTGAAGCAAGTGGCAAAACATTTAAACAGGCTATATGTTAAAATCACAAACATTTTAAATTGAAACTTACAATAGACAAAAACAGCCGACTCTTGTCTTTTCTTTCGCTTTTAAATCTTTTACAAGAAATCCTGCAGGTCATAAAGAACTTTGTTTTTCCACCTCCACGAAGACACGAGTGCTATCCATTATGTCTCCTTGTTTACATTCTGTAACAATGAATAAACCTTAATTAAAATATGTAATAATCAATTAAAAAGAAATGTATCTGTATGATATTACGCTATAGGCACATTGGACCAGCAGTTTGGAAAATCAGTGTTTATATAAGAAATTTATACAAGAACTATCCCAGTACTTCTGTGATAATATGGATTACCCCAAACAAATACCCAGAAGCCTATATGAATCATAAGATATTCATTTTCAATCTTTTTTTTTTTTTTTTTTTGTATATTCAGAATATCGGAATTGAAGTTTTCATGTTATTAATGCATCTGCACAAATGTGTGGGCCCCTATCATGGATTAAAGGACCATTAGCTCGACACTGGCCGGAGTTTGTGAATACAGCAGAGTCAGTAAAGCTAAAGCGAAGTAAACACTACAATATTTCAACATTAAAATAATTGGCGATAAGAGATCTGGCCAGTGTTCCAGGGCATATTTGTATTCGCATTCTGGAGACCGTCAAACCGTATTTACAATGTATTTTTGCAGCGTTGAGCAATGTAGCCAATCACAGACATATCTGTTGATCTCTTGAATGCGATAGTCTCCGCTCAAAACAGTGAGTTTGTGTTCAGTGCTGAGTTCTACATGCTCGAGAATCCTCTCATGACAAAGAAAGTTAAGACACAATGTAAATAAGAGATTTACAGTGCATTGTTGAAGCAGCCAAGCAGGCCTTGAAAAGATTAGCTGATCGCGGCAAACGTGCTGTCAAAATGTTGTATTTTATTTCACATTTGGAAAATACAACAAAAAAGGTTGAGTGTTTTGAGAGAGAGCAAAATAAGGGTTACTATATTTGGGAACATATCTAGATACAAGGTTTGGTTTTGGTGAGAATGTAAACAATATTTAAAAGGAAACCAAGTCAAAGGCTGTTTCTTATGTGTAAATTGAAGAGTTTTAATGTTAGTCAATCCGTATTAGAAATGGTATATAAAAGTCATGTTGAAAGAATTTTCATGTTTAATATTACAGCCTGGCATGGTAAATTATGGCGCTGTTCCACTGCATGGTACGGCTTGGTATGGCTCACTTTTAGGGGTTATTCCATGGTGTACACAGTACCTAGTACCTGGTACTTTTTTTAGTACCACCTCAGTTGAGGTTCCTAGCGAGCCGTACAGATACTAAAATGTGAAGTGTAAACACTGCAGATCACTGATTGGTCAGAGAGAATCGTCACTGCATCATCATTGGATTTGCGACACGAGACCCCAAACCCGCTAGATTGAAATAGTCAGTAACAGCCACTGCAGTATCATTTGTTCGCACAACTTTTTTAAACGACTTGCTTTAAACGACCATTGTAAGCAATTTGAAAAAAAAAGCAGATTTGAAAGTTCCGCTGTGATCGTACTTGTCAAAGGTTTAATAGATAGCTGAATCATTGACATTTAGGAATAATATCGTGTGGGTGTTTGAATGGAGATTGCGATTTTTTAACGATTAATTGAGCTGCTCTAGCTTATGCATTTCTTCCTGTCAAAATAAGTTAGAGCATTCTAGTGTATGCGCTCTAATGCAGTAATAGGACACAACATGCAGTGAAAATGTATCTGTGCTAAACTTATTCTTAACTTCCAACTCAATCACTTGCGAGTGAAATTTTATAATTTATTAGCCAATGGCTAACAACAGCTATTGGCTAGCAATTATTTAGTTGCCTAGTGTGAAATGTAGATGCATTTATGAGTAATTTACTTGCAAATCTAGAGGGTTGAAAAGTGGGGAAATAATTAAACCTGGAGCTCTCAGCATCCTTATCACTATTCAGTCTGACACAGTAGGTTGGCCTTTTGTTGTAACCATAGCAACAGTTCCAACCTGACTGCAAGTATATGCTGTACTCTGACATGGAAATGTTTTGTTTCTGTTTTAATTCTTCTCCCTGAGGTCTACACGCTCTGTCTAATAAAAGTGAGCAGAAGAGTGTAAGTGATTTAAAAACTATATGAGAAAATCTTCAGTAATGCAGGGAGATGATACCTTTGCGTAGAGGATGGGAGAAGTATTACCGGTGCACATTTTACTTTCGCTTCTCGAATTAGTGGCAATTCGGGGGCTGCAATTGCTAGATTGCTGGGTTCATTATTATTCTTTATGATTATGTTTGCAGGTTCCCTATTAGCATTTGGTTTAAATCCAAAATAGGCACTTTTACATCGCTTTGAAATCAAATCTTCTGCCATCGTCTTGTCAGTCAGCTCGCCTCACGGGATAAATTAAATCTGACTCCTGCTGCTGATCTGTTCTGTGACTGTCTTTCAGCTCATGCTGAATTGAGCAGACACGTTCAGTTTTTAATTTTAGTGTCTGTTCTCTAGCTGAACTAAATGATTTTTATTACTATTAAAAAAATTAAATTAAAAAATGACAGTGGGGGGCGGTGCCGCGGTGGGCAAGTGATGTAATCGGTGTGCAGCTGAAAACCGTGTAACACCGATTATCACAGAAATCCTAGAGAGGTGACTGCCAAACATCTAATCCACCATACTAAGAGCCAGATTAATAACTGTAGCTCACATTCCAGAGAGAGAGAGAGAGAGAGAGAGAGAGAGAGAGGGGTATTCCATTGACGAACACATCACTGCTACCGTTATTCATCTGAGAGCATGTCAGAAGAGTGCTATGTGACTCATTGCTTTCTCTGATCACGGGCATGATGGATAAGGATGCCAGTCAAAGGTTTCTATGTGACATTATATATACGTTTTTTCTTTTTCTTTTTTTATCATCTCACATTTATAACATCCAGTTTGCAGACCTAATCTGCAACAATGGAAAACAAAGAGATAGAGATGAAACAGTATGAACATTTAATTTTCACAAATCAAGATTATAGTGACCAAAATCATGATTATGATTATTAATATTATCACGTTATTGTTAAAAAAAGGTCATAGAAATGCTCACAAAGTACCGATACACACACTGAAATCATTTCACCAAGTTTCATAATGAAAACAAACAAAATTAAAGCACTATGCAATTTTTGTATGCATAAACATTAAAACAATAACATTAACAACAAATGACGGATTTTAAATGTACAAAAATGCTGTTGGGGTGACTAACAATGTGACATGTTATTTACTAGCATACTAGATGTTCAAATAAACTTTAGACTAAAAGTTGTATAAAATAATAAACCTCACAATTCAGCCTTTCAAACTTTTTTTTAAGAAACGAGATGAGTCAAAAAGATAAATGATTATAGGCATTTTATCTGCTGTGTGAATAATTATAGATACCTTTTTATCCAGATCAGCCTATTTCGATTTTTAGAATGCACAATAGCTTTTCCATCAACCAGTTACAATTTACTTTTTTTTTTTTTTTACATTGTTCGGTATAAAAAAAGAAAACGGCAAACAGGCTGAATGAAAATGTAATTTTCCCTCAGCACTTTAGTAAAATCTCTTACAGCTTCCCGCCATGTTTTCCAATAGTATAAAGCTGCAATACCAGAGACTGCAGTTTGAGGATGGCAGTTTGTTATTTTTAGCTGTGCAAAAAGTTCATTATGCTGCTAGATGCTGTAAACTGTAAAATTTGTTTTCATATTTAAATATATTAACATAATCAGAAACAAACTACTTTGTAGTGTAAATAGTTTTCACATTAACTGCACTTTGTTAAAGGTGAAGTATGTAGTTTCTGTGACAGAAGAGGCACCTATCGGAATTACAATAATAAAGCATATTTTCAAACAACCTTACAAATGGCCCTTTTGTGCGTCAAGCCTCCCCCAACTCTTATGGGTGTGTGAACGCATTTCTCAATAAGTAACAGTAGGCTACTTTCAATAATAGGTCCAATATATTAGGAATACCTTTAACTGTGTTGCTATGTGTCATGATTAAGCAACTGAGTAGGCCAACACTCCGTCTAGAGTGAATGCGAGTGTTTTAATAAACCAATCCAAAGTATCTGCACTTATTTTAAACAAGGTTTGAGGCTGACTACACTGGAAACAAAGTAAACCTTATGAACTGGTACATTTGATTATGTAAGGTATTCAATGTAGCATGTGTTCATGACCTGTTTAATCTTTGAAGGTATAAATGCAGAGAATTTTGGCTTACACTTCTGTAAATTAAGCAACATGTATTTTCCCACATAACACATCAGCCATGGTCCCACACTGGCTAAACACCTCAGCCTGCTACAGTAGCCACTAGCCATGACCCCAAACTCTTGCAATAGGTTGAGCTGGAAAGAGATCTGAGCAGACCACTCTCAATGTTTCGATGGTGCCTGGGAGGCTCAATGTTTACACTTTTGAGGGAGATAAACCCGTGAATGGCATACTAATAGTAGTGATGAATGAACAATAAACTAGGTTAAGATGATTCATGTAACATTAAAACAAATGACATACTTCAACTTTAAGTCAGTTGCTTTGGCTAATAAAAAGTCTTGTTTTCCAAGAAAACTTTGAAACCACAATATAGGGTTGTATATATTGAAACAAATTTGCTGAATATTTCAAGAGGGTTTCCATTGGTTATGTTTAGGGTTAGGGGTTGGTTAGGACAATATACACATCAAATTTAAATAATTAAAAAAGTAAATCATTCCTGAAAATTAATCATACAAATGCAGAATGTCAGCGCCTCTAACAGAGGTAGTGCCGGTGTCCTCGTCAAGATATTGCTAGGTACCAGAGTTAAGTACATGTGTGTACAACTTAAAAGCACGGATCCTTGAAAGGCACTAACTCTATCACACATTTTGCTAGAAGTGTGTGAACCTCTGCTTGTTACACTGAGGCATTCTGAGCTGAGACAGCAGACACAATAACGGCGTTGAAACGGGATGCTCTGCGAATAAACTAGCGTATATCTGCTTATCACCTTTTTATGTAGTATTAGATGCCTTGCAGAGCATGCCATGCATTTGCATATCTGGACAGAGGATGAAGCACTGTTTGCTGAGTAAAGAGCAGTTCACCGCTTGAAGCGAGGTAACTGCTTTTACTGTGAAAGCAGTAGGATAGGCTTTGCCGAACACATTTCCCAGATTGTATAATGTTTCCTGGCAAGCTTCAAGGGTCCTGTTGGTATGGCGGCTCGTTTCCACCGAGCGGTACGGTACGGTACAGTACAGTTTCCGTTTCCACTGTCAAAAGTTGTGAATGATACCAAAATGCCGAACCGTACCACTTCTTCGGTACCCTTCCGTTGGGGTACCTAGCACAGGGGTAAGGTACCTAAAGGGTGGAGCTAGACTCACTGCAGAACGTTGATTGGTTGACAGAGAATCGTCACTTTCAGAGACGTCAGAGTGCTACAAGGGCAATGACAACATAACTGTTATTACTTCTGTTACTGTGTCACGAAATGTAGTTTTAAGATTTTTTTCAGGCGAGACTGTAGTTGTTTAAAGCTCAAATCTGTGGTTTATTTATAAAGATTTATGAAAATTTGATCCAGGTTGTGGGATCCATTCTAGGCGATCACCAGGCGCTTGGCGCTCATGTACCCCACCTGGAACAGCCTTTCCTCGGCTAGTCCTTCTGACGTTTGCCGCTGACTCTGACGTCTCTGTAGTGGTTAAACATGAGATATAATTTGTCTTGTGTAGACCTAACAGGTGATCTTTGGTCTCGTGAATCTATAATTTGTTCATAAACAAATTAATCGTTTTGGCTGGGGGCTAAGTGAAGTTTCATAACTTTATATATTTAGGCTATTTAACTTTACCGTTGTAACGTTAGACTAGAGCGTTGACTTTGTATGTTTGACTGAATTGTTTGCTTTCTTTCTTAGGGTTAGAGTTAGGGTTAGCTTCGTGTACCTTTTACTTATACTTTTATAATGGCTTTTATTGATAAAACTGAAATTTAACAAAAAGAGACAGGGTTGAGTTTTGTAATTTTTAATTTTATTACAGTGAAGATGATCGGAGTACAAATGCACATATTGCCTGGACCATATTAATATGTATAATATTTTTAAAATTTAAACGAAAAAAGGCAGGGTTGTGTTTTATATTTCGTTTTGTTATAAATAAATAGGCTAACGTTATACATGCAGTGAATATAATCAATACGTGTTGCCTGAACCACATTTGTGTGGCAAATATTTAAGATTTCTTAAAATGAAAACGAAAAAAAGGCAGAATTGTGTTTTATAACATATTTCGTTTTATTGTCGCCTAAAATGTAGCTACAGAGAGAGATAACCGGAGTAGCAGAGCGAGCTGAGTGACGCTTTCAAGAACGCGCTGTTACATTTGCAGAATTACCGGACTCATTCTCCTGAGTCGGACTTGGCAAGTCCGAACTTTGTGTACTTGGTATTGAGAAACGCCTAATGTTGGCGCTTGGCTTATTGTGACAAACAGTTACATGCCAAGAAACAAGAACAAGATCTACTGTATGACATCCATTGTTGTTTACTATGTCGCTTTCTTCTTCGCGCGAAAATTACGTCGATTGCTTCTTTCCGGCATAGGCTACACCATGCCTATCATGTATGGTACTGTTGGCGGTGGAAACGCAAGTCAGATCAGGGTTTACCGTCCCGAATCGTACTGTACTGTACCGTACCGTACCGCTCGGTGGAAACGAGCCATAAGATAACTAGTTTTCGCAGTACAAAAGCCTATAATAATCCTCTGCTAAATTGAGCAGTGCTTATACTCTATTAACATTGCTTCCCTTCACCGAAAGCAAAGTATTCTGTTTAGGCGCTGGCTTTCCCCACTTCCCTATCATTCCTTTAACTTAAAAGAGCACACCTATAGCGGCCAGGCATGGACCGCCCCCCTTTTCTTATGTGTGCAGTGTTTTAACTAGGTCCGCTGGACTTTTTTGTTATAACAGAATGGTGGCTCACAGACCTCATTGTTGAACCACTGATATAGCAGTATAGCTGAATATATAGAATCTATAGCAGAATGAGCTCTGTCTATACAACTTGATTTCAACTTGATTTTGTTTTTGGGGTGTACTAGATTATGTACATGCTTGATTGTTAAAAAAAAAACATTATTTGACAAATTTGACAATTACAGCTCCTCTCTTAAATTTATTTTAACCACTCTAAGGCTGAATCCCAATTCTCTGTCTTACCCCTTCCCCTACCCCTTCGTCTTACCCCTAGCCCTTGTCCCTCGAAACCGAGTGGTAAGCGCTAGGGTTGAAAACATACCCCTATGAAATGAGACGCCACTTGGTTACGTCATCATACATCATACTCCGGCGTCCCTGTGTGATACAGGACAGTATATTGTAACGAGTGGAAATAAGTATGGCCCCTTTAAGAGCTGCGCGCTCTCTGTTGAACGGGCTGTTATGGTACTGTGCCGTGCGACTCGAACAACCCCATGTATGTGGGTCATTTCTGTGTTGATGCTCATTATTCTTGCTTTGTTTTATTGAGTGACGCTGTGGAAGGCAAGGTGGAGCGTGTGGCAGACAGTTGCAGGAGTTTGATTTGTCAATAAATTGCGAGTGAATCGCCTCCGTGAGTCTGTCTGGCCTAATACTTCAGCTGCGAGCTATCCTTATTTTGTTTCCCTCCTAACACAACGCGTTACAATATGTAAAGCACGTATATTTTTCCTGGACATGTCGCCTGGATTTCGGGATCACCCAAAATGTCCGGGATTCGGCTTTTGGTTTCTGCCGTCGCTATTCATTATGCACAGAGTGTTGTTTCAATCGGACTGAATTCATTCAAATCGGTGAATCTGAATGTAGTGTTTAACGTACATGAACGCTAAACAAGTGATCGGTTTATGTGCGTTTTAGCATTGCTTAAATTCCTGTGTTTTCGTATCAGTCGGGATCCGTTTGAAGCTGAATACATGACCTGCAAAGCTGGCACATACGTGTCAGTGTCAAATAATGAAACGTTACACATAATGAATGGCGACTGTAGAAAACAAAAGCCGAATCCCGGACATTAGTCAGAGAAATGCGGGACTGATTGTGCAAACCAGCAATGTATCGTTAGCATAGCCTAGCGTAGCAGACCAGCGATTTTTAAAAACGTTTAAAAACGTTTCAGTTAACAACATGGTTGCAAATATATATGTACATGACTGTGTAGAGCACAAAACAAGACTGTCATAATTTTTCAATCAATCATTTAAGCCGAAAATGAGACTTTCTTGATGGTATGCCCGCCATTGTTGCCGGTTGCGCAGTGCATTCTGGGTACCCCTTGGTTTCAAGTAAGCTCGCGAAAATTCTTGGTTTTAAGGGGTATCTACCCCTTCCCCTTAGCCCTACCCCTTGATCAAAATGAGAATTGGGATAGCCCTTACTCTCACGTGAACGTGCAAAACTAAGGGGAAGGGGGAAGGGGTAAGGGGAAGGGGTAAGACAGAGAATTGGGATTCAGCCTTCGTTCATCCGCCTTAACTTTTCCAGGGTGGAAAAACAGCGATAACATTCTTCATCTTTTCTAGCACAGCCAGGCCTCATCCCCTTTTTTGCGAATTCCGTGGGCGGAGATTGCGTAAATGAGGAACATAGTGACTTCACAAGATCCGGAAAAAAAATGCATTGTAGTCCAAACGACCCGTTTGTTGTAGTTCTTGAAAAGTGGATTCTGTTCAATAAAATATCTCCCTTTGGAGGGGAGCTTTGTAAACTTGCAGATCTTGTTTATGCTCAAACAGCAACATTACACACTAACTAAAGTTGAATACACACTAACAAAAGTATTGCACATTTCCAAAAATAAACACCCTGTCACATCTCCAACAATTTCCCCCTCACCTCCACACAATTCACCAAGGACTCTTATTTTGTAGTGTTGTTCTTCTCAGAGTCTCTCAATCTGTTACACCGTGATTGTTGCCAACAAAGCAAATGTATTTCTTAGAGCATATTTTAAACCACCTTTAAAAAAAACTGCAATGAAAACATCTGAATTGTTATTCTGTTCAGGAGGAGACAAAATCCTCTTTCACACAAAGAATATTGTAAACACTACTGTTGCCATAGCAATAAACTCTAAAGGTTCATGTACAAATCACTGCAATGTTTTGGAAATTAAACATTTAAATGTGCGAGAGTAGGCCCATCCAAAATGAAATCTCTGCTAGTATGAAAGTGACTTTTATAGCCTACACACAATGACTGAAAAAGTGTTTTTTGTTTTTGGGATCTCGTGGCTGTAAGCAAGGTACATGGATGCCAACACCTGTATTGGTTTGGTGTTAAACCAGTGCTATTCTTGACCAAAATAAAATGAGCAAATGCAGGCACTTCTTGTGATTCATAAAGTTTTGTCCACCACTTTGTCTTTGAAAGAAACATGCAGAGTTTATCCCGATACCTGGGTGAATGACGGATAAGAATTTAAAATGTGAAGAAAAATAAAACTGGCAAAAAATTTAAATTGTAGGACTTTCTATACTTATTAGAGTGTTGTGTATGTAATGCAATGATATTTACACATTTCAAGAATCTAATTAACCATTTTTTTGGTGAATCAGATCTTTTTTCCCCATGAAAATGTCATTCCTGGATAACGTAATGAATTTTTAAATTAACTACATTTCTACCATTGTTGGCATATACAAATGTACTGATCTCTATATTTGGAGCTCAACAAACAATTAGTGCTCGGAAAACTACATTTTAATCACAATTAATATAATCAATTTGGGATTTCATATAGACATGGGCTCATTTTTGGCTGCTGATAACTCAAAATTCAGAACCAAATAAAAAAAAAAACCTGGAAAATGTTTAAAAATGTTTTCCAATAAAGTAAATAAGACTTGTTTTATCATTAACTCAACAAAAAACTGAATTGTGTAATCTAACACACAAATATGGGTTAAATTAATTGCCCGTGTCATTGTTAGCCGGAATGACATACTGTTAGCCGGAAGGACATTCTGCAATATTTTTCAGGATTACCATAAAAACCATCATCAGTATCATTTTTCTTTCCAACACTCAAACTTGAAACAAAGTAAGAGACACTGACAAGTTTTTAATGATTTAAAAATCTGTAAAATTTATAGTAAATCTGTAAAATTATAATGCTTAATAAACAATGGCCAAGGGTATAGTCCAACACATTATACAGCTAAAACATTTAGGGCCCTATTTTAACGATCTGAAACGCAAGTATCAAACGCAAACGCAAGTAACTTTGTGGGCGGATCTCGCGGATCCCGACGCAAATCTAAAATGTGTTGGTCTGAAGTAGCTTCATTACCTCATAGGTGTGGTTTGGGCATAACGTGAAATAAACCAATCAGAGCATCATCTCACATTCCCTTTAAGAGCAGGCGCGCTTGTTCCATGGCGGATTGCTATTATAACGGCGGATTGCTATTATAACGGCGGATTTGCCAGACGCACGCCAGGAGCGGTTCACAGCCGAGGAGACCGACGTTCTCGTCAGGGCCGTAAAAGAGACATTGTATGGGGATGGAGAAACCCACCCAAATTAGCTTCGGTTAAACAGGCGTATAATAATTTGGGTAAATGTGTAAGCTAGATTTATGCCTATTTTTTCACATCTTCATGGGCACCACAATGATTTCCCTCATGTGGAATATTTTTCCTTGTAATAAGGTATGGTTTGCAAAAATGGGAACTGCTGCTTCTGTGTAGATGAGAGAATCAAAGTGTATGCGCGTTGTGCTCACGCTACATTATGGCCAAGCATGCGCCCTTAAATATTATCTGAATAACGTGCCACTGACTTTAGACGAGGTTTCTCCTCGTCAGTGGAGGAATTGTTTTCTGTAACTGCAAAATAGCACCAGGGAACGTTTGCACCGGAAAACGCCTCCTCTTTTCACTGAACCGCCCCCGGGAGCGCAAGTTTATTCCCTAATTTACAGAAGTGCGTCTGTGGAGGGAAAAGTCCGCTGTGCGCAGGTGCAAAATAGGAATGATACATGCGTCGCTGTACAAAGTCAATTGCGCTGGGTGCAAGATAGGGCCCTTAAGGGGGCCGCACACCGGACGCGCAGCTCAGCGCCGCGCCGCGCCACGTCTAGGACAACTCTCACCTGAAAATCCGTTAGCATCAGCAATATTCTGATTTATGTAAATAAATATAAAACTAAATGTATATTGCAGCACACAGTGATGTCCGTATATACATTAACTACGATTTGAGACACATAAATGTAAATTTAATATAAAACTATGTAAATGGCGCTCTGTGGCGCGGCAGGATTTTGAACACGGTCCTGAGCCGTTGCTGGGCGCCGCGGACATACGCCGAAAGTCGCCGCCGGTGAGTGTACTCTCATAGACAATAATGTGTTCGAATTTAAAAGACGTGGCGCTGCGCCGAGCTGCGCATCCGGTGTGCGACCCCCTTTAGGCTTATTGCAAATAAGTCAAGTCAAGTCACCTTCATTTATATAGCGCTTTAAACAATTTAGATTGTTTCAAAGCAGCTTTACAGAGATAATAGGAAATTAAAGTAACAGAGATTGTTTGGCTTTACAGCATCTCTAGAATAAAGTTATTGTCCAGCTAAAGTTAGTTTTGATTGATTCACTTCCGTCGCAAAGATCATTAGTTATTAACTTAAGGGCCGCTAACACGACACCGTTCTAACAGAAAACCCTAAAGTTCTTTCTGCACAAACTTTAAAAACGCGAACCTGATGGCCTGCACATGCGTTTTACGTGTTTAGATTATAGGAATGTTTATAGGAGTGTGAACCTATTTCGATTAATATTTCAAGTTTGCTTGTTACTGATACATTATCACTCCACTGAGTCATCACTATAATACCTTGCTCTCTTTTGTCCAAGATACTCAGCCCTAGTTTCTGCAACTGCGTTTATCCTGGCTCTGAACCGTCTCTGCCTCTCTTTATTAGACAGAGGCATCTGGCAGGACAGAATTGACCTTAAAACACCAGAAGCTATACTAAAGCTTTAATAAAATGTTGATAATTAATAAATTTGATTACATTATTCATAATTTGACCATTAACATTACAAAATTTAATTCAATGATAAAGACCCATGTGACTCATTGAATCATATGAAATCAAGTTGAATGACAGCAAAAATATGGCAAAAAACATACAATTATGTAAATAATGTTAATTTTAATAATATAACTATAGTAACCATGCCTAAAAGTTTACAAATGTTAATTAAAAACTAGATTTTTATGCATGTCATTCTGGATAACGGATGACATGTCCTGGCTAACAGAGGTTTTTTGTTATCCAAGAATGACATGTTGTTATCCAAGAATGACAAAACAAATATTTTTCTTTATAATCAGGCACTAACTTAACCACCTATGGAAAACTACAATTTAGCTATCATCGCTTAAGGTAATCTTTTAGATCAAATAGATAGTTTTTTAATATAAAAACATTATAAATGGTTTATCAGTGTTATCCAAAAGGACACATGATATTGCTACAAAGTGCACCAGTGACTGAAAAGGTCAAAATATCAACATTTTAAGAGACGCTTCCTGACGTTTGCACATGTTCTGGTGTTCCTTCGGGTCTTCTTTTTGATACAGTATTATGTCACATGACATGCCAAAATGCATTATGGTGTAAAATGGTCATTGATGTCTGTTATCCAGGAATGACATTAGAGAAATCACAATTTGGGGACAAAAGTCTTTCTGTCATAAAAATTTAAATAAGCTTAGTATTACCACTATATTTGTAGGTATCGTTGAAAACATCAATACAATTATGCCCAAGTAGATTTTAAATACTTTTATTTATATTTTTTACATTTTTGTCGTATTTTTGTATTCAGATTTTAAGCCGGGACAGTTACCCGGAATGACATTTTAGGACTTTTGAGCTCAATAGTTCCTTAAAGATTAATTATTTATAATAAATTCTCACATGAGTAATTAAAGAGGGGGAAATTGAGTCACTTATGAAGTGCATTTAAAAATGTATACATTTTTTATATTATGAATATGCTTTGGACACCAGAATTGACACGCCACGTCATTGACCCACCTACTACCTGAAAGCGGCACTAAAAATGTCCAAGACTTAGCATAAATAAATATGAGGTTGTCTAAATGCACAAGGGGTATTGATAATGCTCCCTTGCAGACAGGAAAAGAAAAGAAAAAAAAGTGCAAAAGGCATCCTCAAATGAAAACTCCTCAAGACATCCACAAATGAAGTACCTTGAATTGTATTGTCGAGACATAACTGCCGTAATCGCTTGATTTAATAGGTTGCTATAGGGATATTACACATTTATCTTGTCCAACACTGAAATTAATTAGAACCAGACCATAGCATACAAGACTAAACAGGGCTCTAGAGTGCGACCAATTTGGTCGCATATGCGACCAAATTTTGTAAGTGTGCGACTAACATTTTTCCTAGGACGCACGGCACCGGTGCACCTAACGTCCTCGCATCCGCTGCCTCTGCACGAACGTTTGTTGGCGTTTGTTCTCCTTTGACGGAACTCACACTCTTCTCTCACGCGATGCCACAGCTCGCACAACACGACAGCCCTGCTTAATGAGTGACGACGGAGGACAGAATTAAACATTCAAACGTAGCCTGGTTACACTTAAGGTCTGTTATATTAGTCTGATTTTATTTTAAATTTCGGCTTCCAAAGATTATAAAAAATAATATATTGAGGTAAAACCATTAAAAACTATCTACGCGCAACTTCTTCCCTTCGCAGCATTACGCTGTCATTTCTCCCTAAAACTCAGAATCAGAATCAGCACGATCGGTGATTGTTGTAAATGCAGTCTAGCTACTGTTGCTAAATTGCGGGACGCGTTTAAAAATTGAAAGAGCTATTAAAAACACAAAAATCTGCGCAAGAGATGTTGTTCGCATGGCGGCGCGCGCTCCGAAACAGTCCGAGACAAGCAAATTATACTTTCGGTTTCATGTGCAGATTGTGCGCGTCTAAACGATCAATTGTACACAAAAGCGTGTCAAAATTACCGGCTTTGAGATTCACTAAAAACAGTTTATGTCTTAAATGGACGTAGTTATGGAAATAGTTGGGAGAATATGGTGCATCAGTAGCCTATTAGATCTGCACCCGGTCTTAAAGGGGCCGCAGTCTAATAAACATGCTGACGATTGCGCCATTACTGCAAATCAAACAACAAGAGAAAAATCACTCACAGCTCTCGAAAGAATAACTCCAGCTTTGATAAGCATTAATCTATTTATGATAAATTTTACAGTGTTATTTTACATTTTATTACTTAATTAGATTTCTTTTTAGACCATGCCTGAACAGTAGTAGGCCTTCCTGAAATTAAAGCACTGTGTAGGCCTATATAAAGTGTATCTTTGTTTAATTGTTTATCTTTTGTTTATCTATTGTTTATCTTTGTTTATTATATATAAAACAAAAAGAACCATAAGAATACAGTTAAAGTACTGTATCGATAAGCAGTATCGGTAAGAGTAGGAATACCGTTAATAATTGTGCTTCAAAAAATAAATAAAAGTTTTTACCTCCACCTTCTTGTTTAAATTCATTTACATAATATATATGAATGTGTATAGAGCGTGATAAAAAGGTGACCTTAAAATTGTGGCGTTAAAGGTGATACATCCGAGGAAAAATTTGGGTGCACCCAAATTTTGTGCTGGTGCACCTAAATAAAAAAGTTAGGCGCACCAGTGCAACCAAGGCAAAAAGTTAGTCTGGAGCCCTGCTAAAAATACAAGTCGTGGTAGCATAAAACATACTACAGCCTAGTACTACAATGAACCTTTACAAAACAAGGCTGTGTATTACAACCCCCTTTTGTTCCTTTCTTTAAAACTGTAATTCAATGCCATGTCAATTCTCTAGGAAAGGCCCCTCCTAATTTCATAACTGGGTTCTCTGAGATTCACAGACCAGTAGATCAGGTGACAGCACCTCTGTTAGATATCTCTGAATGCAATATTTAAAAAATATTAAATACTGCAGAAGAAAAACCTGTAAATGTATATGCCTGTACCTTCAAACTATTTAGTAGCAAAGCTGATTTTGTCCAAAGATGGCAACATGCATCCATTTCTCAGTTAAAAAATAAATAATAAATAAAATAATAATAATAATAGTAATAATAATAATAATAATAATAATTAAAGCTGCAAGCAGCATTTATCGGGGTTCAAGCAGTTAAGGCCTTTAAGGCATTTAAGCACAAAAGCATCAAAAGTCATTAAGATTTATTTAGCAAGCATGAAACCACTGACATAATAGATGGAAAAGACCATTTACAGCCAATACAGGCAAATTGCCATGGGATATATATGGTTTTAAAGCTTTTTAACAGTTATAGCGCCACCTATGGTCCGATCTCCATAAAATTGTTTACTGTGACCTCAAATTGAACCCATACACATGTGTACTGAGTTTGGTGAAGATATCTCATTTACTTCTTGAGTTATAGCCATTTGAGTAAAATAGGCTCCTCCCACAACGATTTGCCACATTCTAGAATTATTTAATATGATTCTAGCATGATTTACTATCATATACCATGTTCCAGAATGATTTATTAGGATTCTAGCATGATTTACCTTGATACACCTCATTTCAGTATTATTTACTATGATTTACAATGTTTCTAGCATGATTAACCACATTACTAGCAATTATGTGAAGTGTCAGTGCAAATGAGGTGATGAACACTGACAAAATATTATTGTGTTATAATAGTTAGTTATATACGTGATTTTTAGTGTGTGTCCAAGTATGAATGCAAAAGCACATGTAAAATATTTCATTAATAAGTAGAATGGCCAGCAGAGGGCACTAGAAGACCACTTATTGGCTCACTTTCACTTTAAACCAGTTTTCTGCACTAAAGCAAACCAGTTTTTCCATGTTAACTCAATGCATGCTTACACACACACACACACACACACACACACACACACACACACACAGCATAGTTAATCATGATTTACCATGATATACCACGTTCTAGTATTATTTACCAGGAGATAAACGACAATCTAGTATTATTTACTTTGATTTACCATGTTTCTAGCCTGATTTATCACATTACTAGCAATTATTTGAAGTGTCAGTGCAAATAAAGTGATTAACACTGACAAAATATGATTGTGTTATAATAGTTATTGCTATATAAGTGATTTTTAGTGTGTATTCAAGTATAAATGCAAGCACATGTGGAAAAATTTAATTAATAAGTAGAATGGCCAGCAGAGGGCAGTAGAAGAGCACTTATTGGCTCACTTTCACTTTAAACCTCATGATTTTGACCAGTTTTCTGCACTAAAGCAAACCAGTGTTTCCATGTTAACTCAATAATGCATACTTGCTACATATGCTACACACAATAATGCTCACACACACACACACACACACACACACACACACACACACACACACACACACACACACACACACACAAATGTTTCAGTGATATTGGTGTCACATTCACCTTCATCACATTCACCTTCTGTCTTCATCACATTCACCATCTGTCGTCATCACCTGCACCTGCTCCTCATCACCCTCCTCATCATCACCTGCTCCTCCTCATCATTCCCCTCTCATCCATTATCATTGTCGGTTATTGTTTGTGCACTAGCACTCTGTTATGTTTGTTTTCATGTTGGAAAATAAAACCTTTGTTATATTTGTACCACACACACACACACACACACACACACACACACACACACACACACACACACACACACACACACACACACACACACACACCATCATTTATCATGATTTACCATGGCTGATACCAATACCAATATGACAAAATGACTATTTTAAACAGCAGGGGGCAGTAAAATACCACTTATTGGCTTAACATGCCATTAATTCATATCATTTTCACCTTTTTAACTGTTATAGAGGCAAATTTTGTCCGATCTGTCTGAAAATTTTCATGCTTGTTCAGGGTGATATTTCACACATTCTGACTTGTTTTTAAGAAGGTCTGAGCATTGATTAAAGAGATATAGGCTTTCGGGGACACTTGGTAAAGGCCAGATTTTGAAGTGAACCTATTATAGCTATCCAAATGAAGTAGTTCAACTTTTTCTGACAATTATTGATCTAGTGAGTCCAGAGAATTGTATTGCACTAGTTTTGAACATTATGATATGAAAATTATATGATCAGAGATGGAAAAGACCATTTACAGGCAGTTTACCATAGGAAATATATGATTTTAAAGCTTTTTAACAGTTATAGCGCCACCTATCGTCCGATCTCCATAGAATTTTTCATGCTTGTTAATGATGTTATGTCACATATGCTGACCAATTTTTGTGAAGTTCTGAGTTTTTATTTAGGATTTATAGGCTTTTTAATGTATTTTGACACGCCCATTTTATAAATTACCCTATTACAGCCATCCAAATGCAAAAGTTCAACTTTTTTTTGATAATTATTGATCTAGAGAGTCCAGAGAATTGTCCTAGACTGGTCTGGTTCCGATCGGGCAAAAAACCTAGGACTAGTTCGCAAAAGTAGGTTTTTAACATATTAATGAATAATTAATGAACAGTTTGATTGACAGCAATGGTTCTTGAGGCAAAGTTGTTCAGGATGAGGAGATCTATCAAATGATATGCATTTTGTGACAATAAGTGTAACACCACGTGATTACAGAGCCATTAAACTCGTTAGCGCCAACTAGTGGCCGATTTCTTTCAAAATTCTTACAGACCTCTAGGGGCTTGAGCCGAACATGCCCACTGAGTTTCGTTCTGATTGGCCTCCGTTAACCTTGTCTAATAGGTGCTCAAAATTCATTGGCCGATGGCGGCCATGTTTTTCGAGATACACCAATGTCCTCATAGACATACATGGCACCTTGGACCAAGACACTGCATACCAATTTTCAAGTCAATCGGACAAACGGTCAGGTGGTTATAGCCTGTTTTATGTTTTTTTAATGTTATAGCGCCACCATGTGGCTAATCACCGCGATTTCTTTACTGTGACTTTAGATTGACCTCTTACACATGTGTACCAAGTTTGGTGAAGATAACTCATTTACTTCTGGAGTTATAGCCATTTTAGTAAAACTAGCTCCGCCTCCTTCGAACGTTTTGGCGCCCCTTAGCGACCGTGAATCGAAATTTCAACTTTTTTTCGATAATTATTGATATTCAGACTCCAGAGAACATTTCTGCACTGGTTTGGTTCCGATCGGCCAAAAAACCTAGGACTAGTTCGCAAAAGTAGGTTTTGGACAAAATCCAAAATGCCGGAAAATTTGCATACCGGAAAGGAAATCCTTGAGGCCTTTTTTGTTCGGCTTGAGCCAAGGATTCCAATGATATAAGACACTTGAGTCTGTGACAAAGGGTTGGTGAGATTTAAGCAAAAATATGCCATTTTTTTGGTTTTTGCACTGTAGCGCCACCTATTGGCCAATCTGGCTCATATTTTGATAACCTCTCCTCGATTTTTGTACTACCATATGGCAAAGTTTCAAGTCTCTAGCACTTACGGTTTGGGCTGCACGATGCGTTTTACGGCAGAAGAAAAATAATAATAATAAAAATCCTTACAATTACAATAGGGTTTCAGCACTTCGTGCTTGAACCCCTAATAATAATAATATGCCATGACTACAAATGGTCAAAGAAAATATAAAAAAACGAGTAAAAAATTATATTGTAACAAATATATTACAAAATTACCCCATAATCACATAACATCTTTTTTTCCCCGGCTGGGATTTTTGTATTGGCAGTTGGAAAACATGAAGTGCTTTCTGCCTTATTTGTTCCACATTGCCTAATAATTTCCACTAAGTCTTCCTTCTTCACATGCAGTGGACAGCCAAGCCCCCTTTTGTCTCTGAAAATAAAAACAAGGTCACATTTCCTGGCGTTGGCACCGGCCACAACTTGATTCAAGAACTTTTGATACAAGTCCAGAGACTTGTAAAAACTTGTAATGACAGAAGTAAAGAGTAGACCCTATTTTAAAATCAAGTACTTCACCATTTCAAGCAACCATTCTCGTTTGTCTAGCTCCACCTCTAAATTTACTGGTCACAGCACAAAATCAAGCATTTGCAATGGCCATCCCAGTCCCCAGACCTGAACCCTATAGAAAATGAGTGGGCTGAACTGAAGAGAAGCGCCAACATGGATCTGGGAATCTGAAGGATCTGGAGAGATTCTGTATGGAGGAATGGTCTCTGATCTCTTGTCAGGTGTTCTCCAAACTCATCAGGCATTATAGGAGAAGACTCAGATCTTGGAAAAAGGAGGTTGCAAAAAGTATTTAATAAAAGGTGGCAAATAATTGTTCCCAACGTGTTTTGGAGAAAAACATCTATTTCATAATGTGATTTTCCCCCCACTTTCAATTCTTTTACTTCAATGAAAGGTTAGATTTTTGCTAATTTTATTTTAAATAAAATATCAAAAGGATTAACAATGCAGACTTATTTTTTACAGCCATCTTTGATCATTTACCAAGGCGGCAAATAATTCTGACCAGCACTGTAGCTCTTTCCCAAAAGTATTAGATTTAAACAGAATTTATCAAGGAATGTCAGCAATAGCGGCGTTAAAAAAGTATGAACAGAATCTCTGTATCAAAGACAAAAGGATATCCTAATTGATCCACAATTAAAACTTTTGGAATAACTGACACGTTTGAATGAAAGCAAGAATAAGAGCTGCAGAAAAGAGAAATATTTCATTTTAGAACCTTATATTTTAGTCTGTCTTCTTTTATTTGAAGCAGAATTAGGTTGAGTAAATGATGTCAGAAGTTAAATCTTTTCATAAACTATTCCTCCAATCAAAATGTTGGGTAACACTTTAGTTTAGGGTGCAATTCTCACTATGAACTAGTTGCTTATTAAATGCATATTACCATACTAGGACACTGACTGTTTATTAGTACTTATAAAGCAAATATGAATGCCTTATTCTGCATGACCATATTCTACATTCCTTAATCCTACCCAAAATTTAACAACTACCTTACTGCCTATTAATAATCAGTAATTAGGAGTTTATTGATGCAAAAGTCATAGTTAATAGCTAGTTGATAGTGAGAATTGGACCCTAAACTAAAGTGTTGTAGGATTGAGTGCGAAACAAACACAAATGAATCTTCCAGGCGAATTGTTCAAACATAATTTCTCACAGAACTGAACATTCCAGACACCAAATCACCAACCCCAGAGCCATAAAAGAAGGCTCCAGCCAGCCAGTCTCCGCTAACCAACGAAAAACCCCAGCTAAGAACTTTATGGCCATGCAAGCTTCAAAGAAGATGAGCCAAACTAAAGGAAGAACTTAATGTGAGATAGCTTGGAAAAGAACGATTGGCTCAGAGATGGCACAGCTCAGTGCTCGATCAAGATAACAGCAGAAGCTGCTCGAGCCCACAACATTCCAGACCCCCTTCTTCTTAGGACCTCTGAATGACCTCAGGGTGTAAAATCTTTTCAAACCAAAGAGACTGAGACTTTGATTCATAAAAATACATAAAATCATCCCCAAAACAATTCTCGATGGACTTATAATTACACATTATGCAACTACATGATTCTATGTTGTTTTTACAATGGGTGCATGTCTAATATGTTTAGATCCCATACAATTCATGTAATTGTTATAACTATTAGATGCTTGAATGAAAGTGTGTCGTGCTTCCTATCAGTACGATCGTATGTTCTTAATTCAAAAGATGGCTTGAGTGAAATCTGTGTGAAATGTTCTGTGTTCTTATAATTAGAGATGCACCGATTACAATTTTCTAGGCCGATTCCGATTTCTCAGAGTTTGACCTGCCGATACCGATTTTAGCCGATTCCGATTTAATTTTTTTCTAACCATTTTACAGCACACACAAATATTTATTTTCTATCTTTTCTTTAACCCTTTCACGCATAAGTTTAAAATATTCTAACTGACTTGAGTTTTTTCAAGGCGAACGTTCCCTTTAATGTTTCCATGGCAACGCG
Organism: Rutilus rutilus; assembly: GCF_951802725.1. NCBI lineage: Eukaryota > Metazoa > Chordata > Actinopteri > Cypriniformes > Leuciscidae > Rutilus > Rutilus rutilus. Next base: position 44,235,569 of record NC_140211.1, on the reverse strand, counting down.
TCACTCGATACACCGCAGCCACAATAATACTGTATGACAGATGTGTCGCTTTTATTTCGCTTTTCCTTTTTTATTCAAAATATGCACAAACTTGCTTACCATGTCATCAACTAGCCTATCTGATATTCCGATGCTCAAATACGTGTAAGTGAGTGTGTTTGGTCGTTTAAAAACCTTTATAAATAATCTTGATCTATAACATGAGATGGGCGCCGCAATGTTGTCCAGTTAGTCGGATTTACAGCACGTGAATTCATCAGTTTCTCCCGAAATAAATGCAATAAGTGGCCGGTTAACTGAGAAGAATAGAGTAAACTTTAGTTACTTCCACTATGTTTGTCTGATATGAAGAATAACACACGTCGGCAAATTATATTTGAATAGATTGCTGCTTCCACAGACATCAGTGTGTATTTTACAAACTCCAAATGTATTGTTTTACTCGTGCTTATGTGTATTTAAATATCTGAAACCTAAAATAAACATTATGAGGTTGAAAACACTGCTTAGTTGTGATATATGACAGCGCTGAACGCGTCCGACTCTGGCTCAGCGCCAGCCAACGCGCGAAAGCACAGTTTGAATCTGGCAGTTATGCGACGTCACTGAACAGCACCGTACTAGGGGCACAGAAATAAAAATCCCATATATGAGACCGTACCGCTCAAAAGGTTAATCATGCGGCGCCCGAGTGCATTTGACCGGCATAAAATCGGCATATGTCAGACTGACCAGCAGGTCGGCGGTCATGGCCGATCACGTGAAAATCGGCCAATTCCGGTCACCAGCCGATCAATCGGTGCATCTCTACTTATAATAGTAGTAATAATGTCTAAATTGTGGCCTCTTTCCTCTCTGCTAGAGCTTATGCCTCGTTTCCACTGAGCAGTACGGTACGGTACGGGACAGTACGGTACGGTTCGGGTCTGTTAACCATGATCTGGGTAGCGTTTCCACTGCCAACAGTACCCTTACTTGATAGGCGTGGTGTTTCGATCGACGTCATTTTCGCGCGAATAAGAACATAGTAAACTACAATGGATGGCATGTATGATACAGCAGATCTAGTTCTTGCTCCTCGACATGTTTGTCACAAGAAGACAAGCGCCGACATTAGGCTTTTCTCAATATCAAGTACGCAAAGTTTGTAATTTGCCATGTGCGACTCCTACATGCAAATGGTAACGTTACAGCGCGTTCTTAAAAGCGTCACTCAGCTCGCTCTGCTACTCCGGTTATCTCTGTTAACTTACTCTGTATGTACATTTTAAGCAACAATAAAACGAAATATGTAATATAAAACACCACTCTGCCTCTTTTCGTTTTCATTTAAATAAATTAAACATTATAGGGACACAAATGTGGTTCATGCGCAACGCATATTGATTATTCACTGCACGTTTACGTTATTCTATTTATAACAAAACGAAATTAAAACACAACCCTAACGTTACCTCTTTTCGTTTAAATAATAATAATAATAAAAAAACATATTCCAGGCTATATATACATTTGTACAAATGTTGCAATAAACATCAGTGATAATCTAACGTTAGTAATAAAAGATTGACAAGAAACCATATTTCTTTTTGTAAAAATGTCAGTTTTATCAATAATAGCCTATATAAAAGTTTAAGTAAAAGGTACAAGAAGCTATACAATAAGAAATAAAGCAAACAATTCAGTCAAATATCCAAATGCAGCGCTCTGGTCTAACATTACAACAGTAAAGTTAAATACAGCCTATAACGTTATGAAACTAAACTTAGCCCTCAGCCAAAACGATTGACAGGGAACGATATATTCACGAGACCAAAGATCGCCCGTTAGGTCTACACAAGACGAATTATATCTCATGTTTAACCACTACCGTCGGAGTCCTCGACGAACGTCAGAAGATCTAGCCGAGGAAAGGCTCATCCAGCCGGGAAACATGAGCGCCGAGCGCCCGCTGATCGCATGGATCTCACAACCGGGAAAAAAAAAAATCATCTTTATAAATAAACCACAGATTTTAAACAACTAGTTTTAAACAAGTTTTAAACAACTACATTCTCGCCTGAAAAACTCTTAAAGGGAGACTTCACCCATTTGCATTAAGCTTTGTATTGTTAGAAACCCAGTCATATATTATAACAAATGTGGATTTTTCATCCATTTTTCCCTGAGATGGGAGAAATAAGGATTTAAGTGTTTTACTTCCTGCTTATTATGACGTAAAAATCATCATTTTGCGTCATAATAAGCAGGAAGTCACATTTCATTGAAAAGTGTAGAGACTACAGACATCTTTCCCAGGGGGCGGGAACCGCTCACGCTACAGGCCTATTACAGATCAGTGGGTGGGACTTGACTTTCTGAAACTAAAAGCAATATCCTCCATCTTGTTTGGAAGCTAAGCTAACAGGCGCTGTGGAGACAGATGTAAAGTTATGACAATAGCGGAGGAGAGTACTCAATATGATATAGAGGAAGAGGATTTCGGAAGTCTGATGCTTGAATCAGGTGTTTGTGGCTACCTTTACAAGCCGCATTATAGCGAAGAGCAGCCGAGGCAGAAGACCTGCCTGCCGCGGACGAGGAGCCCGGACTGGCTCGGGTTAGGGCGGACTGGTGGTGCCGGTGATCTCACTATGCAACTACGAACCGCTACGAACACAGAGATAGAGTCCGACTGTGGCAAAGAATTTCAACAATGACAACTTCTCCTGGATGAAATCTCTGAATCAGACGAGGACACGGACGTTTGTGTTGTGAATCAGACGAGGACACGGACGTTTGTGTTGTGAATCAGACGAGGACACGGACGTTTGTGTTGTGAACTATCCTAGTTTCGCACCGCATCTGACTGAACATCCAGGTAACGTTACAATGCAATAATTCACCACTTCGAAAGAAATACAAATGAAGAGTAATTCACTAATGAGTTCGCCAACTAACTAGACATTTTGTGTGAAATTAATTTCAAGCTCTGGTGGTAGCTAGCCTTGTAGACGGAAGAGTTATTTCTCTTAGGCAGATATGCGCTTTCTGGATTAGTGGGAGTGGCTTGCGCAGCTGTGCAATGTGGTGCATTGTGGGAGTTGGTGTCTTTCATACAAATGCGTCCTGAAGTTACTTTCTTTCTTTCCTCGCCCAAGAAGGCACCAAATTCAAAATTAATTTTACATTTCGACTACATATATGACCCACTTTCAATAAAGATCAATGTTCCCATGGGTGAAATGCTCCTTTAAAATTACATTTCGTGATACAGAAACAGTAGTATTAAATTAAACTATATTAAAAAAATGGCACTTCTTATGTTGTCATTCCCCTTGTAGCACGCGCAAGTGACGATTCTCTGTCAACCAATCAACGTCCTGCAGTGAGTCTAGCTCCACCTTTTAGTACCGTTCCACTGGGCTAGGTACCCCAATGGAAGGGTACCTAAAAAGTGGTACGGTACGGTTCGGCATTTTGGTACCATTCACAACTTTTGATAGTGGAAACGCAAAAAAATGTGTACCGTTCCGTACCGTACCGTACCGTACCGCTCAGTGGAAACGAGCCATTAGAGAGTAAGGAGAGCACAGATAAGCTTGATTTATGATAAGAAGTGAAGAGAACACCACCTCCTAAATAAAGACAGTGTCTAATTGGTTAGAACTGATCCAGGAGGCTGGGCGGACATTTGAGTTTAAAATCTTAACACCAGAACAAAGTTTAGGTTTTTAGTGCAGAACCAAAAATGCAGCGGGAGATGAAGATCTAAACCAGACTAGTAACCATGTAAACGCGCAGACGAAAGAACCCAAATCAAGATCAGAAGAACATGGGTTAAACAACTTCATTCAAGCCATCATCTACTCTCGTCTCAATTTCCTTTCTTTTCTTAGTTTCCTTTCTTTTCCGCTGTGAGTCTCGGTTCTAAGTTAAGTTTTGCGGCAAGATTTCGGTCCACGTTTCTTCTGCAAAGCCAGCTTCAAACAAAGACTTTCATTCCGCCAGCACACCACGTGACTGGCCGCCCCAGACATCAGGCACGAGGAGACCAGCCAACAAACGGACCGGGAAAACCCCTTTCACGCAACAAAACGGAATCCCCAAAAGCAAAGACAAGCAAGTACTGCCTCCAGACTCTTAAGCTGAACGATTCTAAGAAACGATAAAAGGGTTAAATTAATGATTGATGGTTCGTTCCAGGTCATGTCTTATAAGTGCATATAGAAACTTGGGATTTCATCATCTCACTCTTAAAACTCACTCTTTTCTCTCTCTCTCTTTCTTTCTGCAACTCGTATGAATGTGTGTGCGTGTGTTTGTGTTAGATATTAGTTTTATGTGTTAGAATAATCAATAAAGTCATGTTTGTATTTTAAAGAGAAGTATTACTTGTGTTATGTGCTTACGAATTTAATGTCTTAAACTTCTGATCTAACTTACCTTGGTAACCCTTTATTTTACAGTCCCCTAATTACTAGGTATTTACCTAGTAAATACATGGTAAGTTATAGTTGTTTATTGGTAATTACCACAGGTAACAAGTATGTAAATGCAGAGAAACTACAAACTAATTACTAGGTATTTTCCTGGTAAGCATATGGTAAATTATAGTATTTTAGTGTGTAATTACTTAAGGTGATTAGTATGCAATTACAGAGAAACTACCAGGGAAAAAAACACCACTGTTAAATATCAACTCAACAAAGTCCTGTGTACTTGTTACCTGTTTAGGTTGGTAATAACTCCGATTTAATTGTGTACTTCCTCAGAATGTAGGCAGCCAATTTTTAGAAACACCTCCAGTATTACCCATCAATTCAAGTTAGGTTTGTAGTTATCCTAGGGTTATGTTGGTGGTAACAGTCCATGTTTATTTATTACTATCTTGAAATTAAGACGTAGTTTCCAATAAATTACCTTGTCTTACATAGTTGTTGTTCATTGCTACACCCATTTATAGAGGGTTTATCAAATCATTTACCTTACACTTACCTGGTAACTACCCCGCAGGAACAGTTTTTCATAATGTCATGGCACATCTTAAATACTGGGTATGTTCTTGCAGATGTTTTTACAATTTACTCAGTAAGTAAAGTGCAACTGTACTGTAAAATGAAGCCTTCCATGGTATTACCGGAATTGTACCATATAACTTGATCATTCCCTTTTCCATATAGTCACATTTTTTTACCTCGTATGTCCTGCAACGTTACCAAGGAAAACATGACAATTTACTCAGTAAGTAAAGTGAAACTGTACTGTAAAATGAAGCCTTGTTTATTTCCATGGTATTACCGGAATTGTACCATATCATTCCCTTTTCCAGTCACATTTTTATTTTTATTTTACCTCATATGTCCTGCAACGTTACCAAGGAAAACATGACAATTTACTCAGTAAGTAAAGTGAAACTGTACTGTAAAATGAAGCCTTGTTTATTTCCATGGTATTACCGGAATTGTACCATATCATTCCCTTTTCCATAGTCACATTTTTATTTTACCTCATATGTCCTGCAACGTTACCAAGGAAAACATGACAATTTACTCAGTAAGTAAAGTGCAACTGTACTGTAAAAGGAAGCCTTGTTTATTTCCATGGTATTACCAGACTCTTACCACATCCTTTGCTACTGCTTAAACATTTTTGAAATCACAAACTTTTACCGTGTGTTCTGCAACTTAACTAAAACATTCCAGCCTGGTCTCATTGTTAATACGTAGTATTAACACGTCATTTTCAAAGATAGAAAACTACATAGGCTACAGTTATGAAGAAAAACAACATACGTGTAATAATTTATTTATTGCGAAAATGTCAAAACCGGTACCAAAAGTCGTTCACATGACGATGTGCTGCAGTCACAGTCCTCTCTTTCAGTATATAATAGTTTTGAATGAGGTACAGAGCAGAATTTAAATGATTAATCCATGAAAATGTTAATCCGGCTTCGCTCTGTGTGAAGGCGCGCTTCTCCATTTCAAATATAGTTTACCGACTGAAATACGACATGTCGCAATCTGTGACGAACATAGACGAACAGGCGAGAGCCAATGAGCGTTTGATATCACTGCCGTAAAACATGTCGTAACGCTTCTTGAGGGCGCAATTTTTGAATTTGAATTCATCAACGAGCGCGGGTCCGCGGGATTTGACAGTTACAGACTGCGCTGTTGTTAAAGCCTGTGGAATGAAGATGAAGATCACTCACTGGATAAAGGGCTGAATTTGGATCTCTTTCTTGCAAACGTATGGATTCTAAAGATTTGGATTATACCCATACAAAAATGTAATATATGGCCATATATGTACTTATATTTTAAATAGCATGACATATATCTATACATATATTTGACTTATATGAGAACACAATATATGCCTGCAACATATATCTATACATATATTTGACTTATCTGAGAACACAATATATGACTGCAACATATATCTCTACATATATTTGACTTATCTGAGAACACAATATATGACTGCAACATATATCTATACATATATTTGACTTATCTGAGAACACAATATATGCCTGCAACATATATCTATACATATATTTGACTTATCTGAGAACACAATATATGACTGCAACATATATCTACATATATTTGACTTATCTGAGAACACAATATATGCCTGCAACATATATCTATACATATATTTGACTTATCTGAGAACACAATATATGCCTGCAACATATATCTATACATATATTTGACTTATCTGAGAACACAATATATGACTGCAACATATATCTATACATATATTTGACTTATCTGAGAACACAATATATGCCTGCAACATATATGAACATTTATGTGTCCAAACATGTGAAGAAAATATTTGAGTTCATCCATATATGATACCATATATCTGCATATATTACAGTATAGTATTGGTTTCTCGCATATGGACAACATTAATTATAAATATGTGACATACATATTTGTTTTCAACATATTTAATAAATGTATGTAAACATACACTGTAACCCTTTACTGTAAATTTACAACGAATTTCTTACAGAATTGTACTGTATTTCCATAATACAGTATTAAGATGTATCTTTTACAGAACAGCTGTAAATATACAGCACATTTCTGTTTTCGTCCTGATAAATTCGTTACCATCATACTGACTGAAAAGTCATTGCATTGTGGGATTGATTTCTTTCGCGCTCAATTCAGTTCAAATGTGACGCGTCATGCGAGCAGCAGCAGACAGTAACGTTAGGCAGCTACAACAGGCAAACTCGTTTTGTCAGCGGGATTCAACTGAACAAATAATCATTCCTGTTATCAAGATAAACAATGTCTGCGAATCTGTGAGCAATTTTAATGCTTTTTTGAGGTTCGGTTCGGTTCGTGTTTCAAACATTAGTTGCCTGTGACGCAGCAGAAAAAGGACGACGTTAACGGTAGCAGCTACCTGAAGACGGATGGAAGAATTTGTCATTGAATAATCTAACCTGCGCGTGACGATGGGATTTAGAGTTTGAGAAGATGGAGAATTGTTCAACTGAGTGATACGGTAAGCCAATATATAATTTTTTTTTTTTTTTTGCGTTTCTACATTTTCACGTATTTGGTTTGATTTTGCGAACGCGGTTTAACGTGGCCGCGCAAGCAATTCACTGACTCTGTTCCACCTGTTTACCAAGTAACGTTAACTTCGACATTTCAAATAGGCCTAATAGGCAACCTTTACCATGCTATTTGCATGACGTGCATTTGATATATATTTTTTTCGGTTTAGGCTTTGTAATCTGATGGCCATTGTTAATGTAAGTGCTTTTAAGTAGTGTTACAGTTATAGTCTATGTGGTAAAAAAAAAAATGCTGTCAAATTCTGTCAGTTCTGTGATCGTGCTTTTGAATCGTTGTCAGAATTTCGCTAGCACATGAAAATCCATGTTCCTAATGCTGTTTTCAAATGTAGTAGGCCTATTCCTGATTGCCATCCCATGGTCCTACAACTACTCCCTAATTCAAAGAAGTTAGACGGTGTTATCCTTCAAGCAGATAAGTAGAGATTATTCAGCAAATCTCATTAATTTGTAATATGTTTTATGTTTTGGTTCTGTTGATCAAGGTTGTGCTGTCCTTTTTAAAAATTGTTTTAGGAATTTGCAACGCTGATGTCCAGCAATCTACATTTGCCAGAAAGTCCACGACTTATTTCCTGGTATGTAAACATTAAAGGGGTAGATGAAACCTAAAATGAAAAGCCATCATTTACTCACCCCACTGCAAAATATGTTTTTCTTAATTAGTGTTTTTATTTTGTTTCCAGTCCAGATATCTACAATTCTTACATGAAGAAGCATTTAATAGACACGTAAAAATTGTCTTGTTTTCTTAAAGAATAAGTCAAAATTAAGTGAGTTTATGCTTAAAACAAACAAAATTATATGCCAGTGCATTTTAGCATTCTAACCAATTTTAATTTTTAGTTGAAAAATGTAATTCATAGAACTATGAATAGACAACTACATCGAACCACAGTGGAACCCACAGTAGTTATTTTAATTATTAATATTATTTATTTATTCTTTATTTTTTTTTATTCCATTACAGGTCAATCTCTAAGCAACCAGTGCTGGATATTAAGTTTGGAAGGTCAAGGTGTGTGTGAAGGATCACAGCCTCTTCATCACTGGCCTGGCAGCGCTGTTTGCCTCCTCCTATAACTTCAGCTTGCAGTACCAGGAAGAGGCAGCACCTTGAGTTTGTTCAGAGGTTAGTCATTGGCATATTTGCCATTCATATATATATACATATACATATATACATATATACATATACATATATTAGACTGAATTGTGTCACTAACCTTGACTTGACAGTATTTATTATGTTGACTACTGGTATGAACAATATGGCCCTGGTTTCCATACAGGGCTTAGCTTAAGCCAGGTCTAGGCCTTAATAAAATTAGGGTATTTAAGCAGATTTTATAATAATGTATCATAAAAAAAAAAAAAAACATTACTGGTGTGCATCTTGAGATAAAACAGTGGCAGTCATATATTTTAAGATATGTCAGTGCAAGTTGTTTTCAGTTGAAGGATTAGTGAAAATTCTGTCATTAATTACTCACCCTCATGTCGTTCCAAACCTGTAAGACCTTCGTTCATCTTCAGAACACAAATTAAGATATTTTTGATGAAATCTGAGAGGTTTCTGAACCACCCATAGACAGCAACGTCTTTGCAACTTTTAAGGCCCAGAAAGCTAGTAAAAACATTGTTTAAATAATCCATGTAACTAGTGCAACCTTAAAGGAGAACTCCGGTCAATTTTAACATTGAGCTCATTTTTTTTGTAAATTTGGAGTGCTGTCAATACAGAGAACAACGACAAAAATCGGTGTTGCCTACACCGTGTTATCCTCTTTTTAAAATTTGCACCCTGTTGACTTCAAGTTTTAAACCTGCTTTTAGCCTCTTAACATCCTTGATGTGTCATACAAGTGCCCAGCCATGTGAGTGATTCCTTCAGAGTGAACACGGGTGAATCTGACTGCAGTAGATGTAAAAGATCTTGTTGAAACATCTACAAATGTCCGTATATAGGTGAAAATGCCCCTTGAAATCAATTTAAGGTGGCAAATATTACCCCTTAATAAAAAAATTTAATTTCTGTCACTGCTGTAAACTGACCACTGCATAGAATATGAAAAATATGAATATCTTTGTCAGTCAGCTGTCAACAGGCCTAAACAAGCCATGGCACCAAGCACAGAAACACAATCAGTAAAATGTTATCTAATTATTATCAAGAAAACTTTGAAAATATCGATCGAGACATTTTGTCAATATTGCACACCCCTAATGCATGGTATTAATTTTGATTTCTTCGGGTCTTAAAAAGCCTTAAATTTGACTTTAAAAAATGTGCAGAAACCCTGCATCATAATATTTAGGTTGAACCACTGTAGCTATATATTTACCAATGTTTTTACCACTTTTCTGGGCTTTGACAGTTGCAATGATATTGATATCAATGGAAGGACAAAACTATCAGATTTCATCAAAAATATCTTCATTTGTGTCCCGAAGATGAACAAAAGTCTTGAGGGTGAGTAATAATGACAGAATTTAAATTTTTGGGTGCAAACATGCATTTTAGTCTGGTAAATCATGTTGTCATATATGCAATAAACATTGCAAGGCTTGCAATTAAGTTAAATTATTTCTGTCACAAAGGTTTGGGCTGGATTCTGGCTGTGTGTGCTCTATATAAACGGAAAGTCTAAAGACTGCCTTTCCACTGATACTCTGATGGCACCGGATGAGGGGATGATATTGTTAATGAGCTGGGTGATGAGTAGACAAAAGTTGTAGAATAAAACTTTAAATCTGGCAACCCCACTTCCAAAAATTTAGTTAGTTGACAGTGCGCATGTAAACAGACACATTGAGTTGATGTATTTTACCAGGGCAGAAAAAATATCAGTTATTGATCACAACATCCAACATTGCATTTTTTTTTTTCACAACATCCAACATTGCATTTTTTTTTCCACAACATCCTACATTGCATTTTTTTTTTTTATGTTCAGTTTTAGACAGCTTTTGTGCTGTCTCTCTTTGTCAAAATATATACACTCAGTTAATAATATTTAATTGTTGTTTTTTTCTGCCTTTTAGACGCTTTCTTGACATCAATCCTGAACGTGGATCAAAAACAAAGAAAGGACAAGTAACTTCAAAGAAAACTGGCCAAGTTGTGCAAAACAAGAACACCACTGTAAGCCTACAGGTGTCCTCACTTCTGCGAAACCTTGCAGACTTTGAATGGGATTTCGTTTGCACTTTTATGGACTTCAAAAAAGAAACAGCATTTCACTGTCGTTATAAAGCTTGGAAGAGCCAGGACATTTTTTAATAGAACTCTGATTGTATTCGTCTGAAAGAAGAATGTCAGATACACCTAGGATGACTTGAGGGTGAGTAAATCATGTGCTAATTTAAATTTTTGGGTGAACTATTCTTTTAATTAAGTGCTAACTGTTACCTGTTTGTTGTTAAGTGTTAAAATTGCATTTTATGTTTAAAAAGTAATTCAGCCAACATGTTCACAGAAGGTAATTTAACTAAATAAATGTTTTAAAACCCAGAAAATGTTGTTTTCTTTTTCCTAGTGTGACTACTCTTATGAAACCTTAAAGTATAATATTTTAATTATGTAATAATAAAAGCAGTATTCCCTGTAAAAATACAATTTATTGCTGTCGACAAGTTTAATAATGTAAAATGTGGTATACTGTATTTTGTAATTACAGTGGAGTACTGTAAATGCTGTTTACTGTAGTAGTGTTGTAAAAATACAGTATGTGGATGGCAACCCAGCTGCCAGTATTTAACTGTAAATTTACAGTGAAAAGTTTTACACATACATGCATGTACATGCATGTGATACTGATGCATTTTTAAAGCTGTGGCATATGGTTATGGTACTTTGTGGATGTATTTGTCAAAAATGACAAAGAAATACTATATTTGGTATTACTATATTAAAATACTATATTTGGTATTCACACAATAGACAAAATCTCCAACTATAGGCATTTAATTTCAAGGCATTCAGATATAAGATTTGTATCCCTAATATATGTTAAAGTATGTACTATAGAAAAGTACATATATGCATGTATAAATATATGCGTCATATATGCATGTATAAATATATGCGTCATATATGCATGTATAAATATATGCGTCATATATGTATACATATATGCGTCATATATGCATGTATACATATATGCGTCATATATGCATGTATAAATATATGCGTCATATATGCATGTATACATATATGCGTCATATATGCATGTATACATATATGCGTCATATATGCATGTATACATATATGCGTCATATATGCATGTATACATATATGCGTCATATATGCATGTATACATATATGCGTCATATATGCATGTATACATATATGCGTCATATATGCATGTATACATATATGCGTCTTACATATATTTCACATTTATGTGCATATACGGGAAAATATATGGCACTTACATGAAAACGGCCATTTTTGATATATTTTGAAATATATGTTTCATATATGTATATGTGTTTTACATATATGAATTTTGCATATATTCTCATATATGCAGCAGACATACATGGGCACTAACATTATATATGTAATTTACATATATTGACATATATTACATTTCTGTATGGGTATCAAGTAGGCTATAATAAAATTGATGTCTTTTGTGAATTTATGTTGGGTTTTGGTGTATTATTGTTCTATTGGAAAAAACGCATTTTGTGTCTCACTGTAAATAAACTAAATATTAAAATGGTTAAACGATTAAATAAGGTACTTTTAAGGTTTTAAAGTGTATTCTTGTTTAACTGCATGTATGCTAATCCTCCGAAACAAGTTTGCAGCAGAAGGCACGAACAGAGCGAAATGTTATTAGTCTATTTCTTGAGTAAACTGCATAAATGCGACTGAAAACGTAATTGATAAGACATTTGAATGCAATAGAGTCAAAACATTAATGCCACGATTTTAATATGCATAAATAAGAATGCGTACAAATACGTCGGTATAGAGTTGTTCATACGTAAATAATTTATGTTTTTGTGCTGTTAATGCAAACATTTTACGTTTTAGTGCTGTAAATACTATACGTTTCTGTGTGTATAAAACGTAAGTAAATGTACGTATGGTAGAATTACACTTTACATAAAAATACACACGTATTCTCATGAGATCACGTTTACGTAAGTAAAGTGAAACTGGAACGTTACTGTAAAAGGAAGCCTTTTTATTTCCATGGAATTACTGGGATCTTACCCTATAATCTGTAATAGGTACAGTTACGTAGCTATAACAGATTATAGGGTAAGATCCCAGTAATTCCATGGAAATAAAAAGGCTTCCTTTTACAGTACAGTTTCACTTTACTTACTGAGTAAATTGTCATGTTTTCCTTGGTAACGTTGCAGGACATACGAGGTAAAAAATTGTGACTATATGGAAAAGGGGAATGATCAGGTTATACAATTCTGGTAATACCATGGAAATAAACAAGGCTTCATTTTACAGTACAGTTACACTTTACTTAACAAGAAAATTGTCATGTTTTCCTTGGTAACGTTGCAGGACACACTAGGAAAACAAATAAATAAAAATGTGACTATGGAAAAGGGAATGATATGGTACAATTCCGGTAATACCATGGAAATAAACAAGGCTTCATTTTACAGTACAGTTTCACTTTACTTACTGAGTAAATTGTCATGTTTTCCTTGGTAACGTTGCAGGACATATGAGGTAAAAAAAGTGTGACTATATGGAAAAGGGAATGATCAAGTTATATGGTACAACTCCGGTAATACCATGGAAATAAACAAGGCTTCATTTTACAGTACAGTTGCACTTTACTTACTGAGTAAATTGTAAAAACATCTGCAAGAACATACCCAGTATTTAAGATGTGCCATGACATTATGAAAAACTGTTCCTTCGGGGTAGTTACCAGGTAAGTGTAAGGTAAATTATTTGATAAACCCTCTATAAATGGGTGTAGCAATGAACAACAACTATGTAAGACAAGGTAATTTATTGGAAACTACGTCTTAATTTCAAGATAGTAATAAATAAACATGGACTGTTACCAACATAACCCTAGGATAACTACAAACCTAACTTGAATTGATGGGTAATACTGGAGGTGTTTCTAAAAATAGTCTGCCTACATTCTGAGGAAGTACACAATTAAATCGGAGTTATTACCAACCTAAACAGGTAACAAGTACACAGGACTTTGTTGAGTTGATATTTAACAGTGGTATTTTTTCTCTTTAATTGCATACTAATCACCTTAAGTAATTACACACTAAAATACTATAATTTACCATATGCTTACCAGGTAAATACTTAGTAGTTAGTTTGTAGTTTCTCTGCATTTACATACTTGTTACCTGTGGTAATTACCAATAACCAACTATAACTTACCATGTATTTACCAGGTAAATACCTAGTAATTAGTTTGTAGTTTCTCTGCATTTACATACTTGTTACCTGTGGTAATTACCAATAACCAACGATAACTTACCATGTATTTACTAGGTAAATACCTAGTAATTAGGGGACTGTAAAATAAAGGGTTACCGTTACCTTACCTTGCTAACTATAGTGTTTCACTGTAGTTTGGATATTTATATCCGTTGCAGAGTTGATAGTTACAGCCAGTTCAAATGAACCGCGAACGAGTCATTTGCTCGGTTGTAAGTGACTCTTTCGAATTCCCTATAAATTAATTAATAATTCCTTTGAGCTAAATTGACGAATCACTACAAATACAAATATCTTACAGTGTGACCAAAAGTTGTTTACAAAAAACTGCATACTGTGTACCCTGTGACAGGTCCCCATGATCACCCCCACAGTACCCCTGAGCGTTTTGTGCTGGAGGGAAATTTCTCTGGATGAAGGACAAAGGAGGAGGGGTGGACAGACGTCCGGTAGCCTTGTGTCTTGCACAGCCTTTCTCAATTCACTTGGCTGATCCAAGAATAGGCCCCAGAATAAAGCAGTTTGATTCACTACGGCTAGGCCTGAGGGGAATGACACAAAAAACAACAACACACAATGCAGCAGCACTACCACCATTAGCAGCGGTAATGGGGATGCGTCATAGACTGAACTGAACATACAAATTTGTATGAGAAAGGAATCACAAAACAAAGGAAGACATTCGGAAAAGTGCTTCAATAAACTAAGTGTCTGATGAGATTAAAATCTACTAATTTAAGCCAAAAAAAACATTTTAAAAAATGATAAAGCACTGTAGAGATACAGCCAAATATTCTTGTTGACATCTTTAGATTAGATTAGATTAGATTCAACTTTATTGTCATTACACAAGTACAGGTACAAGGCAACGAAATGCAGTTTAGGTCTAACCAGAAGTGCAATAGCAGCAAGTGCAGGATATACAGTGGTTCCATAAGTGCAGAACATGGATATGTACTGAATAAATATAGAGTTGAATACTATTATAAACAAAAATTTACAGATAGATTGTCCTATGAATATAATATACAGATAACTATTACTGTGAACAGAGTTTACAGCTAGATATGTACTGAATATAATAATATACAGATGGCTATTACTATAAACAGAATGTTTACAGATAGATATGTACTGAATATAATATACAGATGGCTGTTACTATAAACAGAATTTTACAGATAGATATGTACTATGAATATATATACAGATGGCTGTTACTATAAACAGAATGTGAGCATAATATACAGATGGCTATTACTATAAACAGAATTTAACAAATAGATGTATAAGTTAGGCTAATGAGCAGTATAACAATGGATTTAAAGTAGTGCAAATAAAGTTTGGACAGAAGCTATCCGAGTGAAAGTGCAGTGGAAAGTAATTGCATATTACAGTTAAGGTACGATATTGCAATGTATATATAAACAGTCGGTACTGTAAATAAACAGTCGGCAGTGCAAATTGAGCATATTCCAGTCAAGGTAGTAGTGCAAGATGCATATGTAAACAGTTGTTACTGTAATAACAGTCAGCAGTGCAAATGAACATTATAGTATTGCAAATAACAAAATGGAGGCAGGTGTGAGGAGGGAGAGGAGAGTCAATCAGTATATGAGGGGAGTGGGATCAATGAGGGTTAGAGTTTAATAAAGAGACAGCTCTGGGGAAAAAACTGTTCTTTAGTCTGCTGGTCCTGGTCCGGAGGCACCTGAAACGCCTGCCGGAGGGCAGGAGAGAAAACAGTCTGTGGGCTGGGTGAGAGGAGTCCTTAAGGATGCTGCGAGCTCGATGCAGACAGCGTTTCCTCTGGATGTGCTCGATGGCAGGTAGTGGAGTCCCAGTGATGCGCTGGGCGGTTTTCACCACCCGCTGCAGTGCCTTGCGCTCTGCAACAGAACAGCTCCCATACCACACTGTAGCACAGTTGGTCAGGATGCTTTCTATTGCACAGCGATAGAAGTTCACCAGGATAGTGGAGGAAAGCTGATTCTTCCTCAGTGTCCTCAGGAAGAAAAGGCGCTGGTGAGCCTTCTTGACCAGGCTGGAGGTGTTGGTTGTCCAGGTCATGTCCGCCGAGATGTGGATCCCCAGGAACTTGAAACTGGAGACACGCTCAACAGCCATTCCATTGATGTGGATGGTGTCGTGTGTGCCTCTTGACACTTTCCTGAAGTCCACGATGAGCTCCTTCGTTTTGGTGGTGTTGAGGAGCTGGTTATTTTCGGTGCACCATGTGGCCAGGTGCTTGATCTCCTCCCTATAGGCAGTCTCATCGTTGTTGCTGATGAGACCAATCACCGTAGTGTCGTCCGCAAACTTGACGATGGAATTAGATCCGTACACAGGCTTGCAGTCGGAGGTGAAGAGGGAGTAGAGGAACGGGCTTAGCACACAGCCCTGTGGTACACCAGTGTTGAGTGTGATGGATGTGGAGCAGTTGGAGCCTGATCGAACATTCTGGGGTCTGTTGGTCAAGAAGTCCAAAATCCAGTTGCACATGGAGGTGTTGAAGCCCAGGTCTCCAAGTTTGGCTATTAACTTAGTTGGGATGACAGTGTTGAATGCTGAGCTGAAGTCAACAAACAGCATGCGTGCATAAGTGTTCTTATTGTCCAGATGTGTGAGCACAGAGTGCAGTGCCATGGAGACTGCATCCTCTGTGCTCCTATTGCTACGGTAGGCAAACTGGTGTGAGTCCAATGTGGATGGTAGAGAGTCTTTTAGGTGTGCCAGGACCAGCCGCTCAAAGCACTTCATTACGATGGGTGTGAGTGCTACAGGGCGGTAGTCATTAAGGCACTTCGGGCTGGAGTGTTTTGGCACTGGCACAATGGAAGTGCATTTAAAGCATCTTGGTACAGCTGCTTGGGCAAGAGACAGGTTGAAAATGTCTGTAAAAACCCCAGCGAGCTGCTCCGCACATGCCCTGAGTACGCGTCCAGGGATGTTGTCTGGTCCAGCAGCCTTGTGCGCGCTGATCCTGCTCAGTGCATTGCAGACATCTGTGGAGGAGAGTGTGATCGGTGGGTGGTCAGCTGAGGATTTGAGCTTGGTGGCAGTTTCTCTGTTGTCTCTTTCAAAGCGAGCATAAAAGTCATTTAGCTCGTTCAGGAAGTTGACATCAGTGGCTGCGGGGGTGGAGTGAGAGGGTTTGTAGTCACTGATGGCCTGAATGCCCTGCCACATGCGCCGAGGGTCAGCGTTGGAAAAGTGTCCCTCTATCTTAAGCTTGTAGCAGTGCTTTGGCCTCTTTGATGCCCCTTTTCAGATTTGCTCTGGATGTGCTATAGGCTTGTGCATCTCCTGATCTGAAGGCAGTATTGCGTGTCTTCAATAGGAGTCGCACTTCCCTGTTCATCCATGGCTTCTGATTTGGGTATGTGGTGATCTGCTTCTGGGTTGTAACACTGTCAATGGTGGTATTAATATAATCCAGTACAGAGGAGGTGTAGCAGTCAATGTCCGTGTGAGAGCCACTGGTGGCTTGAGAAGCAAACATACTCCAGTCTGTGTGTAGAAACCTTTCCTGGAGTGAGAAATCTGCCCCCGCAGGCCACACCTTGATGGTCTTCACTGATGGCTTCACGCGATTGATCAGAGGTGCATATTTGGGGGTGAGGAACAAAGAAAGGTGATCTGACTGTCCCAAGTGGGGGAGGGGTGTCGCGACGTAAGCTTCAGCCATGTTTGTGTAAACATGGTCTAAGGTTTTGTTTCCTCTGGTGTGACAGGAAACATGCTGGTGAAATTTCGGTAGCACTGACTTTAAGTTTGAATGATTAAAATCACCCGCAACAATAAACGCAGCTTCCGGGTGAACGGTCTGTTGTTTACTGATGGCTGCGTGAAGTTCTTTCATAGCAAACTTGGCATCAGCATCCGGGGGAATATAGGCTGCAGTTATAATAGTGGAAGTGAACTCCCGCGGTAGATAAAACGGTCTACATTTAACCATGAGAAACTCAAGGTTAGCTGAACAATGTCTCCCAACAATAGCAGAGTTTGTGCACCAAGCTTTGTTAATGTAAATGCACAATCCACCACCTCTGGTCTTACCGGAGCCATCTAATGTTCTATCCGCCCGGAATGTATGGCGTCCCGCTAGCTCAATAGCGTTGTCCGGTATTCCGCTGTTTAACCATGTTTCCGTGAAAATTAGAACATTACAGTTCAAAAGTCTCTTGCTGTATGTGATGTTGAGTCGAATCTCCTCCATTTTGTTCAACAGCGACCGTACATTGGCAAGGAAAATGCTGGGTAAAGAGAGCCGGTGTGGTGTTAGCTTTAGCTTAGCTCTTAGTCCTCCGCGCTTCCCCCGCCTTTGTTTACGATCTCGCCGGCGCCTGCGAGCACTTCCGCCCGGCCGGGCAGAGTGCATAGCCTCGGGTGATCTGGCGATCTCAGGAAGGAGTCGAAGGTTGTCCATAAAACTGTCGGAAATTCGCAAACCAATATCCAAAAGCTCACCTTGGGTGTACGATGTTAAGGCACAACTGTTCTGGACGAACAGACCCGAAATGAGCAAGAAAAATACTGCTAAATTACAGAATCTGGAGAGACCGCGAGCCTCGCGATGTACTCGCGCCGCCATCTTGGATCTTGGGATGTGTACTTGCAATCAAAATGGTGGTCATGTTTCTCAAGAAACAAATGTCATCATGGACTATAATAGCAAAGACACTGCACGCCAATTGGTACTGTGATGAAACTGTGCAAGTACTCTCAGGTCATGCTTGAGATGATGAGAGGTACCAAAATTCGTATCATTATGCCAAAGCGTTATAGTGATACAGCCTCACAACCGTTTTGGCTTGATCTTCATCAAATTTGCTGATGCGTTATACGAGAATGGTCCGATCTATCAAAAAACTTTTTTGCCAGCATGCTTTTACAACTTTTAAAAAACGTGTTTTTTTGCTTTTGTTTTTTTTATTCAAAATGGCGGAAAATTTAGTTTTTGTTTAGAATTTAGATTTTTTATTTAGAACTGTGTCCGAAACCACTCACTCGTTCACTCATTCTCTAATCCTATAGTGTATGGCATTTGAGTGCACTATATCTGCAAGGAGTGAACAAAATGAAGTGAGTGAATTCGGACACTGTGCATCGGAGAAACGGCTTTGGCACACGTAGTGATAAAACTACTTTTATCTTACATATTACTTACTTTATAAAATAATATTAATAACAATAACAATCATAATGACTTTATTTTGTAATTATATATACCTCCGTGCCAGCTTTGTAGTTTCATAAGTTGTATAATTGGTTTATCATGCTTAATATGAGTATAATCATTAAATACTATAAAAAAAACTGCAAACACAAATAAACAAACAATGGTAAATTATTACATGTATTTATTGTTTTTAGTAAAGTTTATTTTATTTTGTTAGAAACTCTCACGATCACAGATGACGTGGTCGTTGAGTGCCCTCAGGCGACCGTTATGATTACAGAATTAATACGCTACCTACAGATGATTAACGAATATTTTTAAATCATCCACCAAATTATCATCTCTTCCTAACAGTTTAATGAGTTAACAACAATGCCTCAAATTATTAAAACACCCGGCTGTTAGTAAAACACATTAAATTGAGTTAATGCCTAAATAATATATTTTAATAATAAAAAATGTATTATTACAAAAACAAAATGTAATATACCTACATAATTTACCTTACTAATACAATTTCATTTCATTTTAAAATTCATCTATATAATATTGTCTCTATATTTTAATATGTTTTATTCAAGTAATGATTAATAAAAAAAGGTAGAAAAAAAACCCTAAAACTAGCATGAAATAAATGTTAAAGCAGAAATAAGAAAGCTGGAATGTAATCTCTGGTTTAAAATCACTCGCTCCCTCACTTTCACACGCACTCAGTCCTCTCTGCATTGGATTTTGGAATATAGTGCTTCAGCAAGGGATCATTGAATGTACACTCGAATTCAGATTGTGGGTATAAAGTATTATTATAAGTATTATACGTACAACACAGAAGCGCTGTGCTGTTACACTACGTGAACTCACTCAGAGGCCCACATAGAAGAAAATTAATAGTTGAATAAAGTCGTTATTTTTGTTTGTTTTTTGCGCACAAAAAGTATTCTCGTCGCTTGATAAACTTATTGTTGAGCCACTGTAGTCACTTGGACTATTTTAAACATCGTCTTTACTAACTTTTCTGGGCCGGCAAGTTTCAATAACATAGAAGCCTATGGAGGAGTGAGACTGCTCTCAGATTTCATCAAAAATATCTTAATTTGTGTTCCGAAGATGAACGAAAGTCTTACGGGGTTGGAACAACATGAGGGTGAGTAATTACTGACATAATTTTCATTTTTGGGTGAACTAACCCTTTAAGGGGTTATAATAATGTTATTGCTTTTATCATAGTAATACAGTATCCTTTTCAATATTCAGTAAGAACTTGTTAAGTGGCCTCTTAACAAACCCTCAAATGTCTGTTGACTAATGTAAGTGCAGTGATCTCACCCCACTTGAAATGACACAAGGAGAGCCTCATTACAAGCTGGATATGTCTGTCAGGCACCGGTTAATGTGGCACTGTTCACAGTTCACACCATCTCTGTTAGAAGAGTAAAACAATCACAAACTCCAGACGCTGCCAAGTACAGTAAACCATGTTAAGGTCTGCAAAAAATCCCCCCAACAATAAAAGCAGAAGTCAGGGTAAAGTCAGGTTACACATGACATACATTAAAATCATAGACCACATGGTCACATAGACCAAAGGCCTTTTACTTACTAATAAAATTACTAATAAATGTGTGCAACAGGTTTTTCAGGAATGTTTTGACCATGTTGATAATTTAGAGGCCTTAGAAATTAAATGTTACAAATACAGTAGACTTTATAGTTAGAATGTGGTTATTTCTTTTTGTACGCATGAAAAAAACTATCAATAACCCATGTTTGGTAAAAATGCAAAAATGAATAAAAATGTGTGATGATAGTATTATTTTAATAATTTATTAAAACAGAGTGACTTCAAAGAAGCATAGGCAAACATAATAGGCAAACACTATCATGATATAGGCAAATATAGGCAAGCACTCATTCAGTGTGATGGTCTTGTAAGTTTAAACATTTAAATACCAGTTTAAATACAGTGTAGATTTGAGATCTCTAGTAGGCAGAACTTAATGAAATGATATTCCTACAAGACTAGAGAGCAGGGTTTTTTTTTTTAAAGATAAAACTTTCTTCAATTTAAATTTATTTGTATTAACTAAATCCAACTCAACAAGCCTTTCCATGAGATCCACCTACACACTCCTGCAGAGACAGGAACATGAAAAGTAGTATAAAGTTCCACACTGTCCGACTAACAGACACCACCCTTCTATCATAACACAGATGAATGACATCTGAGCTCCATGCTCTGGACAGACAAGAGTATAACCCACAGCAATAAGCTGGTAAAGTGCAGTTAAAGGGGTCCTGAATTGAGAAATCCTTTTTTTTTTCTTGATCTTTTGACATATAAGAGGTAATTGTACTCCTGTTTGGCCCACCCACTGACGAATGTTAGTGAAGGGAGTGATACTAAAATAGGATCACTTGGAATATAAATAGATTTAGATGTCTGCAAACTTGATCAAATGTTGTGGAATAACAGTGGGTCTCATTCACTAAGCACGCGTACTCACGAATCATGATTCATCAAAAACTTTTGTACAAATTTTTTTTCTAAATGTATGAATTTTTTTTTAGGAACAACTGAAACCACACATACGCAAAAAAAGCACTTTCTCTATGCAGCCTTATAATCGTGATAAGAAGTTATTTATCATCTTAACAAATATAATATAATTATATTATGTATTTTTTATATAAGATTATATAATAAAATTAATACAATTTAATTTAATCTTAAATATACTTCATCATATAAAATGATAGATTAAGAAAAACTGCATTATAGTTTCAGCTGCAAGGTTTCTTTGAATAATGCAGATTTACGCATATGTACAGCTGCCTAATAAGAGGTCTGTAATCGGGGTCTGTATAAAAGCAGGGTTCACACACCTTGGTTAACTTTAAATTCAAGGACTTTCCAGGTCCAATAGATACCCTCAAATTCAAGGACATTTGTTGTGTCAAACAACAAACACTGAGGTACCATCGTAGTAGATTCGTGCACACGTGAACGCCATGGCAACATACAACACAAAGTACCTCACGCGAGAAACACTTGACGTAACATCTAAATGCGTGAAACTAACGTAAATCAAGAAAGCTAGTATGCATAGGCCACGAAGTGTTGGCAAAATATTACAAATAATATGGAATTTTTTCCAGAAAATTCTTGCACAAAATAAATTCAAGCACTTTCAAGGACCTGTATCTATGTATCATTTTCAAAAGAATTCCAGGGCCTTGAATTATTTATTTATTTTTCAGATTCACAAACTTTCAAGGATTTCAAGGACCCGTGGGAACCCTGTAAAAGGTGTTTATAGTGTTTGAACTGGTTTTGAGAATGACAGACTTGGCATTGCTTGAGGATCTGCCAAGAGCACATCTGCAGAGAGCGGCATATGTTTGACAAGAGTATATTTTATTTTTTATGGACCTTTTTTTTGAGTCTGAAATAAAGAAATATATATACTGTTCGGCTATACTACAAAAATATTACGTGCTAACCATGGCGATGTCAGTTAAGATCAATTGGCTAATGTTTTCTTGAACTTAAGACAAAATGAAGTTACAGTACAAACAAACGCTTGGTGACGGCATCTCCAGGTTCTTTAGGCAGAACAGTGCTGTGTAATAGGCTATGTGCTGCAGGGGAACGAATTCTTAATTCGTTGTCATGTTTTATACAGACCTATATCAAGAATAGCATTTGCATTTATTGGGTTAATAATCTCCGTTAATAATCTGTTACACAGAACTTTATTATATTAAATATTAATCAAAAATGATTCACACCTTCACAAAATCCAAAAATTCAGTGTAAGAGTAAAAAAAGGACAACATTATTTATAGTAAGTTTATTTGATTCACAGCTTATTTAGAGGTTTGACCTCGACAACCCAACTGCATTTACCGCAAACAGTCTAAACTAAAAGATTGTTTTGGTTCAAATCGGTTCACGCATTGTGTGATTATCCCGGCAGTTAGGACATCGCACAAGATTTGTCAACACAGAAAACATTTCATCATTGGATAGGTTTTGTTTTGTTTATTGAAAGTGTTTTTCATGTCAGCTGAATGGACGGAACGCTTTTCAGAGAAGATAAGGCAATGTAATTTTTTTTTTTTTTTTTTAGCACAACACCCAGCAGTAATTCAGGAAAAGAAAAATACCCGAATGCTTCATGTGAAACTTCGGTCTTCCGATCTTTTACCATCGTGTCAATTCTCAATTGATTTTGATTAATATGCACGAGGGAGCGAGAGAGAGCAAGACAGTTTGAAGACGGTGAGGGTGCGCGTGCGCGACTGGGCCTCTCTCTCTGCTCGTTCTTTAAGTAATATGCGCCCAATCAGTCATCTACATCACTCACCGATCAAATAAGGTCTTGGCGAGACAAAAAAAATCGCTTGTGAGAGAGACGCGTTAGTGACAGAGAGACGGATGGAGAGCAGGGAAAGGAAATGCAGCTGAATGAATACGCTGCGTGTTTTAAATAGCGTATTTTTTGTATTATTATTTTTTTATAACGAAACGCAATATGTGGCGGCCGGTGTTGATTCTGTGGCGCACCGCCACGAATTAGTCTATGTGTGGGAAACACTGGGTTTTTATTCATTTTGAGGAATACTGATTCTATTTTATTTTTTTTTGCTAAATGAAATGAGTAAATGCCTGCTCATATTTAGCCTAGACATACAATAACCTTGTTTACACAGTGCACACAAAGCCTCTGCTCCTTACTCCCAAAGATAGATAGATAGAAAGATAGATAGATAAGTTAGTTAGAAAGATAGATAGTGTCAAGTTCTCAGGGTTTCTTTGCCTTAATGTCTGCCCAAACTTGAAAAAGGCTTCAATCAACTTTAAGAGGAGGGTGCATGGAATAACTCAAAGCATTGAATTCTTCTTCATCAAATCAATTTATTGAAAATCTTTCCACAATGATTTGATCTTCTTGTTTCAATGAATATCTCAGATGCTTAGCTTAATAACCTATATAGAAAGACATATAAATATATGAGTCACTACACAGAGTATAAATAAATGTACATTCAGAGATATTAAAAGTACAATATTGTTAAACTATTTGCGGTTTATATAGCAGCTTGTAAACAGCAACAACAATGTAAAATCAAATACACCTAGTGCACATGTTCAGTTAGCATGCTAGATGCTAAATGCTAGCATCAAACAACTTTCAAACACAATGAATATTTGTCCTACCAGTAGCACTCCAAGTTGATGAATACATTTGGCTTTTCCCAGTAGTCTTTGAACAACTCAATTGACTCGATGCTGATTTACCAATCTTTCTCATTTGATTGTGTAATCTCCAAAATCCACCAGTTTAGGTAGGAGAAGAATATCCACTGCTCAAAGATCTCAGCATTGCTAACAATCACACACACCTGGTCCTTTGTGCCATGTGGAGTTTCAATGGCCAATCAGCTTCCCTGGTTGTTCCAGCAACACTGTGCTCACAGCCAATAGGCTGCACCCATTTTGATCTCAATTCTTTTAATTAAACAATGATGAATATTTATTTCTCCATCTTTCCTTAAATTTCAGATTTAACTTAACAGATAGTAAGAAAGAAAGAAAGAAAGAAAGAAAGATAAGTTAGTTAAAAAGATAGATTAGTTAGAAAGAAAGATATATTAGATAGAAGGATAAATAGATAGATTAGTTAGAGAGAAAGATAGATTAGTTAGAAAGAAAAAAACGACGGATTGGTTAGTTAGAAAGAATGAAAGATGGATTAGTTAGAAAGAAAGATAGATTAGTTAGAAAGAAATATGGATTAGTTAGAAAGAAAGAAAGAAAGAAAGAAAGAAAGAAAGAAAGAAAGAAAGAAAGAAAGAAAGAAAGATGGATTA
Source organism: Rutilus rutilus (assembly GCF_951802725.1). Taxonomy (NCBI): domain Eukaryota; kingdom Metazoa; phylum Chordata; class Actinopteri; order Cypriniformes; family Leuciscidae; genus Rutilus; species Rutilus rutilus. The sequence continues at coordinate 44,210,462 of NC_140211.1, read as the reverse complement.
GTTAAAAAGAAAGAAAGATAGATTAGATAGAAAGATAGATTAGTTAGAAAGAAAGCGATTAGATAGATTATTTAGAAAGAAAGAAAGAAAGAAAGAAAGAAAGAAAGAAAGAAAGAAAGAAAGAAAGAAAGGTGGATTAGTTAGAAAGGAAGGAAGGAAGGAAGGAAGGAAGGAAGGAAGGAAGGAAGGAAGGAAGGAAGGAAGGAAGGAAGGAAGGAAGGAAGGAAGGAAGGAAGGAAGGAAGGAAGGAATGGTGGATTAGTTAGAAAGAAAGAAATAATGGTGGATTAGTTAGGAAGAAAGAAAGAAAGAAAGAAAGAAAGAAAGAAAGAAAGAAAGAAAGAAAGAAAGGTGGATTAGTTAGAAAGAAAGAAAGAAAGAAAGGTGGATTAGTTAGAAGGAAGGAAGGAAGGAAGGAAGGAAGGAAGAAAGGAAGGAAGGAAGAAAGGAAGGAAGGTGGATTAGTTAGAAAGAAAGAAAGAAAAAGAAAGAAAGATAGATAGATAGATAGATAGATAGATAGATAGATAGAAAAGGTTTGAAGATAGATAGATATATAGATAGAAAAGGTTTGAAGATAGATAGATAGATAGATAGATAGATAGATAGATAAAGTTGATAGATAGATAGATAGATAGATAGATAGATAGATAGATAGATAAGGTTTGAAGATAGATAAGGTTTGAAGATAGATAGATAGATAGATAGATAGATAGATAGATAGATAGATAGATAGATAGATAGATAGATAGATAGATAGATAGGGTATGAAGATAGATAGATAGATAGATAGATAGATAGATAGATAGATAGATAGATAGATAGATAGATAGATAGATAGAAAAGGTTTCAAGATAGATAGATAGATAGATAGATAGATAGATAGATAGATAAAGGTTTGAAGATAGATAGATAGATAGATAGATAGATAGATAGATAGATAGATAGATAGATAGATAGATAGATAGATAGATAAGGTTTGAAGATAGATAGATAGATAAGGTTTGAAGATAGATAGATAGATAGATAGATAGATAGATAGATAGATAGATAGATAGAAAAGGTTTGAAGATAGATAGATAGATAGATAGATAGATAAGGTTTGAAGATAGATAGATAGATAGATAGATAGATAGATAGATAGATAGATAGATAGATAGATAGATAGATAGATAAGTTTATTACATTGAATGGTCGTTTAATTGAGTCTAGGGCTTCAGAGAATTTAGATTTGAGTTTGGGATGTGCACTAATGGGCCAACGTAGTCTTGGCTCAATTTGAGCAGTCTGCAATGAAAGTCAATGGGGTTTTTATGATTTTTAAGATTAATTTTTAAGAAAACTGAAAGTTAAATCAGTCTGAAAAGATATAGCAACTCAAGTCAGAACAGTATGAAGGTCTGACCCGAGTTTGGAGTTTGTAACTTGAACGGTCTAGGAGGAGTTAGTGTCTAAAAATTTGCGGTCAGAAAAAGAAGAAGAATAATAACTAGAATGTACATTTCCTGAAGAAAATGTGAAGTGGTGCTTGCAGTGGCAAAACTCGCCACTCGGTTGCTAGGGTGTTGTACATGATTGCATACGAGCCAACAACCATGTCTGTACGATGTTGTGGAGCTGAAATATGGCTTCTATATGTTGCAATATGGTTGCTAGGTGGCTGTAAAGGGTTGCTAGGGTGTGAATACAAAGTTACCATGGTGAAATTTACAGACTGTTTCCCAACCAAAACAAAAGAGCCAACCCCCATCTCTACATGATGTTCTGATGCAGAGACATGGGTCTTGATAAACGGTTGCTAGGGTCCTCTGTTTGGTTGACAGGGAGTGACTTGGCAGGTGCCAATCATGAAACTCCAAAGGCTGATTGTCAGTATGAATGATTTAAACCAACTCCCATGCCTCTGTGATATTCAGAATGGAAGATGTCCGTCTTTGGAATTTGGTTGCTAGGGTACTCTGTTTGGTTGCTAGAGAGTGGCTTGGCAGCTGCCAATCATGAAACTCCAGAGGCTGCTTGTCATTATGAATGATATAAACCAACTCCCATGCCTGTGTGACATTCAGACTGGAAGATATCCCTCTTTGGATTTTGGTTGCTAGGGTACTCTGATTGGTTGCTAGGGAGTGGCTTGGCAGCTGCCAATCATGAAACTCCAAAGGCTTTTTGTCACTATGAATTTTATAAACCAACCCCCATCTCTATACGATGCTCTGATACAGAGATATAGGTCTTGCTAAACAGTTGCTAGGGTACTCTGTTTGGTTGCTATGGAGTGGCTTGGCAGCTGCCAATCATGAAACTCCAAAGGCTGCTTGTCAGTATGAATGATATAAACCAACTCCCATGCCTCTGCGACATTCAGAATGTAAGATATGCCTCTTTGGATTTTGGTTGCTAGGGTACTCTGTTTGGTTGCTAGGGAGTGTCTTGGCAGCTGCCACTGATGAAACTGCAAAGGCTTCTTGTCACTATGAGTGATATAAACCAACTCCCATGCCTCTGTGACATTCAGAATGGAAGATATCCCTCTTTGGATTTTGGTTGCTAAGGTGCTCGACAATGGTTGCTAGGGAGGGGCTAGGAAGTATTGAGGTGATTCATGATTGGCTGTTTGCTGCCCCGAGTCAAATGAGACCACCCCCGTGTTTCTATGACAATTCAGTCTTGAGATATCCCTTTGATCTCTTTCAATGGAAGTCTATGGGACTTGTTGCTAAGGTGCTCTAAATGGTTGCTAGGGCGTGGCTTGATAGCTTCACACTGATCTTGAGGGACTGATTGGTCGTCTGAGTAAAATGAGCCTGCCCCCTTGTCTCTATGACAATGTGATCCAGAGCTACGTTCAATACAAAATCCCTATGCGCAATTTAACATAGTAGGAAAAGCATGTGTGTTTCACGGGACATTCCTTCCCCATAGTAAGTCAATGGGGCAACTTTGGGACGCACCTGCCCCCCAGGGGTGCAACTTTTACCCCATTGTGAGGTATGTTCTTACAGAGCCTGTCAGCCTCTTCAAATGTGGCAAATCACACGTTTCTGCGAAATCCTGCTCAGAGCTACGAGTGCTCAAAGTTCGTCGCAATGTTAAGTCAATGGGACTTTTTGGGCCGCTTTTTCACCCCTGGGCCGAACACCGCACCCCCGATCATTTATAAAAGTCATAGCACACCTCTCCTCAATGAGCCGGTCGATTTGACACCTCACTCAGGGGTCTGAGACAAACGGTGCGGGGTGAGTTACGCGCCAAACTTTTGTCCGGAATAATAATAAAAAGAATAAGAATAATAAGTATGCGCAATAACAATAGTGTTGCTTTGCCTTTGGCAAGCACCATTAATAATAATAAGAAGAAGAATAATAAGTATGAGCAATAACAATAGTGATGCCTTGCTTTCAGCAAGCACCACTAATAAGTATGCAAGAGAACACTAATGAATGCTTGCTTTCAGCAAGCACCATTAATAAAAATAATAAGTATGCAAGAGAACACTAATGATGCCTTGCTTTCAGCAAGCACCATTAATAATAAGTATGCAAGAGAACACTAATGATGCCTTGCTTTCAGCAAGCACCATTAATAATAATAACTAGAATGTACATTTCCTGAAGAAAATGTGAAATGGTGCTTGCAGTGGCAAAACTCGCCACTCGGTTGCTAGAATGTGGTACATGATTGCATACGAGCCAACAAACATGTCTGTACGATGTTCTGGTGCTGAGATATGGCTTATTCGTGTTGTTCAGGTGGTTGCTAGGGTGTTGCTAGGGTGTTCTGGGTGGTTGCTAGGCAGTTGCTAGGGTATTCTGAGTGGTTGCTAGGGTGTTGCTAGACAGTTGCTAGGGTATTCTGGGTGGTTGCTAGGGCATTGCTAGGCAGTTGCTAGGGTGTTTTGGGTGGTTGCTAGGGTGTTGCTAGTCGGCTGCTAGGGTGTTCTGGGTGGTTGCTAGGCAGTTGCTAGGGTATCCTGGGTGGTTGCTAGGGTGTTGCTAGGGTGTTCTGGGTGGTTGCTAGGGCGTTGCTAGGCAGTTGCTAGGGTGTTCTGGGTGGTTGCTAGGGCGTTGCTAGGCAGTTGCTAGGGCGTTGCTAGGCAGTTGCTAGGGTGTTCTGTGTGGTTTCTAGGGTGTTGCTAGGCAGTTGCTAGGGTATTCTGGGTGGTTGCTAGGCGGTTGCTATGGTATTCTTGGTGGTTGCTAGGGCGTTGCTAGGCAGTTACTAGGGTGTTCTGGGTGGTTGCTAGGGCATTGCTAGGCGGTTGCTAGGGTGTTCTGGGTGGTTGCTATGGTGTTGCTAGGCGGTTGCTAGGGTATTCTGGGTGGTTGCTAGGGCGTTGCTAGGGTGTTCTGGGTGGTTGCTATGGTGTTGCTAGGCGGTTGCTAGGGTATTCTGGGTGGTTGCTAGGCAGTTGCTAGGGTGTTCTGGGTGGTTGCTAGGGTGTTGCTAGGCAGTTGCTAGGGTGTTCTGGGTGGTTGCTAGGCGGTTGCTAGGGTATTCTGGGTGGTTGCTAGGGCGTTGCTAGGCAGTTGCTAGGGTGTTCTGGGTGGTTACTATGGTGTTGCTAGGTGGTTGCTAGGGTATTTTGGGTGGTTGCTAGGCGGTTGCTAGGCAGTTGCTAGGGTGTTCAGGGTGGTTGCTAAGGTATTATGGGTGGTTACTATGGTGTTACTAAGTGGTTGGTAGTTGTCACTGATGATTACTATTGCAGTTCTTAGCATTTTCTTGGCATGATTTAGCACTTACCTAATCGCTATTAGCATGTAGCTATTCAAAGCTAGCATGTGTAGCATGTTGGAATTCCTCCTTGCTAGTATGAGTCAAAAGAGCCAACCCCCATCTCTATACGATGTTCTGATGCAGAGAAATAGGTCTTGCAAAATGGTTGCTAAGGTACTCTGTTTGGTTGCTAGGGAATGGCTTGGCAGCTGCCAATCATGAAACTCTAAAGGCTGCTTGTCAGTATGAATGATATAAAACAACTCCCATTCCTCTGTGACATTCAGAATGAAAGATATCCCTCAATGGATTTTGGTTGCTAAGGTGCTTGACAATGGTTGCTAGGGCGGGGCTAGCAAGTGTTGTGATGTCTCATGAATGGCTGTTTGCTGCCCTGAGTCAAACTTGTGTTAACCCCATCTTTTTATGATGTTCTGATGCAGAGATATAGGTCTTGTAAAATGGTTGCTAGAGTACTCTGTTTGGTTGCTAGGGAGTGGCTTGGCAGCTGCCAATGATGAAACTGCAAAGGCTTCTTGTCACTATGAATGACATAAACCAACTCCCATGCCTCTGTGACATTCAGAATGGAAGATATCCCTCTTTGGATTTTGGTTGCTAAGGTGCTTGACAATGGTTGCTAGGGAGGGGATAGGAAGTGTTGAGGTGATTCGTGATTGGCTGTTTGCTTCCCCGAGTCAAATGAGACCACCCCCATGTTTCTATGACAATTCAGTCCGGAGATATCCCTTTGATCTCTTTCAATGGAAGTCTATGGGACTTGTTGCTAAGGTGCTCTAAATGGTTGCTAGGGCATGGCTTGATAGCTTCACAATGAGCCTGAGAGACTGATTGGTCATCTGAGTAAAATGAGCCCGCCCCCTTGTCTCTATAGCCCCTTTCACACAGAGATTCCGGAAAATACACGGATAAAGTGACCCGGGATTTGACCCGGGTTCATTTGATTTTGGTTCATTCACACTGCCAGTGATTTTCCGGAATCAGAGAGCGCGTTCACACACAACCCGTGTATGTCCCGGAAAGACACGTGACATCGATGTGACTTGTAATGTCTCAGCAGCGTCTTCAGTTTGCTTATGAGCTGCGAAACCACGCTTGTGCATTTATTTCTCTGATTCGATCATAAAATTGCGCATTTCGTACCGTTTCACAGCTGGCAAACGATCCCGGCTTCAGTGTCATCACTACGACACGGCATTATTACGGCTTTTGTTCACACAGCGCGCGTTCCGGGACTGAACACGGCAATGTTACTAGGTCCCCAACACGGCATCGATCCCGGCATTAAACCCGGGTCATGTTTGCGTTCACACAGAAGGCGTTCCGGCAATTTGCCGGCAATTTCCCGGGTTCAATGCGCTGTGTGAAAGGGGCTTATGACACTGTGATCCAGAGCTACGTTCAATACAAAATCCCTATGCAATGTGTAGGTCCTACACTAGGGCTGAACGATATTCTGTTTTAACATCGACATCGCGATGTGCAAATGAGCGATAGTCACATCGCCGGAACATGCGATGCGAAGGGTAACGTTAGTAGCACCCATAGTGTAAGAGAACGGTAGCACACAGTAAACACGAGTTTGTTGTATGGCTTTTTGCTGGGGTGACATACGCGTTCCGCGTGCCTGCACAGTGATTGTTTGCTCTGCCGCGCTCACGCTCACAGTCAACATTCACTGGCAATCCTATAGCTAAAAATGCGCGACGAAGAGGATCCTCCGCAACAAAATCAAAATCAGCTATTTGGGACTAGCCTATTTCGTCTACAAAAAGGAGGATGTTGACCAAAAAGAGGTAGGCTACTTTGCTGGAGTGTTATGAAGTCGTGGATGGTTGTCTTTTTTTAAAATCGTTTCGTGTTCGCATTTATGAGGAAAAAACAATGTTACGTGACATTATGGACGCGTCACGCGACCGTTATGAAAGCCGCACTAAAAGACTGCTTTAAAACTTTCACAGAGACCTCAAACAGAAAGCACAAAGCCTTTCTTTAAAACGAATTTCGTTTTGTATTAATTGTATCTTAATTTTAATCAGTATTTCATTATCCAATTTTCTGGATTTAATAAATAGGGCCTAGCCTAAAAATTAAATATAGCAGCCAGCGCCTGAACTGGAGATAAGCTATCATCCATGAACCGAAACTCAGCATAAAAGGTAGTCTACTCGCCTCACACACCTAAAAATAACAATAATAATAAAAAAATAGAAATATAACTATTATCTACAGAAGAACCACTAAAAAAAAAATTACTCTGTATGAAAAGTGCATTTCTCCCGATCACTGCTGCGAAGATCGTGAGTCAGTAATTGTCAACTTCATCTTTACAGAAAACACTTAAAATGTCTCACTGTAATATTTTACATATTATTATTCATTACTTTTGCTGGTTCTAGGTGCCGTTTACATGAACGCGTCACTGAATCAGCACAGAAAACATAATTTTTCGGGTCCTAGAACCTGAAGAACGTTAGGTCCTGTGTAGAACGTTCACCGAATTCTGAGAGAAATATGTTTCTGGAATAAAATATTAAGTGGCCTTTTTGTTACTTGTAATGAAGCTTGCTTATTAGTGAAATTATTAGTAACATGGAATGGTAATTATTGACTTTAGCCTGGATTGATGGCTCGCAATATCGCGATATATATCGTTGGGAAAAAAATATCGCAATGTAATTTTTTCCCCAATATCGTGCAGCCCTATCCTACACCATTGTAAGTCAATGGGAAACTTTGGGACGCTCCTGCCCCCCAGGGGTGCAACTTTTAACCCATTGTGAGGTATGTTCTTACAGAGCCTGCCAGCCTCTTCAAATGTGGTGACCCACATGTCTGTACGAAATCCTCTCTCAGAGCTACGAGTGGTCAAAGTTCGTTGCAATGTTAAGTCTATGGGACTTTTTTGGCTGCTTTTTTGCCCCCGGGGCAAACATCATACCCCCGATCGCTTATAAAAGTCATAGCACACCTCTCCTCAATGAGCCGGTCGATTTGACACCTCTGTCAGGGGTCTGACACAAACGGTGCGGGGCGAGTTACGCGCCAAACTTTGTCCAGAATAATAATAATAAGAAGAAGAATAATAAGTATGCAAGAGAACACTAATGATGCCTTGCTTTCAGCAAGCACCATTAATAAGAATAATAAGTATGAGCAATAACAATAGTGATGCCTTGCTTTCAGCAAGCACCACTAATAAGTATGAGCAATAACAATAGTGTTGCTTTGCCTTTGGCAAGCACCACTAATAATAAGTATGAGCAATAACAATAGTGATGCCTTGCTTTCAGCAAGCACCACTAATAAGTATGAGCAATAACAATAGTGATGCCTTGCTTTCAGCAAGCACCACTAATAAGTATGAGCAATAACAATAGTGATGCCTTGCTTTCAGCAAGCACCACTAATAAGTATGAGCAATAACAATAGTGTTGCTTTGCCTTTGGCAAGCACCACTAATAAGTATGAGCAATAACAATAGTGATGCCTTGCTTTCAGCAAGCACCACTAATAAGTATGAGCAATAACAATAGTGATGCCTTGCTTTCAGCAAGCACCACTAATAATAAGTTTAAATAGGATTTCAGTAAGTTGGCTTTCTCAAGCCAACTTAAATAATTTCCACATTTATTGAAATAAAATGTATGTAACAAATGAATATGAACTTTTAAAGGGAAAAAAAGACAAATAAAATATTTTTATAACTAATACATGGCTGGAACCTTTTGCTTTTGATACAGCAGCCAGTCTTTTTGAATGGGGAGTACATAACTTATCTTGATTTGTCAATTTCTTCTTTTTTCGGATTTAGGTCTAGGAGTGGGCTCTGACTGGGCCATTCCAAAACGCTGTTCTTCGTTTGAAGCCCATCCTTTGTTGACTTAGATTTGTGTTTGAGGTTATTATCATGCTGAAAGATGAACTTCCTCTTTAATGGAGGCCTGTGGATTTTTAATGGAGGCCAAAATGGGCTGGTACTTGGCAGTATCCATGATTGTTTCTTGTCTTGACTACTGGCCAAGTCCCAGCTGAAGAGAAGGTGCCCAATAGCATGATGCTTGCACCACTATACTTCATCATGGGTATGGTGTTGTTTGGGCTTATTTTATTTATTTATTTTTATAAGTAAAAGTTTCTGTAGAAGTAGTTGTAATATATCTTCTTAATGCAATGTCAGCATCTGACGCTATCTTCATATATGTAAGAGATATATAGATTAACATGAACATTTTATATTTCTAAAACCTTTTCTGGTAAAATCTCACTAAACAAGTCCTTAAAGGGTTAGTTCACCCAAAAATGAAAATTCTGTCAGTAATTACTCACCCTCATGTTGTTGCAACCCCGTAAGACTTTCGTTCATCTTCGGAACACAAATTAAGATATTTTTGATGAAATCTGAGGAATCTGGCTCACTCCTTCATAGGCTGCTTGGTAATTGGATCTGCCGGCCCAGAAAAGTTAGTAAAGACATCGTTAAAATAGTCCAAGTGACAACAGTGGCTCAACCTTAAGTTTATCAAGCGACGAGAATTTTTTTGTGCGCAAAAAAAACTAAAATAACGACTTTATTCAACTATTCATTTTCTATCCATTAGAAAATGGTTCTAATGTGTGCATTTCCTGGATGTCCGAATCATGAGAAAACGTAAAAGTGCCTTACCAATGTCGCAAAACGAATGGCTTACCTTTCACACTTTCCCATCAAATGATCGTGAGCGCCATCTTCTCAGTTCTCACGCATGCGTCGTGGCGCTCTCGTGAACTCACGTCAGAGGCCCACACAGAAGAAAATTAATAGTTGAATAAAGTTGTCATTTTTGGGGGGTTTTTGCACACAAAAAGCATTCTCATCGCTTGATAAACTTAAGGTTGAGCCACTGTAGTCACTTGGACTATTTTAAAGAAGTCTTTACTAACTTTTCTGGGCCGGCAGATGCAATTACCAAGCACTCTATGAAGGAGTGAGCCAGCTCTCAGATTTCATCAAAAATATCTTAATTTGTGTTCCGAAGTCGAAAGTCTTATGGGGTTGGAACAACATGAGGGTGAGTAGCCTAATTACTGACAGAATTTTCATAATTGGGTGAACTAACCCAATAGAGCTACATAAAAATTGTCTATTTGAATTAAAGATGGGACGGTCCAATAAAAATAAATTAATAGAAAGGGGAGTGTCTTGCAAAACAGAACGGCTGTATATATAAATGAACTAAATTAATAACTTTTTTTACAACAAAAATTAACCATCACTGAACGAACTTAAGCTAGACTATGACGCATTTTTTTTCTAGACACAAACTTTGTTGCATTATTTTCCTGTTATCATTGCAAAGCTGCTTTGAAACAATCTGTATTGTAAAAAGCGCTGTATAAATAAAGGTGACTTGACTTGGATTGTTTTGTTTTTTATGTGTCAAAAAGCTGCAATTTAAAAAAAAATAATATTTTTTTTGCCATTTGTATACTCACTGTAAGTATGTCAGGACAGGACCATTTTAATTGTAAATTGTAAATCTGCATTACAGTAAAGATAATTTAGTGGGAATTGTCCTTAAGTGCCATGACAACAATGTCACAATACAAAAAAGGCTTTGTTACCATAATTCAAACATTTCTTCTGTGAAAAAAAGCATGCTTTTATTGACCGAAATGCCTTTGGCACAAAACATAACTCAGTCAGGTGACATAATTGATTTCACTTCTCAAAGCCTTTTCAAGCTAAAGGGAGAGCGAGCACAGCGACAGGATTATCGTGTGGTTTTGTGTTTCCCTTTCATTTGAGCAGCCCTGCCCTCTTGCCACATGGCCTGTCTTATGTCATACCCACAATGCCTCACAGTTACCTGTAACCGCTCCTGAGGACAGCAAGGTCAGCACACATGCACACAAACATGGAGGCACACGCAAAACCTTCAAACTAGTGATCCTAATTCAGTATAATGAACAGAGGCCCGCTGCACAGACAATGGGTAAATCCAGACAGTCAAGGTCACTACAGCTATTGATCAATCACTTAAATGTGAATCACTCAGTGACATCTGGCCTTCACAAGCTTCTTATACAAGCATCTCCCTCTAAATATGATAAAAGTATGAAAACAACAAACTCATATACTTGAATTAACATATGGTCAGTTGGCAAATAACACTTTTCTTAAAAATAAAAAAAATACACCAAATACATATGGTGTATATAGAGGACAATGATGTAACTGGTTATCATTGTTATCATTTCTGCACAGCATTTAGGCCTATTTATAAATGTAAATTAATTTGTATGTTTTGATGTTTAACAGTTGTCACACTGTGTCACTGCCTGACATGTCAACCACCCATATGCACAGAGTACAAATATGAAAAGAGCTGACAAGCTAAAATTTTGATCTGTAAACATACCAAATACAAATTTCCATCTCTGTTATAGAGGACTCAATGGCAATACAATGTCTCCTTTAAATCCAATACGAACTAGATAAATATAATCAAAAATGGCATGTTCGTACACTTTAACCAGGCCTTGAGGCAAAACTGAGACTTAAGCATGGTTTAACAGGCAGGGCTTAGACTAAGCTAGGAATGGGCCTTAGTTCATTAAGGGCATTTAGTTTTTATAAACGTGCCTAGAAAAGTAGCTGCATTAGGTTACTGGTGTGTATCTTATGTCAGTGCAAGTGGCTTTCAGTTAAAACATGCATTTTAGTCTAAAACTAGACTTAAGCCTTGTCTGTGAAACAAGAGGTCAAATGTCCCAAATATTTTCCCGCCTACACTATACTATTTTTTTTTTAGACACGCAGAATGTAGATCTTATTCGTATTTTTGTATTGATTTTTCACACACACACACACACACACACACACACACTATATATATATATATATATATATATATATATATATATATATATATATATAGGGGAATTGGCTTATTCATCTGTAACTTAAAACAGGCGGATATAAGTGCAGTATACCTGCACGCTGACCTGACACTCCCTACAGCACCTACACGCTTTATTTCAGACAACACAGCTATCTCAAAAAATAGGGAACTGCCTTTCAGACATCATGTGCGTGTAATTTCATGTTGTCTAGGTAGACAATACACTAGATTTTGATACAGCCAGTATCTCTCTCCTAACGAGGCCTGTGAACGAGCTCCTGTCCAACTGTTGCATCTTCACGAGATCGAACAACTTCACACACACACACACACACACAACTCGATCACACTTACTTTGAGTTTGAGGCAATAAAAAGCAAACAAATTTTTGTGTTTTAACAAGAAATGTCGACCGACTCGTGGAAATAAACAAGCCTTAAAAAGAACGACAGCGAAAATAACACATTACAAGTCATTCCGAAACTACCAGCCGGAGAATATGCAACAACTTAATGCGATTGTCTACATGAAGCAACTTCAAACGCAACAGTACGTACCAGCCGTTCAGAGCACTGTAGGAAAACACGTTGACATGTAGGCAAGTTGCAACTTTCAGCACGTCCACTCCGTCTCGAGCGAGAATAAAACGTCCACCCAATGTGAGCGCGTTGTTTATTCCTTGTAACTTTGTTTCTGTACAACGCTAGGCTGTACGGCAGCAAGTAGGCGCCATGTTTGTGTTTGTTACTTTGATGCGCTCTCGGGTTTCTCGGACTGACTGCTGCAGGCGGATGAACCCGCCCATGAGTGACTCGCTGCTACACATTTCTCTGTCTTCCGCCCTACACAGACTCATTAATACCACAGATCTAGAGTAGTGCGCACCATGATTAACAGGTGGCTGGGTATTTATTTTCAGTAAACTAATGTTTGTAGTTTGTTATTGTACAGTTGCACAAATAAAAATCAGTCAAAGGAAAATAAATACATTTAAAATGGACCACAGAGATAAATGAGGGTTTGCAAAAAAATATAGTCTTTATTACAAAACATGAACACCAACATTTTTAGCCAATATTTACCTTTTACAATTAGTTTGTACATACTAAAGTTTAGTATTGATGTCATAAGAATTCACATGGTTCAGACAAATTAGTTAGTTGATAGTAGCTTTAAAAAGGTTCAAAGCCCTTGAGATTAGATCAAGTGAAACATCAAGCAGTAAATTAATTTCATTTAGCAAACACATTTTGCATCATACTAGTATGTAAACAATTATAGTTGTTTATTAAGATATGTTAGTATTCGTCAATAGTCAAATTCACTAAACTGGGCAGGGTGAATTTCTCTGCAGGAGGAGGAGGGGAAAGACTCTCAAGCTTGTCCAGATCAAGAAAGAAAAGCCTCTCGTCAGCAGTCCAGTGGCTCAAACCTGGGCTCTTCCTTGAATGTACTGGGGAGTCTTTGAAAGGGGATTTATCTAAAGAGGGCTCCAAGCACATTTGTGTTATCAGTTCAACAGGTGGCAGTATAAGTTCTTCCTCTCGCTCCTTGTTACCGTGGATCTCCTCTGAGCAGTCACTGTTAAATGACACCTCATCCTCAAAAAGATTTGGGAGCTCCTCCTGAGCAATGTTGAATTTAATAACATCACTTGAGCTTTGGCTGTTAAAAGCCTCCAGCTGCGAGGAGTCCCATGACACAGTTGAGTGAAGGGGTGACCCCTGCTGGACAGGAGGGGGAGTACAATGGGCAAGAGTAGTTGAAAATAAGAGGGAAGGCTCTGGACTTGGTCTTGTGCCAGGACTGTTCACCTTAACCATTGGCATATTGAGCCAAGAAAGACTGTCATGCTGATTCCAAGTCGCTTGTTTCTTCTCAGCCATGCCTTCCTCCACAGCTTTTCTCCACGAACTTCTCACATCCTTAACTAGGGAGAGTTTATTAAAAAAGATAAACAAAGCTTAAAAATATTTCTAATGAAGAGTGAGCTAACTATTTATAACTCAAAATACTTAAAATGGAGAAGAAATCAAAAGACTTGTACTTAGACTCTCCGGGGTGCGGCATAGTTGTTTCCTAGCTGAAAAAGGGTCCGATATGGCATTTAGTAACTGCCCAAGGTCCACATCACTCCTTCCATTGACTGGACTCATGATCACTGCCTCTGCAAACTGGGAACCAAACAGCAAATTAACCTTTTCACTTTATATAAACTCAAGCAGAGGATTGTCCGCTCCGTATCTGTCCGTGGCGATTTCTCTCAGTTCGCACCGGTCATCAGAGAGGTTTGATATAGGGAAAACTTGTGATGAGTAGTGCACTGCTCAGGACTGCCCATGTATCAGTTTCCCTAGAGCAAAATCTACAAGGCACTAAACTGCAAACACAGCCATTTTAATCTGTTGTTCAGTTGTGGTTATAAAAAAAAAAAAAAAAAAATTACCTCTAAGTACCGTTACAGTCAGAAGACGTTTGATCGAAGCTAAGCTATAAGCCCCCATAAAGCACCATTGTAAAAAAAAAAAAGAGCATGTACAGAATCGGTTAAAATTTGCCAAGGAACATCAATTGTTCCAAAGAAAAATGTTGTAATTCTGTGGACTGATGAGAGAAAAATCTTTCTTTTCGGGTCTAGTGTTCATCTACAGTGCGTCAGGCGGGTACTAAATTCAAGCCACAGTACGCTGAAGACAGAAGCATGGTGGGGCAAAAATCTTGGTATTGGGATGTTTTTCATACTACAGTGTTGTGCCTATTTTATTGTACACCAGGGGTAGATCAGTTTGAATACATCAAAATACTTTAAGAGATTGTTGCCCTATGCCGAAGAGGAAATGCCATTCAAATGGGTCTTTCAACTAGACAACAACCTAGGACTGCACAATTAATCAAATTTCTAATCGCGATTACGGGTGCCACGATTACGTAATCGTTCAAAGCCGCGATTACAAAAGAAAATCCACTCTGCGTCCGTGTTGTTTAGATAAATGTTATGTTGAATCACGACAACTTCAGAAAACCCAGCACAATAGGAACTACCAGGCAGTGACGTAAGTGTATGCTGAAATAAAAAGTATTTCACCTCAGAAAAACTTACTTTCCTGTCCTGTCAGCCGTTACTGTGCTCGTAGCGTGCACTTTTCAATTGCGCAAATGCGGTGGCGCGCTTCACTGTATATAAAGTGTAAAAGAAACTACGAGCATGCAACGTCGTTAAATTGTAAATTACACGAAATAAAAGTAAAATACCAATAAATCACGTCACTGGTACGTCGTGTGTTAGCTGAGAAGGATTTGCATGCAGGTATGATTTTCATTCTATTCACCTGGAGCAGTTTCCATGTTTCATTAACAGTTCTTGTTAGTAACTGTCGTTTCCATATTAACCCCAAAATGCCACTTTATTTTTACTTTTTTTTTTTTTTTTTTTTTTAAATGACTGTGGTGGCTCATACCAACATTGTATTAACAAAAACTAGTTTGGGACTGCTATTTAATAGCTTTAGCATGGGCCTAATTTTTATTTATTAGTAGTCTTTACTATTAGTCATATTCTTACAATTTATGTGTATGTTAAGTAAAGGGGGACAGTACTTAATTTTTGTGTAAACATGTATTATAATATGCCTATATATATATATATATATATATATATATATATATATATATATATATATATATATATACACACACACATCTGATTATCTATTTATATATAAATTCTGATAATCGTAATTAATAAATCGCAATTACAATTTCAAGGGAATAATCTGCAATTATGATTTGTCATAATTGTGCAGCCCTACAACAACCCCCAAGCATACAAGTGCTCACTCGTGTGCTTTGGGGTCGTTGTCTAGTTGAAGACAAGCAACATCTTGGTTCCAGACAAAAAGGACTGAGGTAATGGAGTGGCCAGCTCAATCCCCTGACATCAACCCCTTTAAAAACTTGTGGAGTGACATTAAGAATGCAGCTTCTGAAGCAAAACCCCAAAATTCACAGCAACTGTGGAATGCATTTCATTCATACTGGGCTGAAATACCAGTTTCTAGTTGGCAGACGTTGGTTGACTCAATGCAACGCAGTAATCAAAAACAATGGTTATGCAACTAAATATTAGTTCAGTAATTTAAAGGGAAGTTAAATCTTAAATGTCCTCAGTAGTTGTATTAAATGACCTCTATGAAATAAATAAAATAAAAATCACATACTTGACTTGCTAAGTTGTCATACTCCAAATCTAAAATTTGAGCCTTGTTCTTTAGGACAGAGGTCTTTGTTGAGTGCAGACTTCTCCTGTGGCTAGGCTGCAAGAGAGGGGGGATACAGGTCATGTTGAAAACAACAAACAAGGTGGAACTTACTGCTCTCCAGGGGGCAAACTAAGGCAGAAATACATGCATCAACAGTTTTCAAACATGCTCACAGATCAAGTATAATGCAAGCAAACATTCCATTATTTGCATGTACATCTGGGGTTATTCCAGAAAGCACGGATTGTAAAATTAACCTTTTCACACAGTACATTTATATAAACTCAAGCAGAGGATTGTCTGCTCCGTATCTGTCCGTGGCGATTTCTCTCAGTTCGCACCGGTCATCAGAGAGCAGGTTTGATATAGGGAAAACTTGTGATGAGTAGAGCACTGCTTAGGACTGCCCATGTATCAGTTTCCCAGAGCAAAATCTACAAGGTACTAAACTGCAAACACAGCAACTGAGATAGGGTGTTTATTTGTGCCACCATGCATGGGGCTAAAATGAAGAGATACAAGCAGAATAAGCATAGAGCTTAGCAATACAAAACTACCTGTACTGGACTGGCTGTCTGGGTCACAGACTGAATTTGAACCGGGTAAAGCAAGGGAGATTGACATGTTGGTGCGTCAAAAGTCGTCATTTTTTTGGAAAAGCTGCTGTCAGAAGACAGCAGGACCCCCTTATCTTCAGCTGCCACTGAAGTGCTGTTGAGAAATTGGGGAGGAAGTTACACTTTGTTTCCATGAAAATTGAACAAAAGTTATTTTCCCAACATTTACTATTTAGAAAGACTCAAATTTTGCTGTACGTTTTGAGCTCTGGCTCCAGTTGGACTTCTGGCTCAAAATGGACATCTGTCACTGTTACCTCTGGTTTTCTTTTTGACGGCTGCTCTAGCAGTTCTCAAAAGTGAGAAAAAAAAAAAAAAAGGATAATTACACCATCTCTACAGAAGAAAGATATCACATAATGCACCCATTTAAGCCGTTAACTTACCAGGTAGTTTATATGGATATTGTGAGAGGACACTAGCCTCAAAGCTAGCCTCAGAAGCTGGCTCAAATGAGAGAGGAGCCATTGGAGAGACAAAGTCAAGAGCCTATTAAATGTTACAGAAAGCAGATCATCCTCATTGAAACAAAGTCAGAACATTGATAAAGATGCACCAAACTAAACGTGTGACTTCCGTATGCATACTGCTTTGTATAATCTGGACACAGCAAAGTTTCAGAGAAGACAAAGTGAACTATGACCAGTGAACCTAAATGGCTAAACTGACAGCATAGATTTAAAAGCAGCAATGACTTCACTTACAGGATCCTCTATAAGAAAAGAGGTCAGGGGTGTGTTTTTCAAACACACTGCCCACTTGTTCTCCCAGTCCTCCTCCATTCTTCTAATAGAGACCTTGATCTCGGTTGCATCCTCTTTAATCAGTTTACGCCTGGAAATCAATAAAAAAATTTTTAAAAAGTAAGTAAATTGTACCTTCTAAACATTTGACTTCAAGTGTTAAACTGAAACACTATAATATGTTCAGAAGCTAAACAACCAGTAAAAGGTCCCCAAATTCATTGTGTTCCTTCACATACCATTATACTCAGGTGACTGTGAACCCAGAGGGTATGGCCACAGATTTTAATTGTCAACACATGAATCAAATTAGACATTGATCAATCAGAGATTAACTCACTGGTGACAATTTTCAAAATTAAATTAAACCAGGTGTTTTTGTTTTTCATTTTGTCTTTTAATGTAACTTTTAACAAACAACTTTAAAACTAATCCAGACATATGGTCAGTCATTTAAATAACACTCCAAGTGCAAAGGACACATAACTTGATTATTAATGTTCAAGAGCACGTTTAATTGTACCTGATAAGCTTAAGGTTTTCTTTTGAGCGGCTGAAAAGCAAGGCATTCTCCTGAAGGTCTTTGTGTTGAAGCTTTACACTCGGGCCTCCAATTTTCGCTCTCTCCTCACTAAGGACATGTAATCCCTCATTTAGAAGCTCCAACAAAGGCACGATGACAGGCTGCCCTCCCTCATACAAGCTACCAACACTGGACTATGGACACAAATAAAACTTACTGTAAGAATTTTCAACACCAAAATAGAAAAGCTGATCTATTGAGATTTTAGGAAATGCATCACATGTTCATAAACACAAAAACGCATACATTTTCACAAGTTAAAGTTTTCCTTTTCTGCCTGTAGATCTTACCTGGTGGGATAGTTGCTCCATGCTTTCACGAAGAACTGCAGGCAACTTCACACTCAGGTTCTGCCCACCCAAGATGTACTGGTCCACCTGTCCATGGATCACACTCTCCATTACCTTTCGTTCTCCTTCAAGGGTGGATAAGACTCTGTCTGTCTCATTCCAAAGGCCTCGCACCTGAGAACGTAGTTTACACACACAAAATAAATATATAAATATAAATATAAATATATATATATATATATATATATATATATATATATATGAAATATTAGCACTGACGTTTCAGTAGTCAAGAGATTACTTGTTAGAAAAAGAAAGTGAACGTGGTGCAAACCTTTAGATTTTTTGCAATAATGTCTTCCTTTAAATCTGCATTACAGTCATGTTTTCTACAAACATGAAACATTGTTTTTAGTGAAGTGAAAATAATCTGTGCAATTTACTTCAACAAAGCTGTGAAAAAAAATGTTTTAGAGATTTACTTAAGCAAATTATCATATTTGGCATCCTCTGCATCAAGGTCCCTCAAAGACTTTTCCAAACCTCTGAAAACAAAAAAAAACATCTTGGTTAGGTTACGCATATGACCCTGGTTTCCTGAGTAGGGATTCTAGGGAATGAGACCCTGCGACAGTAGCTGACGCTATGAGAACTGCCTCAGCTGTGACGATTGTCTGAAGCCCGTAAATAAATGTTGTGTCATCGACATCATATAAGGACATACCCATGGCATCAATCCTCAGATTTTGATGAAGGAAGCAGCAGAAAAGGACAAATATGGTAAGCTATGTATAGGAAACGAGACACCACATGGCAAGCCTTATCTTACCCATATATTTATGGTCTTGGAGTCTCTACTAACGACTGATTAATTGAATCAGGTGTGTTTGATTAGGAAGAGTTTGAAAATGTGTTGTGTTGGTTTGACTCCAGGGCAGCATCTGAAATCACATACTTCCCTACTATATAGTAGGTGAAAAACAGTATGTGACAAAAGAAGTATGTCCTCCAAATTCAGAAGTACTCATAAAAGAGTAGGCAAAAAGTACCCAATGACCAACTTCTTCTGGCGAGATTCGGAAGTATGCATACGATGGACACTTTACAATCCCATGAGGCCACAGGAGAGGATTTATGAATGGCAGTGAAGCAATTATGTAACTGACGCTGGTAGGTCATATGATAATGACAACATGGCGAATGTAGTATGTCCAGATTACATTCATACTATATAGAACATACTTTTTTAGCGGTCGTGAAGTAATTACTTATTCAAAATAAGTACCTACTCAAGAGAGTATGAAATTTATGCAAAACCTGAAAGCCCAGGGGTCTGTTCTTTGTACCTCTCTTAAAACATCTGAGATGATCTCTAGCTAATTTGGTTCTTCAAACAAATTTGCGGATTTGATTAAAATATCTGGATTAAGTTCTCTGAGATTACTGCACGTTCTTGTGTTCATTGGAAAGGGCAGATATATAACGATACTTGAAACCACAATCAGCAATGCAGCGATTGGCTGGCGGGAAGGCAGCAACGTAATGACATATTAAAAAAGAACATCACACACCTGACAAAAAACTAGAATTTCTGGACCTTTATAAGGAAACAGCCAAGCGACCAATACGACAAAAAAGTTATAAGAGATAAATGAAATGTACTGTTTGTTACATGATTGCCAATTATTTCCATTTTTCCCATAATAGCTGCAAATTAATGCACGGCTTAGACTAACTTAGACCTACTGTGTGTAAGACTCCAATAAAATTATTAGGTAATTATTCCCATTTGAATACATTTCTCAATAAGTAAAACTGGCTGTGTCTATATATATCATGATAGACTATACAACATTATAATATTATTTGCAATTTTTTTTTTAAATCATTATCATTTTAAATTATAATTGTTCCTTGATCAATAAGGTAGTCTTGCAAGAAAGTAGCTGTGGCTGGGACAGACTTTAAGGATCACCTTCGCTTAAACTAATCCTGTTTACATGAAATAAGCCTGCTACCGAAAAGATTTGATTTTACGGACCTGTTGCTATGACAGCAACTCCAGGGTGAGCTTTGAAAAATCGAACAATCCTGGATCATGTCAAATCATCAATAATGAAATCTAGCTAATTGAGTTATCCACGTATGAAGAATGGACCCCTGGGCTGCGTTTAAGTAAAAAAAATTAAGCCCTTTCCTCACTAACTTCGCTCTGTCTAGTTCACTCGAATGTCCATTCGATGTCATTGCGTATACGCAACGAGTGCTCACTATCCTTGCAATGCATTTAAGGAACACCCTAAGCCCTTGATCAATTGGAATCCAATATGGAGCTAATTTATTATTAAAAGTTGTAATATTAAATATAAAAAAATACACAAATGAAAATAGCAATATAAACTATAACTGTGTAAAAAAAAAAAAAAAAAAACAGTAAGCTTAAGCATTAAATGCGGCATTAAATTATTAAATTCTGCCTGAAGTTTTGCTCCCTTGGTCAAAAATCAAGGGTTCGAGGGTCTGTCCAACTAAACTTCCCTCATCCACTTAAGTTGACCAGGCTTCAAAATGGCAGTGGGGAATCCCCCGAGGGGAAGTGCTTAGAGAAGTTTGAAAGCGTATGTCTAAAAGTGGATTTAAACACAGCCCAGGAACAGGGTTGGTAAACAATGCTTTATACCACAGTGCCATGCTACGAGTGGCTGACATTTAGCAAGCCCGTCCCACAGCACGGTAAGATTTTTTGTTTTTAAAAGAAGTCTCTTCTGCTCACCAAGGCTGCATTTATTTGATCCAAAATACAGCAAAAACAGTAATGTTGTGAAATATTTGTATAAATTAAAATAGCATTTCTTTTCTAATATATTTTAAAATGCATTTGAATTTTCAGCATCATTAATCCGTATTTATTATTATTAGTATTATTAAATTTACAAAATTATTAAAAACAAAGTAATTACTACTATTGTAATTTCACTATAAAATTGAGAAGGAAAAGTTTTATAATATCAATCATTTTATTTTACATTACAACTATAAAATTGCAATACTAATAGTTATGGCTGTCTTAAAGGGGTCATATAATGCTACATGCACTTTTACAAGTTGATTCTACTGAAATATGTGTTGGCAGTGCCTGTACACAACCATCATAAAATGATAAAAATCCATCCAGTGGTTTTTTTTTAATCTCCTTATGTTTTCCAATCTCTAAAATCAAGCCGTTCGACCTAGTGACGTCACACGGTTGGAAGCCCCTCCCACGATTTGTGATTGACAGCAGCGTTTCAACACAGTCCCGCCCTCGCTCGTGAGCGAGCTGTCAATCATCATAGTCCGCACGTCATTGTTGATACTCACTGGAGCACGGTCTATGAGCAGAATGGTGTCTAAGCAATTGTGGTGTTCTGTTCTTGGGTGTAATAATGAACACAGCAGTCATGTTGATGTTCCTAAATCCGAACCGCTGAAGACGCAGTGGCTGAGTTTGTTTTCGAAGGGAATATTCCCCACGATCAACGTCAATGCTTTCATGTTTGCGCGAATCATTTCACCAAACTGCTTTACAAACGAGGGTCAGTAAAGCTGGATTTGCTAAGAAGCTGCTCCTGAAAAAAGGATCGGTACCAACTATTCGTGTTCCTGCTGCACCTCCAGAAGAAGTGTGTGTAACGTTTTATTAACCTTTAAATTAATATTTATATTAATCTTTGCAAATCGCTTGCTGCACGCTTCACGATGAATGCGGCTGTTTACACTCAGGGTACATTATGGCATGTTTTCTATGTACGACGTTCTCAATATAATTCATAATCCCACGTTTATAATGAACAACGCGTTATGGTTATTGTGTTACGGTGTACGCACAGAACAGAGGGGCGGGGTGAGCAAAGCTCATTATCATTTAAAGACACATGCACTGAAACGGCGTGCTGAAAACAGAGCTGTTTTTGACCAGGTAAAATGAGTGTTTTCTTACAATACTAATTAAACTTTTAATTAAAGTATATTACAAACTTTTCATTTAGACCCTAAAGAATCATATTAGCTTGTACAAAAATGGCATTATATGACCCCTTTAATTTCTTAATTTTTGAAAACTATGAAATTAAGACAGCCATAAATATTAGTATTGTAATTTTATAGTTGTAATGTAACAATGTAATAATGTTGCAATGAAACAATCAAATGTTTGAACGTTAAACCATCTAACTTTTATTTTGAGGGAGCCGTTAAAGCTTGTCTTTTGTTGTATGAAAGTATGAAAAGATGGGGTTTTTTCGCATGTTGCATTCCCAAATGCATGTTAAAGCGACCAAAACTCAGAGCATATGCAGAGATAAGAGTTTGTCTGGAGCAGCATTTATTGAAAACTGACCCACTCTGAGACGCTGCAAACACCGGCAAATAATGAGTTACTGACGGTTTTATTTCGATTAATTGGACAGCCCAGGCTGCTTGACCATACAAAACTTCTCAATGACAGGATTGACCACGTCACAGAAAAACCCTGACAGAGAGACCTAAATCCCTTCCTAATGAATAAGAAATCTGAGGATTGATGTAATGGGCACGTCCTTATATGATGGTGAAGACATAATAAGAGGCACCGTCAGTGCCATCAGCCAATGAATTGGCGAACTTCAGACAATGGCCACACCTGGAGGCGTTTCCATAGTATCAGCTTATGCAGCGTTGAGTGAACCTATGAAAGGCAACTAATAGTAAGTAAATTGTCTAAATATAAGATGCATTATCTAACAAAATAAGACTTCCTGTAATGCAACCGATTCAACTGATGTGCAGTGGCTCCAACCAGTGAATGGAGGAATGTGGCCACTCACTTAGCTCTTTTCTGATAGTCTTGTATAAGACAGTCCTGCTCTAGGGTCACTCTCTGGAATTGTCTCTTCACCAGCTGAAATCTTTTCATCTCCAGCTCCTTTGAACTCGCTGGTACAGCTGCAGCCTCAGGGACCCACTGGTCATCTAATTGTTGATGTGACAAATGTATAACACAATTATATCAATTTGAAAACATACCCTGAACATGATAATTTGATCCCTGGATAATAGAAAATGATGGAATTTTTATTTTAAACCCAACTGGACCTGAATGTAAAAAGCAGAGATGTCTGCACAGCCTGCAGCCCTAAACACAAGTGGCGAGTGGGAACTTTTTCAACTAGGTATGAAAATAAGAGACGACAAATAAGAAACACCAGGGCAGGCGTAGATTTAAAAGTATGCCCATCTTCCTACCTTATTTGAATGATGAAATTTGTTGTCCAATCCTTTGTAATGTTAACATTAGCTGCGTTTTTAACCCATGTTGCCAAATAATGTAGCCTATAACCTACTTTGTGTAAAATATAAGAGACTATGTTTTTCGTGGATTTTCACAAATGGTTTTGTTTGAGGAAAAACATGAAAATATATAGTTATGGTTTAATTTTTGTTAATTTGATTAGTTTGGTCTGCATTTACATGGTTTTCTGTAATCAATCTGGCAACAGTAAATAATTTTTCTGCTTGGGCGAGCACCTTCAAGTAGATAAACCACTCATAAGCATTGTTTCACCTCAAATGACATTTATGTTTATGTTGATATATTAAAGGTGCCGTATGTAATATTGACAGCTAGTGGTTGAAATGGGTACTGAAATCCAAATAAAAAAATTGGAGAGGGTTGTTTCTCCTGCCCCCTCCTCAGACTCGACACTCATGCCGGTTGCCAGTAGACGACACACAACAGGAACTAGCGCAATTGGCAATCGAAGGCAAAGAGCCTTACTCTAAGTTGATGAGTTGATTTATCTGCATTTTAACATGCCTCTGAACATAGAGCTATTCAGATGAATGCTGAGGCTTTTTAGGTCAGGTAGAATCTACAATCTCTGACCTAGTTTGTTTGCTGGCTTTTGTGGCTACAATACACTGCCAAATGACAACCCAGGGAGCCAAAATACTATTGAGTAAATTGGCAGTCTGCAGGATAATACACAGATCAAAACAAAAACAGACATTGCGACATGGAACGCACATTTCAAAGTAGAATAACTGGCTGTAGCATTGTTTTTCGGAGAAACAAGTATGTGAAATATTTCCTAAATATCTGCAAACATATTCACAGATTTTTCGAAACTGCATGAATCACGTAAATGGCCTTTTTCCATGTCAGAATGACGAATTTTGATGAAAGGTGACGAGTTTGCAGATATGCTATAATCACCATAAATAAACATTGGAATAATACATTAACAGTAGATCATAGGGATATGCAATTAACCGCAATTTTTTTTTAATTTCAGCTTCAAACAATTATGAAAACACAATAATTGATATTATTGACTATTCATTGACTGCGAACTGCTCTGAAACCACAAGCCTGTTGAAACGTGCAGCGCTCACATTTAATTAAATCACATTAATCCATAATTACAATTCCTTGAATACCTCTTGACATTAAAATACTAGAGACTTTTCTTACACCATTTAAAACATTTAAGAATTTTTATGGCCTTAAATTTGATAAAAACTGAATTAAGGGCTTTTTAAAGGGATACTCCACTTTTTTCGGAAATATGCTCATTTTACATCTCCCCCAGAGTTAAACAGTTGAGTTTTACCGTTTTAGAATCCATTCAGCCGAACTCCGGGTCTGACGGTACCACTTTTAGCATAGCTTAGCACAGATCATTGATTCTGATGAGTCCAGTAGCATTTCTTTCAAAATGACCAAAGAGTTTCAATATTTTTCCTATTTAAAACTTGACTCTTCTGTAGTTAAACCGTGTACTAAGATCGACGGAAAATGAAAAGTTGCGATTTTCTAAGCCTATATGACTAGGAACTACTCTCATTCCGGCGTAATAATCAAGGAACTGTGCGGCTGTACCATGAGTGCAGCAGGCGTAATGATATGACGCAGCGCCTGAAAATAGGTCTAATAGGTTAGACAAACTTAGTCCCGGTCACGTTGGAAGAAGTTACCGAGCTGGGGACTATTTTCAGGCGCTGCGTCATATCATTACGCCTGCTGCACTCATGGTACGGCCGCACAGTTCCTTGATTATTACGCTGGAATGAGAGTAGTTCCTAGCCATATAGGCTTAGAAAATCGCAACTTTTCATTTTCCGTCGATCTTAGTACACGGTTTAACTACAGAAGAGTCAAGTTTTAAATAGGAAAAATATTGAAACTCTTTGGTCATTTTGAAAGAAATGCTACTGGACTCATCAGAATCAATGATCTGTGCTAAGCTATGCTAAAAGTGGTACCGTCAGACCCGGAGTTCGGCTGAATGGATTCTAAAATGGTAAAACTCAACTGTTTAACTCTGGGGGAGATGTAAAATGAGCTTATTTCCGAAAAAAGTGGAGTATCCCTTTAAGGATCCACAGGGACCCTGGTTTTTGTGGAAATTGCTTCACAGACCTTTAGGAAAACAATAGGGCCCTGAACACTTTCAGTGCTTGGGCCCTAATAATAATGGCATACCTGTGGTCAGTGTCTTCAGTGTTTTCAGCATGACATATTTAGATAAGTGGAGCATCAAGTTGATAAATCTTGGTCCAAAAGCAGAGAGCAAATGTGATGCAGCTACCTTAGGAAAAGCGTTACCTTCCTCGTTCTAAATAAAAAATAAATAAATAAAATAACATTACAAACCAGTAAAGGTGCATAAAGAGTACAATTAAAGTATTTAGTAAAATAGTAAAATACATTAATATTAAACTTAACACATTTTACTCAACACTCAACGTTTTTGCCCCTAAACATTCTCTAGGAACACAAAATGCACAATATTAACAAAGTTTTGTGTAAAACACAAAATTGCACATACCGCTATCTCTTGGAGCCATGCAAAAGCCACCTTGCGAAACTCAGCATCACCTTTATGATCCCAAATTGGCCAGCAATGTCTATACAAACAATAACATTTTTGAATCAGCAATTCAAATCACAACAGATGAGGATTGTAAAATTAAAAAAAGAACTAGCTACTGTATAGCTAGTGTTACCTGAAGACATCTTGGGCACGAGTGGGATTCAGTTTATCAAATAAAAAGTGTATGACAATGTAGAATGCCTCTTTGTTCGGCTTATCAAACATGTTCCTGTAAAAAACAAAATTAAAGCAAGCAAGCAGCATTGATCAGGCCCTCACACCTTGGTGTGTCCAAGCATCCCTAGCCTTTCAAGTACTTCCTGTTTCATGGCTTAAAGTCAAAATTCATCATGTAACCAGGGCAACCCTCTACAATGCGAGTAAATCACTCGCATATTGTACAGTATATCGTATAACAGCTGAAATAGCTGAGTCAGTCTACTACACAACACACTTAATGATTGGGGAGTTGCCGACGATACTTGTGGTTTTATTTATAAAACATTAAACATAACGTTAGGTTGGGTGTTGCTAATAATTTCCACCGTGTTCTTATCGAATTTATGTTTGAAATTAATTTCATGAGAACAGCTGTTGAAGAAAATGTAATCGAACCCAAATTTTAGGTTCATGGTGAATGTAGACATTCTTATGGTGATTGATTGTAAGAATGATAAATGCATGTTGATGTCACAGTAATGCATCTTGAATAAAATATTTTTTCATTAAGTCCTGTTTCTCTTTCTCTTTCTCTCGCTCTCTCTCTTTTTTTGGGGAGTTATCGGATTCATTTAATTTATTTCAGGCTTTTGGGACACATTTATTTGTCCATTATGCTATAACATCTTTGCATTACTGCAGTCTTGTTATTTTCTTAATAGTACAGCTAAATAAAATAAATAGAACAATAAATAAGAACTTACAAATTTTCCACTTACAAAGAACTTACATTTTGTCCAAACAAACAAGAACATTTATCATTGATTTGCATTTAACATTGCAAGTTCTTTGTAAGTGGAAAATTTGTAAGTTTTTATTTATTGTTCTATTTATTTTATTTAGCTGTACTATTAAGAAAATAACAAGACTGCAGTAATGCAAAGATGTTATAGCCTAGTTATTTAACTTTGTAAAAAAAAAAATTGTTTAATTTGAAAACACTGTGCATTTCTAGTTGTTGTTGCTAGTTTGTAAGTTTGAGTTGAGAAATAGACATTTCAGCATTTCATCAGTAATCTGTGTGTACATTTTCCTTGATAAGCAAGCAAGTTGACTCATGATACCATTTGTTTATTATATCACAATCGCAATATTGACCTAAATAATCGCAAAATGACATTTTCCTCAACTCGTGCAGCCCTAATATATATATATATATATATATTGTGTTATTTAAAGTACATTATGAAAAATACTTTCTCGTTGAGGTACATGTGCAACATTACAGCCGTAAATAGATTATAAATAATAGCTGGATTATGTAGGCTAACTTACATAGCGATGTATGTTTATAATTAAAAAATGGTTTATATATTATTATTTTTTTAAAACGTTGTGGGGATTTTTAGGGGGCAAAAGATAATGTACGGAAAGAATTTTGCTATTTAGACAGCCCTTAAAATGGCCGACTCCCTGATCAGTGCCCTGACCAATATGTCTATGGCCCTGACAACAGAAAAAGCGTAGCTTATTGAGACGCACCCTGTGTGGGTAGTGTAACGTTACTGAGTTTTGTATACATGTAACGTTATGGTATGAGTACATTTTTTGGCTGCATTCAATGACTACAAATATGTACATCTAGGACCAGTGTAACGTTAATTAAAAGACAAATTATAACGTCAAAAAATTATGGCATTCATATAAAAACTAATATGATTAAAAAATAATAATAATAAAAACAGACGATTACGAGATGATGACGAAGATATTCAATTACGAGGAAAAGAGATAGCATGACTTACATTCCCAGATTCAGATGTTTGATGTTTTTGGTAACGGTCTCTGGTCTGAATTCGAGGCACAGGAGGCACCACCATAAATATTTACCGTTTGTTTTCTGTAGTTTAGACATCTCGCATAATAGAACAGCGCTTCAGGACAAGTAAATCCGCGATCAACTGGACAAACACTTTGTAAGCTATCAATGATAACCCTTTCACACCATAGCTATCGTACAACGCTTGGTCTGGGTGGGGCCTACTCAAAAGATAAACTGAATAAAATATTTACTTATATTCAGGATCACAGCAACTTCCTGTTAACCGCCAAATTATTTGAGCGTATTAACAGCGTCCGTGGCTTCGTCTCAAATCTTTGCAGAATCAGACTAGTGGCAGCTTGTTTAATACTGATTTATATATACAAATAATAGGCTAAAGCAAAATGGCGAAGGCGTCACTCAGGCGAAAGACTATTCAGTGTGTTTATACATTAGCATTTAAGTACGCGATAATACGAGAGCGCGAGAGCGTTACATGTATTGGAGCACGACCATTGAAATTGGGCGGGACCTGAAATACGTTGCAGTTCCTACTACGGCAAGCAAAAAAGATCAAATACGTCAACGGAAAACAGAACGCGTCACGCGCTCTTTTTGTTCAGAAGCAGGAGTCAGGACTTTGTATAATGTTATGACCATGATGATAATTGTTGGTAATGTTTTTTTGTTTCTTTTTTCGTTTCTTTTCTTCAAGCATTTAATAAATAAAAAAATGTAAAAAAAGAGAGCACTAAATGAGGTCAATGAAAACATCTGCTCCATATTATGGTGGAGTAAGTTTTAATATGTTAAAACACCGTGAGGAATCGAAGTGATTCTCAAATTAAAAATATGTTAAATTATTAAAAAGATCTGGAATGAGGGAACATTACCGAGCTGAAAAGAATCTGTAATAATTAATATAAGGTAACCATGATTCCGAGCAATCCTTTGAATTATAGCTCTGACTTCTCGTTAATGAAAATAAATGTAGAGGGTGACAGTAAATCGACAAATGTATTATTTAGAGAAAGGATTTTTCCAGATGTGGTGGGGGAGCAATGGACTTTTGTGAATTGATAAAAAAAAAAAAAAATACTGGTAAATAAATATTTTTTTACATAAAAAAGCATGATAAAGTTAAATCAGACGAGCATTGAAATTGCATTAATTTAACTGCATTAAAAATGTAGTCCTATTCTTCTGAATATATATATATATATACAAAAATGGTCTGATGGTATTCCCCAAGGCATTAGCCCTCTTTTGTTATAATCATGATTAATGGTGTATTTGCACCAGTCAGTGGTAAATTAATAAAGTCATTATTTGCAGATGATGGCTCGGTGCAAACAGCACTTGATCAAGTTTATAAATTGTCAGTGGGGGATTAAGTTCTGGGGGTTACTTTGTGGAATACAAAGTAATAAGCATTTTCTGGAACTGTCAACAACATCAATAATCCAATGAGACTTATGAAAATAATAATAAAAAGCAATAGGTAATATTAAATCAGCAAGGTACTTATCAAATAATCGTGTCCTCCTTTTTTCTGTAGACAAAAAGCAACAAGAGACTGTTTAAGATAAAAAAAAATGTAGGTGGTGCAGCAGTCAAATGTCACAGGGGAACTTGACCATCTTAAAGGAGTGATTATGGAAGTGCCTCTGTCCTTGTCTGAGGAGGTACTAAAGGCACAGATAACAAACGAAATGGTGACTGAAGTGAAGCGTTTGCCTTCCAGTAGAAATGGTAGAAAATAACTGTTTTATTACTGTTTTATTAACTTTCAATTGCAAAAACTTGCCAGAATGCATCAAAATTGGATATGTGTGCTATAATGTGCGTCCGTATGTGAGACCAGCACTGAGATGTTTTAATTGCCAAAGATTGGGTCATGTCACAGCAGTATGTAAAGGGAAAAGAAGATGTTGCATATGTGGTGGAGATCATGATTATGGGCAATGTGGAGAGGGGGTTGAACCCAAATGTTGTAATTTGTGAGGGCCACACATGCAGCGTTTCTTGACTGTAAAGCCCATAAATAAGCTACAGAAGCAATGAAATACAAAAGAGTACAACATATGTCATATGCTTAAGCAGTTAAGCAAGTACAACACAACCCAATCAAAAGACACATGCAGTCATGAATGTCTCTTGGATGGAAACATGCTTGTGGTAAACAAAGTACATTTTGTGGCATTTATAGCAGAAGTCATTAACTGCTCAGCTCAATCAACCAAAAGAACTGAAAAGCTGAAAATTATCATATCTGCAGCTGCTTGACACAAAAGCATTACTGAAATTCCAGTAGAACAGATTCAGATGCTACTTGGACAAACAGAAGGAACTGCAGTGATATGTGATCCCTGATATGAAAACACTGCAATGAATGCCCAGTTTATGCACAGATGGAAGGGTTGTAGAAGAGTTTATGGAGGAACAAGCTTTAGTATGTTTAGGCCTTTATGATGGGAAGGGAACCAGATTCAATATAAGGCATTCATCAGCTTCTTGTCTAGATATAACAATAGTTCCTGGAGTTTTAGCTTTAGAATGTAAGTGGGAAGTTCTAGATCACTCAAGTTATCATTTCTGGTGGTGAGAATGGAAATTTATCAACAAAATAAAACAAAGCAAACTAGGTGGAGGTTTGATAAAGCTGACTGGGATCCATTTAACAAGTTATGCACTGATGAAATTGTGAATATAGTATAGTATAGTTTATAGAACACGAAAAGAAGGGAAAACAGCGCAGTGACTGAAGAAGAAAAAGCTCAACTGTTAGTGTACACCTTTCAAAAAGAGAATAAGAGAAGGATGGAATAAATTTTAAAGCAACATCAAGATATTTGTATTAAAAAAAACTAATAGTCAGCTTTTAAAATGTGTGAACTTAAAAGAGTATTAATGAGGGTTAGAAGTACTGCCCCGGGAAAAGATAGAGTTTGCTATACTATGATTAAACATATGGATGATGTATTACTTCAAACAATATTGGGTTTTTTAAAATAAAATATGGGTGGAAGGACAACTGCCTTTATTGTGGAAACAAGCTGTCATAATTCTCAAATCAGCAAAAGATTCTTCAAGGAAATTATTGGCCGATTGGTCTGACATCTAGCCTCTGAAATTATGGAAAAAATAACTATATATTAAGTGTTAGAAAGCAGAGGATTAATAGCTCCTTATCAGTGTGGCTTTCGACCAGGTAGATCCACTTTAGATAAGACTAGAAACTGATGTAAAGAAGGCATTAGCAACGAAAGAAGTGATAGTGGCAATATACTTCGATATTGAAAAGGCATATGATATGATGTGGAGGGAAGGATTGTTATTAAAGTTGCAGAGAACAGGAATTGAAGGAAAATTTTATAATTGGGTTTTAAGTTTCTTATTTGGATGAACGATTCAAGTCAAGGTGGGTATGTATTATCTCAGATGGTGAATGTAGAAAATGGAACACCTCAGGGTATACTATAAGTCCTGTATTAATTAACATAATGGTCAATGGAATAAGGATAAAGGAATTCATCCAAGAATTAAAACAGCATTATGCAGATGATGGAGCAATGTGGAAAAGAGAAAGAAATGTTAAATATATTGTGCATAAAATTCAGGAAGCAAAAGAGGTCATAGAGAAATGGTCAGTGGAATGGGGATTCAGATTCTCTATATCCAAAACTTGTTGTCAGTTTTTTACAAAAAAGAGGATTGCAGAAAATATTAAACTTTATTATTATAAACAACCACTAATAACCCTCATCTTTCCCTCGGGTCATTTTGACCCGAAACTCATCAGAGTGGTCCAAGACCATAGGACTATTGTCACACTTGAACCACGAATACACACACAAAAACAAATGTAATGGATTCCAAATGTAATGGAATGAAATTTTAAAAGGTAATAAATCCTTCCCTCACGGGTCAATTTGACCCCCTTAGGAATGAATGGAATGCGAGGAATGCGTCAGTACACATAGAAAAACCTAAAATTACTCAAATTTCTGAATAAAAATTCTAAAACTTTATAAAAAAATGATTTAAAATGTCTACATGTGTATCTAAATGCATACTGAAAAGAAATGGCTTTGCTCCATATAGACTAGAGCTATAAGGCCATCTAGTGGCAAGAGTCATTAAATATCATGTTATATTATTTTTTTATGAGAGGTCGGCAGACACCCAATGTAAGATATTTTGAGCTGAATTAAAAGGGTTATGCATGAAATTGTGAGTTATTTTGAATTTGAGCTGAAAGAATGTGAGGAATGTGCTTAAATTACTTTTTATTTATTATTTATTGATCAAATCTAGTGATTTAAAAGTAAATAAAATAACAAAAACTCTCCAAAAGAATTGCATAATAGAAAAAATATAATTAAAAAAAAAAAAAAAAAAAAAAAAAAGTATAATTGTAGGGCTTTGAGTCATTTTGACCCGCGAGGGAAGATGTGTTACAAAGTGCGAGGGAAGGATGAAGGTTTAAAAGTGTGTCTTTTTCCGTTTTGGGGATCAAATAAATAAGACCCTGCTTCATATGGGAGTCATCTCTCCTTTTTTAAATACATTCTTTAAACAAACTATGTAGAGGTTGCTTTAAGACGTCCCAAAAATAGGGATGGTCCTCTCTTTACTCTCTTCCTGTACACGTCGCTCTACGGCCAGTGTGACGTGTGCATTAGACGGGCAGCCACAGGAACACAGCATTGAATTAAACCATGGAGACTCTATTCAGCCTACCGTTTGCTGTACTGGAATGCCCGAATGTCAAACTTAAAAAACCATCATGGCTACATATGCCTTCTGCAATGACCGTATATGCCGTTGTGATTGTTTCATATTTTCTCATCACCGGTGGTAAGAGTCTCAAAGCAATCTGAGGCTAAACTAGCCTTTAGCTACTAACCCTTATCCTGTTGTTTGTGCACACATCAGCACAACCGTTTATTTACAAGTAATTTTTTACTGTAGAGACTTTGCATTACAGTTTATTTGAATATGAAGACGCATGCTTTCGTGCTTTGTGAAATAATCTTGCGAGTTAACTGTTAGTCTGATTTCTCTGACAATGGTGAACGCATTCTTTAATCTCAAATGATATTGTACACACAGACAGAATGACTACTCTTTGCTCCTTACTACTTACTTACTCCTTACATGAACAAGAATAAAACGGAAGTTTATTATTTTGCTAGATATTCAATAGCTAAATAAATAATTTTAAGTGCGACATTACTCTGTTTAGTCTAAATGACTGCTCAAAACTGTGATCATACTGCTACCATATTCTTCTGATCTCTTCAGGCATCATATACGATGTGATCGTTGAACCTCCGAGTGTCGGATCAATGACAGATGAACACGGACATCAGCGGCCAGTGGCCTTTCTGGCGTACAGGTAACTGGTTTTCATTTTATACAGCCTGTCATCATAACATCAGTACAAAACAAAAAACTGGTTGCTCTTCAGATGAGTCACTTCACTTTTGCCAGAGACCTTTCACTTCATGCCATAGGCCTATATAATACTTTTTAAAAGTTACCCCAATAAATAAAATCGTAATCTTTAAACATCATACTGTGGATACAGGATTAGTCGGTAGTTTTATTGCCGTCCAAATTCAGAATTTCTGTGATGTTCTTAAACCACCGGCATACAAATCTCGACCAAATTACCAGAGCTAACCAAAATACGTGACTGCAATGTAATCTAATGACCAAACTTTCGTTGTGGCAACATAACTTTGTCACAACCCAAGTAGCCTATAGGTCTTTTAAAATTCCCAAATTCGGTGCCAGTTGCATGCAGTATGATGATACTGTTTTACAATTTATTGAATCTGTCCATTCCTTTTGTATTGTTGCATGCTATTCCCTAGTGAAAAAAAGTATACTTTAATGTATTTGTAATATTTTCCCTTTTTCAATAGTACATTGCAAAACAAACATTACTAACACAAATTGTACTATCTTTAAATATATTAAAAGTATATTAGCATCATGCTTTTACCTATTTTCACAATACAACTTTTAACACACTTTAAAAAAATTGTACTTTAGTATATTTTCTAAAATATATATTTTAGAAAAATATACTTAAAGTGAAAATTCAGTTTATTTTTTAAAAGTGTATTTATTTGCACTTTATTAAAAATATATTTTAGGTATATTTTAACTGTGTGCTGGAAATGATCATTGTAACAATGCATTGAAAGTATACTTTCAAAATACATTATAGTATACAATAGTATTTTGTTTAAAGTATAGCCAAGTATTATTTAAATAAAGTGTGCAATTTGTAGTAAAAACCTCGCGGGCAAGTGCGCCAACATGTAGCGCTGTTGTGCCTTTGGGAGACCCGAGTTCGAGTCCCGGCTCGTGGACCTTTCCCGATCCCATCCGCCCTCTCTCTCACCCACCTCACTTCCTGTCTAACACCTGTCCTATCCTAATAAAAGTAAAAAATGGCAGAAATAAATCTTTTAAAAATAAAAATATATATAAATACACTTTGGTATATTGCTTGTAAGTTTCGAAGACACTTGTAATGAATTTGTAATGTACTTGTAACACAAATAAAGTACACTTTAATATCATTAATCAAGCATGTAATTAGTCCCTACACAGGCATATACTTAAAGTATACTAAGTATACATGAAGTTGGTCCAATTTAGTACACAAAGGTACATTAAATACACTTAAAGTTATGCTTTACTACAATTTAATTACAACTAAAATATACTTGGTACAAAATTAGTTGTTTCAAAATAGCATACTTCGATTTAACTAATCATTAACACACTTGAAGTATACTAAATTAGACTGGCTGCAAGTGTACTTGGCTTTTTTTTTTTTTCTACCGGGGTGGTACTCTAAGTTTGACTAACAAAAGCAGTAGGGATGTCCCGATCCGATCCACGGCATCGGTATCGTGCCGATACTGGCCCAAAATGCTAGATCGGATATCGGAGGGGAGAAAATTTTTTATCCGATACCCATTAGGGGTGGAACGGTACGTATTCGTACAGTGAACGTACGTTCGGTGCATGGATTTTAAAATAAATCTCGCGCGCACATTAATTAATGTAATACGGAACTAACGTTACTGTTAGATACGCGCATATGCGGGTTCTTTAGGGACACCTAATCTGTAGCCCGCCTTAGCTCTGAACGCTCTAGCTCTATATCACTTCAAACGCTCACTTTATCATTATACGCGCGCGGCGCGTCCTATTCGCTTTGGACGCGCAAATGGATTCAAACTGTTCAAGCATCGAACTAGACACGATAGACGCAAATTTGTCAAGATTGCAATGCTGGAGTGTGTGTGTGTGCCAGAGAGGCACGGGCGCGATCGAACAGTGGAAACGAAACATAAAAACATACTCCGTC
This sequence comes from Rutilus rutilus, assembly GCF_951802725.1. Taxonomy (NCBI): domain Eukaryota; kingdom Metazoa; phylum Chordata; class Actinopteri; order Cypriniformes; family Leuciscidae; genus Rutilus; species Rutilus rutilus. The sequence continues at coordinate 44,175,080 of NC_140211.1, read as the reverse complement.
ATTTTCAACATTGGCTTCACTTGTTATGATGTCATGAGCAATTCAGTTCTTTATTATTAGCAAAGTTTGTAAATGGCGTCTTAAATATAACTGCAGTAGAATTATGTCATGCATTGTCTACGCTAGGCATAGTTGTGCCTGGTCATAGTTTAGTTGGTGCAACAGGTATTAAATATTTATCGGACGAAGTGTAGAGCCATGCACCGTATCCATGAAATGATTTGACAATTGACACCAAACTTTGTATGTGTCATTGTCACCTCACACTGACCACACCTCATCAATTTGGTAACAGTGCCACTTAATGGTCAAAAGTCACAAGAAATGAAATCATTCATATTGTTTAAGCTTTTGTGCCTAAAATAATCTAAAAATTACCTGCAGCTGCTCTGATGCTTCCAGCATGCTTGCATGACTCATAAAAGCCTTTTTTGTGCTTGGCCCCTGCTTGCAGCTATACAGTATTTAGGCAACACTTCACAATAAGGTACATTAGTTAATGTAATAAACTAACAATGAGCAATACATTTATTACAGTATTTATTAATCTTTGTTAATGGTAGTTAATAGAAATCCAGCTGTTCATTGTTTGTTCATGTTAGTTCACGGTGCATTAACTAATGTTAAAGGCCATGAATCTATTTTTTTTCCATATTTATTTATCACTCAAAAGCGTTTTCCTACATTGGTCATTGGCTTGCAGCCTCCATGTTACAAGTGATGCTGTGAGATTTTATGTTTGTTTTATCTTAAATAACCTGAACCTGTTTGATCAAGGCATGCCACTGTTCTGACTTGTCCAATTTTATTTATTTTTATCTTGCATCAAAATCCTGTCTATTCATTGTATGCATTTGAAATATAGAGTTGGCTTCTGTTTTAATGTACCCAAGTGTTCCTAAAATAAAAAGTTTAATATACAGGTTTGTTTAATTTCTTTTTATTAATTAACCACTTGTAAACTTATGGTCACTGTTCTTTTTTATAAATATAGGATTTGTATTAAATCTATATTCATTGAATCGAATTGGGAATCGAAAATCGAATTTAGAATCGAAAATTGAATTTAGAGCTATCGAATCGAATTGGAACATCTGAATCGATACCCTGCCCTTCAGTCAGTACATAACATTGTAATGAAGATTCCTTGTGTTTTTGGAAACCTTGTTTTAATATACGTTGATTTTATTTTGACGTGTGCAGAACAGCACAACAGTGCTTCTGTGATCCCTGTTGCTAGTCTGTCTCTGAATGCTTGTTCTCTCTTAAAGGGTGAATGGGCAGTACATCATGGAGGGGTTGGCATCCAGTTTTCTCTTCACCATGGGAGGCCTTGGCTTCATAATTCTGGATCGCTCTAATGCACCCAACATTCCCAAGCTCAACCGTTTCCTCCTGCTCTTCATCGGCTTTGTCAGCGTGTTACTGAGCTTTTTCATGGCCAGAGTCTTCATGAGAATGAAACTGCCGTAAGTCACTACACTTTACATTAGCTTTTTAAACATTTATTTTAGGGCTGTCAAAAGATTAATCGCGATTAATCGCATCCAAAATAAAAGTTTGTGTTTACATAATATGTGTGTGTACTGTGTATAATTATTTTGTATATATCAATACACACACATGCATGAATATATTTAAGAAATATTTGCATACATATACTGTATATATTTATATATAATTTATATTATATATAAATATAATTTTTTTATATATAAATTACAAATTTTTCTTAAATATATACAAGCATGTGTGTGTATTGATATATACAAAATAATTATACACAGTACACACACATATATTATGTAAACACAAACTTTTATTTTGGATGCGATTAATCGCGATTAATCTTTTGACAGCCCTAATTTATTTATGTTTATATTGTATTACACTATTACAGTGGAAACACCTACTGATTATTTAATATTATTAGGGGCCAAGCATATATTCGTCATCTTCCACATTTGAGACTATGGCAACCCATAGAATTGTAACTTTTTAACTGTTAGGGATAGAAATTCTTTTTTCCTCTGATTTCTTGGCTCGAGACAACTCCTAGAACATTGCTCAGATCATCTTCAGACCAATGCCGACAAAAAGTTAAGAAATTGAACTTAATTAGTCAAGGCAACTGGTTCTCGAATAACGTGCAAACAAATTTGACGAAGAGCATGTCAAAGTGAATGTGAGGCTGTAATTCTGCACTGCTTTTAGTGTCCAAACTTGGTGTGTGCTATGACAACCATGACCTGAGGAGCAGATTTGGCAAAGTACCACCTCAGGAGATATGAAAAATAGATATTTTTGCAATAACTTCTGTAAGGTTTGGCCAAAAATCACATCTCTTTAGATTCAGTACAGCATACCAAGTCAAACGACATCCAATTTTCCTACAACCTACATTTTGTGCATCAACCATTTTGAATATGGTTTATGAACGTATTGGCGTATCGTTACGAAACTTGGTATGTGTCTTCGACATGATGCCTTGAGATACTCAAAAAGTTTCACGCATTAAACATTTTAATTACATTTCAAATAAATGCTAATAGCTTTTAATTTATTTTTCCTATTGTCACGTGACTGTTATCGGTATGACTCATGATGTAAGGAATATATCAAGACCAATGATACTAGGGCTGTCAATCTTCCTCTATAATACTATTCGAATTCCATTCCTTATTTTATTTAATATTCGAATAATATTCGAATATTAAATGCTCAAATTCATCCTATTATTAAAGGGATACTTCAGGATTTAGCATTAAGCTTTGTATTAGTAGAAAACCTGTAGTATTTTCGAATTACCATGCTTTCCACCCTCATATCCCCCTGAGAGGAGAGATTTGTGTATTTTTTGTCTGGAAAAAATCCTCCGATGACGCAAAAATCGTCATTTTGCGTCATCGGAGGATTTTCTGTCCTGAGGCTAAAGACTACAGCCAGTAGAAGGCGTTGTTCCGCATGTTTTCAGCCCGTCCATACAGGGTGGGATCTCACTCACAGAATGTACACACAGTCAGCCGTCTTTCTTTGGAAGCTAAGCTAGCAGGCTCTTGTTCTGTGGAGAAAGCTGAATAGTAGGAGAAAGCTGAGTAGTAGGAGAAAGCTGAGTAAGTAGGGGTTACCATCCTCCTTTTTCCTGACTTGTCCGGCGGGCGAGATCGTTCAAAATGTCCGGGATTCGGCTTTTGCTTTCTGCGGTCGCCATTCATTGTTTACATGCACACCTCTTGTTTCAATCTAACTGAATTCATTCCGATCGGTGAATCTGAATGTTGTGTTTACATGAACGCTAAACAAGTGATCGGTTGATGTGCGTTTTAACATTGCTAAGAAAATTCCCGCACCTCCGTTGCGAGACCGGCGCGTCTCAGTAATCACGCCACCGGCCTCGCGCCGTTCTCCCGCGGCCGTCAGTCTCGTCCTGCTCGCCACAGTAAACATGTTGAATGGCGACTGTAGAATGCAAAAGCCGAATCTCGGACATTTTGGGCGATCCCGAAATCCCAGGTAGACTCGTCACGGAGACTCACTGGTAGCCTAACCTTGCTTTAAACTTTTCAAACTCCTCCTAGACCGTTGATCCAATTTTTACCAAATTTGATTCAGATCATCTTCAGACCATGCCAGCAAAAAGTTATGGTATGGTGATACACCAAACCGTTATCGTTTATCTCATTAACTAATTTGATAGCCAAACGGAATCCTAGGCTGTATCTCTGCAATGGTTTGGGATATTGACACCAAACTTTGTGTGTGCCATTAGCCGCTTTTCCACCATTGGGCCAAACCTTTCTCGTTGCTTAACTGTTACATTCCGTGCCGATCCAGCGGTACAGATCCAGGTTAATTTTTCAATGTGGGGCTTATAACAGAGCTCTGTGCAATGTAATGCAAATGCGTCAGTTGTCGCCTTGGTAACGCAAGAGTTTACAGACATTTACATTTACATTTAGTCATTTAGCAGACGCTTTTATCCAAAGCGAGTCATCATGAAGAGGCAAAAACAACAACAACGCAAGAAGTGCTCAAAATACGAAGTTCAGGCATTATTCAGAGTAGCATTAAGCCCGATAAGTGAGGTTTTAACCCTCTGGGGACCAAAAACGCGCCCGCGCGTTTTGCTCGTTTTTTTTTTTTAGCAATGAAAAATAAACACAAAATGCTCTGTTAATTTTGATCTTTCATTTTCGTGTAATACATCAATCGATCCTGTTCAGTTTCTATTTTTTTTCTGTATACTCACAATAAAAATAAAGTGTTTTGCTTTTTGACAAATAAAGAAAAATTAACATGATGCTATTTCTGCCTTCTCTCTGTCAGTAAACTCCCATTTGAAACGCGTTCGAAAATGATCTATAACTCCGCGAAAATTCAGTCAAACAGGCAAACAGACCCACGGGCATAAAGCTTGAGATCGCAGCTTTTAAATGAAGTAATTTATATAAAAAACAAATATTATCAGCTTCTGTAATCTGTATAAAAAGAGAGCGACTCCAGTCGAGCTCATTACGAGCCATTCAAAAGTAATTTGACCACGCCCCGGAGAGCGCGTGCTATTCAAACGCAAATTCTGAGAACCATTTCAGTCTGTGAAACGCCCCCACATCAGCTGTAAACAAAGAGGCATAATATAGCCTACCTTATGGAGAAAAGTTTCCGTGCTGATATGAGGAGCAATATGAGGAGCAGATCCCGCTGAGGAGTGAGGTAGGCTAAGTTATCCTTTCTCAAGTGTTAATGTGGAATAACGTTATGGAATAACGTTAGGCCTATGTAAACAAAAAGATAAATCGCGTTTCTATAATATGAATCGCGTTTCTGTGAGATGAATGAAGGGTACATATTTGTAAAGACTGTTTAGCCTAAATATGAATCGCGTTTCTGTGAGATGAATGAAGGGTACATATTTGTAAAGACTGTTTAGCCTAAATATGAATCGCGCGTCTGTGTGTGAAAGAATAAACTGCTTTGCTATAGCCTACTGAGATGAGTAAAAATCGACTGAAATATGTTGAAATAAAATGTATTTGTATAAGCAACGTATTAAACTGCAAATTAACATTTATAGGCTATGCCCTAATATTTCATAAAAACAACGTTACAGTCAGGCGAAGTATGAAAGACAACATTTTGTTGACTAGATTTGGGTACAGTTTTTACTGTAGAATAGACTGTCACATCAAATAAGCTTTTCTGCTCATATATATATATATATATATATATATATATATATATATATATATATATATATATATATATATATATATATATAAAAAATACTATTTTGTCAAAAATAAAGTCATAGACTAAGATGTTCCAATGTTGGCTATATTCAAACTAATGAATACATATGATAAAATGTAGGCCTATAATCTTTTTTTTTTTTACAAAGAAAGAGTACTTTTTTGCAGAAATATTGCTGAAATTGTAATTATTGTTGTAATTGTAACCTTTTTAATAAAATAGCAAAACATATTTACAAGATAGATGTAAGCAAAATCTTAAATGGTCAATATAAGTCTTCTTCAAAATATATATTTTGTCCTTGCATTGTGGCTCAGTCAGTGTCACACCTGAATGAATGGCTAATTATGCAGAGTCATTATGCAGAGTGGGTGGTAACATTGTAATCTAAGGTGTAAACTACTCCTCCCCCTCGCATATTGGCTTTCCAAGCAAAACCTGTTTTACACCATTTAAATCAATGTATTTTTTTTTGTGAACGATAAAGCAAGACTATTTTCACATAATTTTGAAGCTAGAACTCGAAGAGACAACATCCATTAGTCAAAAGTCTTGTGGGCACATATTTTGCATGAGTTTTGTGGTCTTATTTCAGCAACTTTCATTTTAATTTTTTTAAATAACCACGCATAAACATTATTCTCTTAAAAATACAAACATCTACATACATGTTGCTCGCATATTATGGTAGGCCTGTTTGTGCTATATAGAGTGAATTTACACCTTTGCCATTAACATGTTTATAAATAACTGAAAAAAGCACAAATGTCAGAGCATGTCAGAACATCTCAAGGGCCCCAAAAACAGCTTGGTCCCCAGAGGGTTAAAGGGAAAGGTTTTATTTTTATTTATTTTTATTTTATTTTTTTATATGAAGTTAAGTGCTCACGGAAGAGATGGGTTTTCAGCTGTTTTTTGAATGTTGTCAGGGATTCTGCATTCCGGATGAGGGTGGGGAGAGTGTTCCACCAGCATGGAACTGTGAATGAGAATGTTCTGGAAAGTGATTTTGTGGCTTTCTGTGATGGAACCACGAGACGTCGCTCGTTGATCGATCGTAGGCGTCTGGTAGGGATGTAGGCTCGTAGGAGTGAGTGAAAGTAGGAGGGAGCTGAGCCTGTGATAGATCTGTAAGCAAGCGTCAATGCCTTGAACTTGATGCGAGCAGCGAGAGGTAGCCAGTGCAGAGAGATGAACAGAGGGGTGACGTGGGCCCTCTTGGGCTCGTTGAAGACAAGACGAGCTGCAGCATTCTGGATCATCTGTAGAGGTTTGGTTGCACATGCTGGAAGTCCGGCCAGAAGAGCATTGCAGTAGTCAAGCCTAGAAATGACCAGGGCCTGGACGAGAAGTTGTGTTGCGTGCTCAGTTAGGAAAGGCCTGATCTTCCTGATGTTGTGCAGCGCAAACCTGCATGATCGAGCTGTCTTTGAAATGTGATCTGTGAAGGTCAGCTGGTCATCAAACGTTACTCCCAGATTTCTGACCGACCTTGATGGGGTGATTGATGATGAATCTAGCTGGATGGTGAAGTCGTGCTGTAGAGATGGATTGGCAGGGAGGACGAGAAGCTCAGTCTTTGCCAGGTTGAGCTGCAGGTGATGTTCCTTCATCCATGTGGAGATGTCCGCCAGACAGCTTGAGACCCGTGCAGCTACTGTGGGATCATCTGGTTGAAATGAGAGGAAGAGCTGTGTGTCATCAGCATAGCAGTGGTAGGAAAAACCGTGTGCCTGTATGATGTGTCCCAGTGATGTAGTGTAGATGGAGAAGAGGAGGGGACCAAGAACTGAACCCTGGGGAACCCCTGTGGTCAGTTGATGTGCTCTGGATACCTCGCCTCTCCATGCGACCTTGAAGGACCTACCTGTGAGATAGGACTCAAACCAGTGGAGTGAAGTTCCTGTGATGCCCAGTGATGGACATAAGGACATAGGGATCTGATGGTTCACAGTGTCGAAGGCAGCAGACAGATCCAGGAGAATGAGGAGTGAAGATTTGGAAGTAGCTTTTGCAATCCGTAGGGCTTCTGTGACCGACAGTAATGCAGTCTCAGTTGAATGCCCTTTCTTGAAGCCAGATTGGTTGACATCCAGCTGGTTGTTTAGAGACAAGAAGGATGTTACTTGGTTGAAAACAGCTCTTTCAAGTGTTTTCGCAATGAATGGTAGGAGAGAGATAGGTCTGTAATTCTCTACAAATGATGTGTTAAGTGTTGTTTTTTTAAGCAGTGGAGTAACCCGAGCCTGCTTGAATGCTGTAGGGAAGGTGCCAGTATGGAGGGATGAGTTGATGATGTGTGTGAGTGCTGGTAGAAGTGTGGGAGAGATGGCTTGTGGAAGGTGTGAGGGGATGGGGTCTAGAGGGCAGGTGGTAGGATGACTGGAGAGGAGAAGTGTAGATACTTCTTCCTCGGTTAGCGGGGAAAAGGAGGACAGAGGGTTATTGGCTGTGGAAGGGGTCAGTCTGGGTTCCTGTGTGTGTGGAGCTGAGAATTGACTGCTGATAGTTGTTGTTTTGTTGGTGAAGAAGTTTGCAAAATCGTCGGCAGTTAAAGAGGAGGTGGGTGGTGGTGGTGGAGGTGGACAGAGGAGAGAGTTGAATGTCTTGAAGAGTAATCGTGTGTTGGAGGAGCTGTTGATCTTGTTGTGGAAGTATGAAGATTTTGCAGCATGAACATCAACAGAAAAGGACGAGAGGAGAGATTTATACATACTCAGGTCAGATGAGTCTTTTGATTTGCGCCATTTCCTCTCTGCTGCCCTGAGTTCGGTCCGGTGTTCACGAAGAACCTCAGATAACCAGGGATTAGAAGGAGTAGCGCGTGCTGGCCTGGAGGAGAGAGGGCAGATATTGTCTAGAGAAGAGGTTAGAGTGGAGCATAAGGTATCCGTTGCAGTATTCACATCCAGAGATGAGAATTGTGAGGGTGGGGGAAGAGAAGATGACACGGCAGAGGAAAGATGGGAGGGGGAAAGTGAGCGCAGGTTTCGCCTGAAGGTGACTGGTGGTGGGGTTGGTGGTGCAGGGGTAGCGAGTTGTAGACTGAAAGTAATGAGGAAATGATCTGAAACATGGAGAGGTCTCACCAAAATGTTGTCTGTGGTGCAGTTGCGTGTGTAAACCAGGTCCAGTTGGTTGCCTGATTTGTGAGTACCTGTGGTGATGTGTCGTTTGAGATCGAAAGAGGCTAGGAGAGAGGTGAAGTCTGTTGCATGTGGTTTTTCGAGATGAATGTTGAAGTCACCGAAGTGGGAAATGTGTTGAAACACATGTTGATTAGGGTGAACATTAAGATAAGAAGTGGAAAGGGAAAAGGAGATACTTAAGTGCCTTTCTGGTGTCCTTGCTCGGTGGAGTCGTGCAGGTAGAGTCGCTGGTCTTTACCCGAGTCGGTCTTCACACGAGGAGGCTGAACACGAGAGCTGAACGCTTCCGCTGACGCTTCCGCGACAGCGCGCAAATTACATAGATATAGATATAATGCTATCACCGCTTGAGTGAGGACAGCTGTCTCGGTCCGGCAATTAAGTCAAATAAAGCGAAAATGGGGCAAATCGAAACTGCTAGGAGCAAAGACTTAAGTGCAAATTAAACTGCAATAATAATTTTCACACGCGGCTGTTTCTTAATGTAGCAACGCGTCTAAATAAAATACAGAATTATGTGAAGTTAAAAATACAAAATAAGCAGAGAATCGAAGATAGGCTTACCTTGACTTAAACACAACACTGAAATAACAAGAGAACTCAGTATTCTAAAAAACCACTTGCGCGCTCTTGACGTGCGTCTTCTGCTGACCGCTGGTCCTATGAGATGTAAATGAAATATGAGATAAATGAGATAAATATGAGATAAATGACATATGAGATGTAAATGAAAATAGATGTAAATGATAAATGAATTCATAAATGTAAATGAAAATAGCGTTTAATTTTGTGATAGTTCACCCAAAAATGAAAATTCTGTCATCATTTACTCACCCTCAAGTTGTTCCAAACCTGTATGAGTTTCTTTGTTCTGCTGACAACATGAGGGTGAGTAAATGATGACAGAATTTTCATTTTTGGGTGAACTATCCCTTTAACTTGTGTCGCTTAGCCAGCTACAAAGAAACTGTTAGCCAGTCAACAGACAAGCAACCAATCCTGAGTGGCGATGTCACTACACACATTCTACCAACACGGTTCAGAATGGTTTCTTAACGGTTTGCAATCGTGCCATGCCGAACCAAGCTGAAGTAGAAATATAACTGGAACTTTTCCTTATCGTTCTTAGAACCATTTGGCCCAACAGTGTAAATGTGGTTATTGTCATCCCACACTGACCACGCCACATCAGTTTGGTGACAGCGCCACCTATTGTTAAAAGTCATAAGTAATTAAATCATATTAAAAGTGATTCTACTGTATTTATGATTTGTACCTGTTTTGGCTCAAATAATCTAAAACTGTCTTTAATTACTTATTGTAGTAGCTGTTGTGCTTGGTCCATTAATTGCTGCTTGCAGCTATATGTTGTTGTTATTCTCAGTGTATAGCAGGGAGATAGCAGCAATGTTTTAGCAGTTTCTTTAAAACTGTATACATGCATCCTAGTTTGGTTTAAGATTAATCTCTGTTGTCTTTCTTTTGATGATTAACAGAATGTGTTTGTCTTGCAGTGGTTACCTTATGGGTTAAAGCTGCAATATGGCATAATCCGCTGGAGAGATTAAAGAGAACATACAGAAAACCATTTCAGTGCCAAGGACTCAATCAAACGCTGATCAATTATTTCCACTGGCAGAAATCTCCTCCCTTATTGTTTTTTTTTTTTTTTTTTTTTTTTTGACACATGCAACTTGTCTAGTAGGACTCTTATTTTGCTAAATTTACTTCTCGACATTGCTGATAAAAACATCTTATCATATTTCTTTAAAGTCCAAAGGGTGGTCAGTATTATATTGATGCCCTTGAAAATCACTGTTGTGGTCAAGCTAAATCCATTTTGGAATATCTCATTTTACTGTAGACAGCCTGCTCTGTGAAAAAAAAAAAAAAAAAAAAAAAAAAAAACCTTGACTGTGGCTGTTTGATGTGCAGTTTTTTTCTATAATAAACAAATGTACTTCCCACAAAACTTTTCAAAGTTTGAATTATTTGATTTTTGTAAATTTCACTTTGTGAAATCAGTTTAGAAAAATGAAAAGATTATTTAAAATGGAAGCCTCTTTTAAAGTTTAAATATTTTTATTTATTTAATAGATTTACTTACATTGTCACCTTAGATGTTTTGATAACTTTCAAACACTAGAGAGCAGCACTGAATAGACTGAACTTTCTTTTTTTTTTATTGCAAGAAAAGAAACAGCACTGCATTTTGACTACACTAACATAAAATGAAAAGGAAAGAGAGAAAAAAAAGAAAAAACAATTACACCTCAACCAGTAAGAAAAATAGTATCATAATTCTTAAACTCATTGATAACAATAAGAACGTTTGAGAAAAGTTTCTTAAGAGATTTTACAATAAGGGAGATCTCAGCGATAAAGACATCAAATCTAGGCAATGTATTGAGAAGTTTGAGAAGAAAAGTTTTGCATGTAGCACAATTTCCAATCAAGTAAAACTTGTTGGTGAAATTTAGAGAGCGAAATCTGTAATATAGAAGGGGTGAAATTACATTTTAAAAGAAACTAAACCACCTAATATACTAAATATGGTATTGGGGATATAGTACCAAATTGAGTCATTACTACAAAGAACTTTTTTTTAACCAACTAATTTCAAAAGAGCTGATTAATTCCTTAAAATGTTCAACTTTCAGTCCACCCTCAGACCGTCTATTAGACAAAACACATTTCCTACCTTTGTGAGATCTGTTCTTCCAAATAAACTTCAATAACATTTTGTCAGTATCATCACAATTGTCACTAACAAATAAGGATAGAGAGGGATAAACACAACAGACAAACCCTCTGCTTTGGATACAAGATCTCTACCATAGATTGACAGGTCTCGTTGTAGCCAACAATTAAAGATTGTTCTAGTTTTCATTATTTTAGATGAAAAATTAAGTTGTTGGCAGACCAATCTATCTTAAGGAAAATCCTCAGGTATATGGTGTATCAATGGTTGTTGAGTATCATAAAGACAAAAAAAGTTTGCACTTTGATAAATTTAAATATAAACCTAAGGGCTTCAGAGAAAGATTTAAGGTAACACTTTATTTTGATAGTCCGTTTGTTGAGACTTTACTAGTTATTAGAAGCCATTCAGTAGCTTTTCAACAGTGCATCAGTTGACATTCAACAACACTGTTTCAACAGACAAGTAACATACGTTCAACTGACTGCCTATAGACTATAAGGTACAATTCAAGTGTGTGTTAATCTACAGATTTTACAAAAAAGTGTCTGTTGACTGTCAATATTATTTTGCAACAGGTTATTAACCAATTGTCGACTAACTTTCAATTGTCAACTAACTTTCTGTAGATTGAGTTCCAACAACTCAAGATCAATCTGTCAGTTAAAAGTCAACAGTCATGTCAGCATATGAAGTATATGATACTGTATATCCTACTCAAGGGGTCTCATATGCATCAAATTAATGATTATTTTAGCTGATTTAAAACTGTTTTTAAAAAATTGTTAACCATTTGTAGATAATCTGTTGATAGTCAACTAAAGATTAGATCTGTTGCTTGTCAACAAATAAATTGTTTATGATCAGTAGACTATTAATAGACATTATCCACTAAGTGTTAGTAGATACATTTTAGGACTATCTAATTAAAGTGAAAAACAGTTTATATCAGTAGAAAGTCTATAACCTATCAACAGATTGAAAAAACATACTTTTTTTTGTACGTTTGGATAGATGCTGAAACGTAGCCTATGATACAGACATGTCTGCAACGTAGAATTATTACGAATTCACAGCTACAAAACGTTTACGAATCATAAAGATATCTGTATCATTTCCCTTATACTGTTTTATAGATAAATGTAAGTTCCCTTAACCCTACTCCCAAACCTAAATATAAATTACTCATTTTATACAGAATATAAAAAGAATAAAACACTTTATGGACAGAGATGTGTAGGGAAATGCCAGTTTTATTAATAGCATTAAATATATATTTTGAGCCACTAACATTAATCCTACTCCTGCCCCTAAACCTACCCATAACCATTTCTTAAAAATATGCAGGCTAAAATTATGAAGAAAAACAACAGATGTGCAGTGTAATCATAATAATTTAATTTATTGCGCAAATGTAAATCGGTACCAAAAGTCGCTCAAATGACGATGTGTTGTAGTTCTCTCTGGCAGTATATAATAGTTTTGTATAAGGGACAGAGCAGAATTTAAGTTATTAATCCATGAAAATGTTAACCCAGCTTCCCTCTGCGTGAAGACGGCGCGCGCGCTTCTGCATTTCAACTGAAACACGGCATGCTGCAATCTGTGACGAAGCAGGCGAGAGCCAATGAGCGTTTGATATCACTGCCGTAAAACATGTCGTAACGCTTCTTGAGGGCGCAATTTTTGAATTTAAATTCATCACGAGCGCGGGATTTGACATTTACGGTCGCTGCTGAGAATGGAGATGGAGATAGCTGGATGTGGATGAAGGGCTGAATTTGGATCTGTTTCTTGCTTGCGTATGGATTATAAAGATTTGGATTACATCTAACGTTACGTTAGCTAATAAAAATTATGTATTTTGTTAATTTGTATTGTGTTTTGGTGTATTATGGTTATGGAGAAAACGCCTTTTGTGTCTCACCGTAACGTTAAATAAACTAAATGTTACAAAATGGTTAAACGATTAAAGAAGGTATTGTTAAGGGTTTAAACTATAGTCTTGTCTGTTAATCCTCCGAAGCGAGTTTGCAGCAGGAACAGAGATTATTTCTTAAATGAGTAGCCTAACTGTTATAACGTTAAACTGCATTTAATAAATGCGATTTTCTGTCAAACTTACTGTCATGAAAGGCTAAATGTATTAATTAATAATTATTGTTATTTGTTGTTTATAACTTTTGATCTTGGCGTCGGGCATTTGAAATGATGTAGAGTAGACTATTGAGAGTTTTTTCACATAATCAGATGGTTCAGATGTGATCGTGATATCCTAGTAAATAATGGGTTGTATTATTATTATTTTTTTATTATTTAATAAAAGTGATTTTTTTTTTCTCTGATGTGCTGGCCATAGTGTTTGTTCTACTTCAGTCAGGTTAGGTATGCAATCTGTTGATAGGTTATAGACTTTATACTGATATCAACTGTCTTTCACTTTAATTAGATAGTCCTAAAAGATATCTACTAACACTTAGTGGATAATGTCTATTAATAGTCAACTGATCATAAACAATATATTAATCTGTTGATAGGTTATAGACTTTCTACTGATATAAACTCTTTTTCACTTTAATTAGATAGTCCTAAAATATATCTACTAACGCTTAGTTGAGAATGTCTATTAATAGTCTACTGATCATAAACAATTTCTTTGTTCTTTGTTCTAAGCAAGCAACAAATAAGCAACTACATGTACCTTAGATGAGAAATTGACGTGGAAAAGTCATATATTGCATGTAAAAAATAAGATGGGAAAAAGCCTATTTATTTTGAATAAGGTTAAATACAGTTTACCGTATAATACAATGAAAATGTTATATTGTTCAATGATTTTGCCTTATTTAAACTATTGTGTAGAAATATGGGGAAATACATATCATAGCAACATTATGCCTTTATTTATTTCACAGAAAAGAGCCATTCGCATTATTTTCAAAGCAGGATATAGAGACCACACAAATCCACTCTTTATTAGGTCAGGATTATTAAAACTTAAAGACATTGTAGAATTACAAACTCTATTAGTGATGTTCAAAGCTAGAAGCAAAGCTCTTCCACATGACTTACAAGTTATTTGTTTTTACTTCTGAAGATGGAAATCACAGACGGCCGTATGACTTTAAACATCTAATAGCAAGAACAAACTTGAAACAAATGTGTTTGTCTGTTGCTGGAGTAAAAGCATGGAATTCTCTAAGGAAAGATATAAAAAGTTGCAAAAATATTTTGGAATTTAAAAGGAGTTATAAAAAGAAACAACTTGAATTATATCAAACTGAATTTTGATTTTGTTTGTATGTGATCATTGTAAAACGTTTAAACAAATATTAGATATGTTGGAGTTTGGGTGATGGTGGAGGGAATAATGCTAATGCCATCTACTATTTATGTTAATATATTTTGGGTGATGCTAATGTCATCTACTGTAAATGTTAATAAATTTTGGGTGATGGTGGAGGGAACAATGCTAATGCCATCTACTATTTATGTTTATAAAGGGGGCAGATAAATATAAGAATATTATTCTTCCATCTGCTCCTTTCTGATCATGGAAATGTAAAGGAAAACTCAAATGAATTGTATGTGCCTTGTACAAATAATGCATTTTCATGAAAGGAATAAAAGATGAATGAATGAATGTAATCTTTAGTTGACTATCAACAGATTATCTACAAATGGTTAAAACATTTTTAAAAACAGTTTTAAATCAGCTAAAATAATCATTAATTTGCTGACATGACTGTTGACTTTTAACTGACAGATTGATCTTGAGTTGTTGGTACTCAATCTACAGAAAGTTAGTTGACAATTGAAAGTTAGTCGACAATTGGTTAATAACCTGTTGCAAAAAAACATTGACAGTCAACAGGCACTTTTTCGTAAAATCTGTAGATTAACACTTGAATTGTACCTTATAGTCTATAGGCAGTCAGTTGAACGTATGCTACTTGTTTGTTGAAACAGTGTTGTTGATTGTCAAATGATGCACTGTTGACAAGCTACTGAATGGCTACTAATAAATAAAGTGTTACCAGATTTAATAATAGTGCGAATTTGACTTTGGTCTTTAAGAAATATCGGCCAGTTGAGATATTTTAAATTCTTTACCAGATGATGTAAATTCATTCTATATTAGAGATACCTTTTAAACTGGGATTTTGTTAAATATTAATTGATAACAATTCAAACAGCTAGAAGAAAAAGAAATGGGGAAATGGGGCAACCTCGGTGCACTCCTCTATCACAATTAAAGCGTTTAGTAATTTGAAAGCCAACCAAAACTGAGAAATTAATGTCATATAAAGCATTCTCACCATGTTGATTAAAGTACATCCAAAACCAAAAACGCTGAGATATTTAAGCAAAAAATGG
The DNA here is from genome assembly GCF_951802725.1 of Rutilus rutilus. NCBI lineage: Eukaryota > Metazoa > Chordata > Actinopteri > Cypriniformes > Leuciscidae > Rutilus > Rutilus rutilus. The sequence goes on along the minus strand of NC_140211.1, from coordinate 44,159,603 downwards.
CGTTCTAAAGAGTCAAATGCTTTATAAAAATCCAAAAACATTATAACAGCATCTGAATCCATATTCTTTGAATAATCAGTGAGATCCAGAAATAATCTTATATTGGAGCTATGTCTATTTTTCATAAATCCATGTTGTATTTCGCCAATTAGGCTATACCATTAAGGCCTGATTTTAAACGAACTGCAAATATTAAAGCAAGTGATTTATAATCAACATTTAACAGCGATATTGGTCTCCAGTTCTCAGTTAAAAGTGGGTCTTTATCGGTTTTGGGAATCAGAGTAATAAGACCTTGCTTCATTGTGGAAGTCATCTGTCCTTTTCTAATATGTTTTTTAAACAAACTAGGTTGCATTAAGACATCCCAAAAATGTAAATAAAATTCAACGGATAGACCGTCAGTGCCTGGAGATTTTCCTTGCTTCATAGATTTCAGTGCATCCTCAATTTCAACAATAGAGATATCAGAATCACAAACTTGCTTAAAATCCTCATTAATACCTGAAACCTTACCATGAATACTCAAAAGAAAATCATCACATTTTTCTTGAGAAAACTGAGAAGTATAAAAAAAATTGTAAAAGGAGTAGGCTATACAAAGGTTGAGATCATTCATGGATCTGTACATAAAACACCATTAATAGAATAGACTGAACTGGAATAAACAGTGCTGCATGGATGACATATTTTTGTAGGCCAAAACCCAGAAATGAGTTAGCATTTTAGCAGTACCGGTTTCATCATTCTGAAGTCAATGTTTTTGGTTAAATGCCTGAAAAAAGGTCTGAGGATAACACAAGCTCAAGATATTTTCACGTTTTATTCTACAACATGAAATACATCATTAATACCCCATTGTGATTATTATTATTATTATTATTATTATTTTTAGAGTTTTTACTTGTCTTAAAAGGCAGGTTGCTAACAATGGGCAAAAGGGGGAGTACAGAGGTTGTCAGGGCCATTAAATGTCATCATGCCGAACAGGTAAACTCATCTGATCACTAGCCTCTTTTATTTATTTATTTATTTTATTTTTTTGCAATAATTCAATGCCAATTGAAAAAAACCTATTGGGTTTTTGTCAAGGGAACCAGGGTGATGCTACCTTCTGGGTGGGCCTAGAAAAATATGTCACCACTGCAGCACTTTGGTTGCAAGCATCCTGATTGAAGACAGAATTGTACTTTGAAACAATGTTATCTGGGTCTCTGTATTTTTATTGAAATGGAAATGATTAATTTTTTAAGTTTAATCTTTTGATGAGATACCTAACAATAAACTGATGATTATTTTTCTAGATGCCATTTTAAATATTCTAAAAAGGATCTTTCATTCTACATTTTTCCCCTCCATGTTGCCTTTTATCTAGACTGAGGGTGTTTTCCACTGCATTACTATTCGACAGGAGTGATTCTCCAGCTGTTTTACTGTGGCAGACATCAGCAGAACCTGCTGAAGTGCGCATTTGTTCAGGTTTGCGTACAGTTGAACAGGCTGTTGTAAAACAAGCAGTGTTGAAGCAGTGCCTAATTTGGTGTAGATGCATTTAAACTATTATCTATAGTCTCTCCCACAAAACTAACCAGCTCCAGCAGGTGTCACTGGTCACAACACAGAAAACCATAATGCCATGTACATACAATGATTTATTAGCTTCTTATCACTCTTTTGTTCCTTTTTAGTCCTTTATAGCTTTCTGTGTGTGAAAGCTAATACCAACATCATTATCGTATTGGATAGTTTTATTTCACTGAGAGGTAATATTTTACAGTTCTGAATGGCACCACTAAAATATATGGCAATTTAATGTTCAAACAGTGTAATTGTAGATCCATTAAAACATGGAAAATGTTACAGACATAATTAAAAAGTAATTTAAAGCAGTTGTTTCCCCTGATGTTTCATTAGGTTCTTAGTCTCTTGTTGTTTTTTTTGCTGTGAGGTATTGTGCTGGCGTGCTTGTGGCTGCTGCCATTTGAAGCATGAACCAGGCCATTTTCATCACTGAGTTCCTTGGGACCAAAAGGCAAAGAACAGAAGATCTTGGTTGTTTGATTCCCTTTTGATTCTACGTTAAGTAGTCTATAACATAACCTGCGAGTTTACCTTTCGCTTACTGTGTCCATTCTCAGAGATTACTGCTTCATGCATGTGAAGGCCCAAAGCCCTTTCTAAGTCTAAAACAAAAGAATAAAGCACAAATTACCATGAGGCATATGAACCAAAATTAATTTGTGTTACTAAAATTACCTGTCAGAATTTGGTCAATCTTCTCCACGGCAAGTTCAGCATCTTCTCTAGTGAAGCACATAGGAGGCTTGAACTTCAGAACGTTGCGGTGTGGGCCATCAGCACTGAGCAGAATCCGCTGCTCTTTTAGTCTTTAAAAAAAAAAAATAATAATAATATACAGTATATATATATATATATAACATTTTTTTGAAGGTCCATTCTTATTCGCCCCCTTTCTGTGTAGTTCTATATTTATATTATTTAATTATATTTGAAAGGTAGGGTAAGCAATGTTTTTCATAAATAGTTATTGTTATAATGGTTGAAACACCCTTCACATCCTGATAGCAAGCAATAATAGAAGTGGTCTAAATATTAAAACGTACATATCATCTGTGGAAGTCTCGGGACCAAAAAAATTTTGTCTAATTTTGCCCTACCTGCCTGTCGACCATTGTATTTCCATACGCAAACATCACACGTCATCAGCGCGTTCCATGAGGCTATGCAGAGCTGTAGACAGACAGTCACCAAGCGCCACAAACAGCAGCCATCTTTTACCGTTTCTCCTGAACCAAAACAACAAGCTTATGCTGTCTTCATGCCATGTCCTAACTACCGTAATGAAGAGATGGCGACTCGTGACATTCGACTCGGAACTGTTTTTCCGAGTAGGAATTATGCATTTCTATGGCAACACAACCAACGCCCAAATTAATGCAGTAGTCGGGTGGTACAAGTCAGAGCTCTCTACGTTTTTTTACGTTCATTATTATTGTTATGTTGTTAGAGACATGGTAATTTAAAGCTGTCTCTCGTGACGCTTTACAGACTCTGCTCTGGCTGTGCGTGATCATGTGTTTTGAAGGAGGCATGCCTTTGAAGGGAGAGTGGGATCTTATGCTTTCAAAGCTAGCTTGCTATTGCTAGCCTCTCTGAAATTGCCTACCCTACCTTTAATGTGCCAAGTTATGTGGCTAGGCTATGCATCTTATGCATGATATGCTCATAAACCTATTCAACTTTCCTAAAAAAAAAAAATTTCCTCTTTTTAATTCATGACTCATTCTCACCTGTAAATAACATCCTGAGCTTCAGCTGTGGCAGGTGTTCTCTTATCCCGGTTTCTTACCAGCTCCAACCCAACAAACAGGCCACGGCCCCTAAAAAAACAAAATGTTTGACCTGCAACTTTAAACTTCCTGGCAATGTGTGTTCCAGACATACTTCCGTCAGCACTATTACAAGTGTACCACCTTCACAAACAACCCCAGGGAAATGATTTACAAAAGACTTGCAACATAAAGAGGCCATGTAACTTCAATAATCTTATGCAAACATAGTCAAGGTTCCACTGTGGCACATTATTACTCACACTATACCTTTATTCACACTGCAGAGTTTGTCGGTATTAAAGAAATGATGGCATTATGGATCTGATCATGTCCATCAATTCCCGATTGTATAATTTTTAGAAGTTAGGAGGGAGTTAACCAACCTCACGTCACCCACTAAGGGGTGTCTTTTCTTCAGATCATCCAAAAGTTGAGTCAGGTAACCTCCGACATGCAGGGCATTGCCTTGGAGATCTTCCTTCTCAATTACATCTAGCACCGCCAATCCAATTGCACATGATACTGGGTTACCGCCAAACTAGAGGACACCAAGAGGACAACATTTTTCAGCCTTTTGCTTTTTGTGTTTCGTGTTTCATAAGCATTTTTGCTCTAAGCCCTATATCTGTTGCTCACACAGCTGGGGCCTCATTTATAAAATGTTGCGTAGAAGTCTTAGAATAATTTCTCAAATGTGCGTACACCTCTCTTCCAGATGTGAAATTCGTAAATTGCAAATGATCTTGAAATTGTGCGCAGCTAAATGATTTCATAACTCCGCCTTGTAAACGCTGCCTAATTAATATCATTAACATATAAAAGAGCACCAGTTCAAATCATTTACTTGAGAATGTTGATTTCCAAATACCTGTAGTAGCCTATTCCGGAAAAGTGCATACGTCTGCTTATACCCTGACGTGGCGTTCAAAGACCGTTTTTATAAACATGAATGGTGGTGTGGATTTTAGCATACACACACTCTAAGTCAAATCTGTACGTACGTATATGTTATAAATGAGGGCCCTGTGAACAACACAAATAGGTTTATTTTCAAATGTTGTTTCAGTCTTAATCTGTATTATTTCATGCCTGCCATTGTCAAAATATGTTTTCTTTTTGTCCTCACTGTGTTGAAGTACTCCATTCCAGATGACATGAAGCTTTCGGCAACCTCTCTTGTGGTAATCACACATGACATTGGATGACCATTTCCAATAGGTTTGCCCATTGTAACAATATCTGGTACAAAATCTTCTCCCTGTAGCTGGAAGGCCCAAAAGTGGGTGCCCACCCTGCCAAAGCCAACCTGGACCTCATCAGCAATGAAAATGCCTCCTGCATTTCTCACATGCCTGTGATAAAGCAAGAGTTGTGGTACACACAAATTGGAATGTATATGCATGCATATTTATATTCAGAAGCACGTATTTCACATGATACATGCATTAGACAAATGCACACTTGGATACAAAGTCATTCATAAATGGGCACAGCATAAAACATTATCATTTTATTAGCCCAAAATTATATATACAGACTATATACTGTAATATTTTTGGTAATTAAAAACAAAAATAAAACCAGTCAAAATTTCAATTAACGTCAAATTTAAGTATTAAAACCTAAAATTAAACAAGCAAATTTATAATGAATATGTGATAAAGGTTCTGCCAATTGTGTCTGTAAATTCAAGTAAGCTTAGAAAAGAGGAATGCAAATAGTACTATATTAGCCTATACCCTATAGATTAAATGTGTCACTTATTGGGTGAAGCAGAAGAGCTGCAATCATGTAACTAAAATGCTTCATTCAGAGCCAGTTAAGCACTTGATAGTACATACTGTGCCACTTTCTGGAAGTAGCCCACCGGAGGGATGACCTGCCCTCCGCAACTCTGCAGTGACTCAGCGATAAAAGCGGCAATCTACACAGGAAAAGATCACATGAGTCCCTTGTACCCTAGTGGAAATACGTGCAAGGTCCTACTGATGGAAGCAAACTTTTTAAAAGCTGCTTGAGATGACTATAACAGCCACTGCCATGATCAGAGCTGAAGAAAGCACAGAAAATACACAAAGAAACTCAGGAGGAAAACGGGCACATACGAGAACTTCATGCCATTTTGACACAGTTGCCATGATGTTTGGGCAATTCATTCACTGATCCTCACAGATTTACGTCAGTTCTCACTTCAGAAATGGGACTGTGTAATGACCCCTTATACTCCTGCAACAGAAGGTTAAGGGGCTTTTTGAAGATGCACATGCATTTCTGCAAATCATTGAGCCTTTAGGCATCGAGGAGGCAAGAATAATTCCCGTCTTTCCTCAACCTGGAGAGAGGGAAAACAACAACAGGTGGAGAGCAGAGGGAATGTGGGGAGGGAAAAGGAAAGGATAAGGAGGAATTCAGTCATTGATGGAGAATTTAAAAGATCACAGGAAATCACTGGCCGAAAAGATCATGTCAATGAATTTAAGGCAAGACACTAAAAGCAAAAACATTTTTTCATGCACTGGTCAATTTTGAGCTTTTGGGATATTTGGCTTTTCATAATGTGTTGTTTCAGACTAGTGGAAAGGAAGCATTTAAAATACACATGCAAGTATTACACTGTAATAATGACACCTTAAAATAAAGTGTAACTGTATTGAATGTATTGCTCTTATTGCATGTATTTTACAGTACATATCTTTAAAGGCCGTTCCTCAAAAGTTGTTTCTCATGCACTGAGCACGAAATCTCTACTTCAGAACTATTTACATGTACCAAACTTTACAGTTTTATTCTTATCTACAGTATATTCTGAAGGTTTTTACAGAGGAGTTTGCTCATATATTATTTGCCTGGTTTTTTTTTATTCCCAAAAACATGGTGATTTTATTTTTTCTGCCTGTTAATAGTATTTTCTGATTTATGGAGTGACACAAATAAATATCCAAAATCCCCTCGATAAAAAGTATTGACTCTAATATGTGAACCAAATGAAACAATTATGAGCCAGGCTTTATCCAATGTTCAGATTTCTGTTCTGGAAATGTGTTGCATATTTAAACATACCACCATACCTCCCCTGTTATCTGATGAAATTTTTTTTATTTGTCTTCCAAAATGTTATGAGTTATCTTTTTTTAATAAGAAGGGTATTGCCTTAAGACAGAGAGATGTCAATTGACTATATTCGTAAAGTAATCCACACAATTATCACTGCAAATTATAAATTGTAATTTTAAAAAGTAAGGTATGCAGTAATGGAATAAAGATTAAGGGTCCAGTCAGTGAATAATACTGAATTATGTGGATGTTAAATAACTTTGATGGACATTCACTCACCTTATGTCCCTTTTCATGGGCCTGTTCGATTACGTCTTTGACATTTTCAGCATAGGCAGTGGCAGGGTCTGGGTGGTCCTCACGGTATTTGCCTCTATAAATGTCTGGACTGAGAGCCTAAGGAATTATCACATTTATGAATAGTAAGTCAAAGTTTACAGTGCAGAAATAAATCTCTTCACTGTGCTGGAAATTTTAAATACAAGGTTTTATGTAATTTATTTATTTATTATTACTGGTATCATTTAAAATTATTTTTATTTGGTATCATTTATAAATTTAATTGCAAAAAAAAAAAAAAAAAAAGTCCTGTGACAATATGTATATTAAATGTATTTTCTGGGTGCGTAGATTCAGTTTACATGACATGAAACACAAAGGTAAGAATCCCCACACCAGGTAAATTAAAAGTAAAAGTGAGAAAAATATTTTTACAGAAAATACCATATGAAGTAACAACAAAATGTGCACTACAAAAAGTGACTGTGCGCAAAAAGAAAAAAAAAAACTTTTAAGCCCATCTTGGACTATCTTCATTGCTTAAATCTTTACAACATAAATCCACTGCATTTATACATTGTTCAAGGCACTAATTGCAAGCACCAAATAATTAACACAATTGGTAGAATGCTGGTTAATTGATTATATATTTAACGGATAATCGATGTAAATCCCACACACATGGCTGGAGTAATCCTTCACACATGCTCCAGCAACAAACAACTGAGGGGTGGGAAAGACTTCAAGCTAGAACGATTTAGAGTCTCATTAAGTCCAAAAGGTCGTTCAGTTTAAACCAACTTTCACAATATAGTACACTTTGTTCATTGTTAGAATATCTGTGGTATACATTAACAATGACACAAACAGATAGAACATGAACAGGGTGATTTTCTTCATTGAAATGTCTAGCAACTGGAGATTTTAAATCACCCCTACACAGAGAACTACAAATGTTCATTAATACAAGTATTAAGCTGTCTATTCGTTTTGCCCATGTACTGTAAACCATATGGACAAGTCGAAAGATAAACAACATTTGTGGATCTACAGGTTATGAAGCAAGTTATTCCAGCCTGATCTCACGGCAATTCATACGAGTTCTACGAGGTGGCTTATTTGTACGAATTCATACGACCTCAGTCGTACGAATTCGTAAGATTTTTGCTAAATCATACATATTTTACGAATTGCCCAATTCGTATGAATTCATATGAATGACCTACCCCTGACCCCGCCCCTAAACCTACCCATCACGTGGGTTTAGACAAATCGTACAAATTCGTACGAGTGAGGTCGTACGAATTCGTACGAATTAGCCACTAGAGATGCGCGGATGGGCTATTATTTCATCCGCAACCGCATCACAAAAATCATCATCCGTCCGCCATCCAGCCGCACCAACGTTTTTGACCAATTTTCAAAACCGCACCCGCCCGCCATCCGTTGATTTGTGTATACATATATTTTTCATTTGATTGGTTCAACCGCCCGCCACCCGCCCGAATTTAATTAAAATATTATTTTTCGTCACGTCATCCGCCCAATCCGCGGTTTATCCGCGGAGTCCGCGGCTGTAACCGCCAACCGCGCATCTCTATTAGCCACCTTTTTATCACTCGTACGAATTCGTACGAATTGGTCGTGAGATAGCGTTGGTTATTCTATATTGTGTGTTTTTTTTTAGCAAAACTGACAAAGGTATTAACCTAGAATTTTTTTTTTTAAATAACAATGTCTACAAGGAAAAAAAACGTCGAACCTTCAAGAGTCTGTAAGGCCTGCCCAATTGGTCCAACAACAGTTTCCGATAAGTGGGTGAAGGTTTACTGCGAGTTACTGTCTTTTCAGCGTGGCAAAGTAATTTAATTCCAACTTTTATCTGACTCCATTTTATCACGACCTCGAATCTAGGTTGGAATGCCAATTGGTTATTGGTCATTTATATAATAGTTTAGCTACACATTTGATTATTCTATTTAACTCTTTAATTTATATTTTACCCGTTCATTAGGAATCTATGTCGCTTTGAGGTCCTCTCACGATCACAAACTCGTCAGTTTTTGGTCACTAAACAGAGGTAATTGACTAATACCTTAGATGGCCGCATTCACGCTTACTCTATCTAAGATACTTTGTATGAATTAAAATAACACTATCTCTAGTCAGAGGCCATGACCACTACTGCAGATATAAGCTGACCGAAATTACTTCTCTGGTAGTAGCTTTGGTTTGATCATGCCATGGTTTCCCACGTACACTTAGCTAGACTAACATTACATTGAACAGATGTACCCTATTTAGGTTGGTCAAGCGACATTTTGCTGTCCTAAACGGAAATTCCCTTTTAGTCTTACAGTCTAAGTACACTTGTTAGCTTTTGGTTTACTTCTGTGGGGATGAGACCATTGTACCAGTCGCACTGAGACATTTCAAATGATACCAAACATGTATAATGTTGTATGACAATTGTTCATATTAAACCATATAACCCCGGCATCCTGGCCAAATGTGCCCATTGGCCTCTTTCCATCATGGTATCCTAATCATCCCCATATATACCTATTGGCTTCATCACTCTGTCTCCTCTCCACTAATAAGCTGGTGTGTGGTGGGCGTTCTGGCGCAATATGGCTGCCGTTGCATCATCCAGGTGGATGCTGCACATTGGTGGTGGTGAGGAGATCCCCCTTCCATATTTAAAGCGCTTTGAGTACCCAGAAAAGCACTATATACATGTAACAAATTATTATTATTATTATTATTATATAGAATTTTGGGTGAATTTCAGGTTATCCCAGCATGAGGAGAGAAGGGATGGGTGATGAGGAGACTGTAAGGGTGAGGTGTGAACTGCTCGGTGTGGTGCGTCTCGAATGGCATTGTTACGTATTCAAGAAAGTGTTCAAATGTTAATTCTCAGGAGAGTCTGTTGTTTCCTCGAGGAGTAGTCGTTTCCAAGTCCAGACTTTCTGGCATCTGCCTTACAGTTCTTCCAGGCTTACAAGTCTTAATCTGTCCCTCCGTGATAGCACTACAGCCAGTATGGACACTGTCTCTAATGGTTAGTCAACAGTGACTAGTGAACAAAAAAAATCTGTGAAAAAATTCTTACCAGCATTGAATGACTACTCAAAACTCTCTTTTGACCCTGCAGTGCAGAGAGTTTCAAGTAGTCATTTTTACCATATCACATGTTCTATTACATGCAGCCCCATTTGTGCTGAAATAAAGACCATATATATACAGACCCTTTCCAAAAAATTAGAATATCATGGAAAAGTTTATTTATTTCCATAGTCCCATTCAAAACGTTAAACTTCCATAGATTATAGATTCAGGGCCCACAACTTAAACGATTTCAAGTATTTAGTTGTATATTTGTTCATAATTTGGGCTTCCAGCTCATAAAACCCATGAAAACAGGATTTCAAAAAATTTGAATACTGTGAAGAAATCAGCCCAAAATTTACAGGGCATGAACTGAGTGTCACATCTACTAAACTCAAAGCACCTGCACAGGTTTTCCCAGGTGTCATTAAATTGCTTCACTTTGTTTCAATTGTCTCAGTTAGGATCAATATGGGGAAGACTGCAGACTTGACAACTGGCCAGAAGACCATCATTGATACCCTCCATAGGATGGGTAAGCCACAAAAGTTCATAGCTAAGGAGGCTGGCTGTTCACAGAGTGCTGTGTCCAAGCATATCAATGGAAAGTCTAGTGGAAGGGCAAAATGTGGCAGGAGAAGATGCACCAGCAGAAGAGCTGACCGTGGGCTTCAGCGGATTATCAAACAGAGAATCCTGCTGGAAAATGAAGTCAGCATCTCCATAAAGCTTGTCTGCTGAAGGAAGCATGAAGTGCTCTGAAAATGTCCTGGTAGACGACTGCGTTGAGTGGACAGCACAGTGGACCAACATCAGCCGATGACATGGCTCCCCAAACCAACACAGATTGTGGAAACTTCACACTGGACTTCAAGCATCTTGGATTGTGTGCCTCTCCATTCTTCCTCCAGACTCTGGGACCTTGGTTTCCAAATGAGATGCAAAATTTGCTCTCATCAGAAAAGAGGACTTTGGTCCACTGTGCTTTATTAAATCCAGAGTCAATGCAGCCGTCTACCAGGACATTTTCAGAGCACTTCATGCTGACTTCATTTTCCAGCAGGATTTGCACCTGCCCACACTGCCAAAAGAACCAAAACCTGGTTCAATGACCATGGTATTACTGTGTAATTTCATGTAATATTAAAATTTTCTGGGATTTTGATTTCGTGGGTTTCATAAGCTGTAAGCCATAATCATCAAAATTATAACAAATAAAGGCTTGAAATATCTCACTTTGCATGTAATGAGTCAATAAATTATATTAGTTTCACCTGTTAAGTTGAATTCTTGAAAAAAATAAACTTTTCCATGATATTCTAATTTTTTGGAAAGGGTCTGTATATATATATATATATATATTATTATATATATAATATTTTTTTTATTTTTTTTATTTTTTTTTGCATGTGCTATCCAGTGCTGTTGATAGTGCTGGTAAGAATTTATTTACTGATTTAACTCGTTTTGTTCATTCTAGAGGACGAATCATTAAAGACATGGTTTTGTCCATGCAAATACGCATACGGTGCAACTTTTGTTGTTTGTTGCTGGACCATGTGTGAAGGATTACTCCAGCCATGTGTGTGGGATTTACATCAATTATCCATTCATTGTATAATCAATTAACCAGCATTTTACCAAATGTGTTAATTATTTGGTGTCTCCAATTAGTGTCTTGAACAATGTATAAATCCAGTAGTTGATTTATGCTGTAAAGATTCACTGTTATGCTGATGATACTCAGCTCTATATTTCTTCACGCCCTGACGAAACTTACCAATTCACAAAATTAATGGAATGCATAGATGATATAAAAAATTGGATGACTAGTAATTTCCTACTACTTAATTCTGAAAAAACAGAGATTCTAATTATTGGACAAAAAACTTCCTCACGTAATAACCTAGAATACTGTCTAACACTTGATGGCTGCTCTGTCAAGTCTTCATCATCGGTTAGGAACCTGGGTGTGCTCTATTGGCGCTTTTCCACTACACAGTACCAGCTCGCCTTTGTTTGGGTTTCCACTGTGTAAAAGTTGTACCTGTACCTGCTTCCAGGTACTTCTTTTCGTATCACCTCCGGTGAGGCGATACTAAAATGTGACGTGAAAACACGGCAGACTGCTGATTGGTCAGAGAGAATCGTCACTATTCACTGCGTCATCATTGCACGTGCCAGACGGAGTATCCTGAATAAAAAACAGCAAAAACAAAAACATCCAAAAACAGCATACACTCGATTTCCTCCATTATCCTGTGTGTGTGGGTAGCGGGTGTGTGTTGCGTAGAAGATTAAGTCACGGCAGTTCTCTTACGAGAGGTTCTCTCGTATGGCGTAAGTTGCTTACGCTACGGGTAAAGTTGTCTTTTCTCGAGATCTGAAGCCAAAAATTATCCTTAATTTTGTATTTATTGTCAACGCAGTGCGGCAGCCAGCAGACCATAGCAGGCTGTATAAGCGTGCTCATTGGCTGTCCTGCGGCAAATGGGTGTGGCTAGCGTGTATAAAAGAAGGGCTCACAGGCTGAAATTCTGGTTTTCATAGACTGAAGCAAATAAGCTCGTGGCGCGACACGGCAGGTTACGCAATACTCGTTCCCTCTTCTAGAGAAAACCGAGGTTACGTTAGGTAACCGAGTACGTTCTCTTACGAGAAGTTCTCTCGTATTGCGTAAGTTGCTTACCCCTTGTCAACGCCGTGCGCGCCGAGCATCCACTGCATGAGTCCCAGGGGAGCCCGGGGAACACAACATGTGGGAACAGGCGGCCAGCAACGCAGGCCAGCACATCATAGGAATACAGAGCGGCTCTGCCGGTCTATGTATAAACACGGAGAATGCGGCCAGCAGCGCGGGCCAGCACAGTACATAAGCACATGATAGGGAGAATATAGAGCGGCTTCGCCGGTCTATGTATAGAGAGTATAACCCCTAGCTGGCTCCCGCACTGCGTTGACAATAAATACAAAATTAAGGATAATTTTTGGCTTCAGATCTCGAGAAAAGACAACTTTACCCGTAGCGTAAGCAACTTACGCAATACTCGTTCCCTCTTCTAGAGAGAACCAAGGTTACGTTAGGTAACCGAGTACGTTTCCTGCGGCGTCGCTATGACGACCAGGTACTATTGTGGAGGTACTATCTGCAATGGAAAACGGAGCGAAAAGCAAGCCAAGCCGAGCCGAGTCAAGTCGAGTCGAGTCGAGTCGAGTCGAGTTGAGCTGGTAACGTTACTGGTAATGGAAAAGCGCCAAAATACCAATACCAATCTTTCATTTGAAAGTCACGTGTCTAAAACCGCATTTTTCCATCTTAAAAATATATCTCATTGACAAATGCGGAACAATTAGTTTATGCGTTCATAACATCAAGGCTAGATTATTGTAATGCTCTTATGGATGGTTGCCCTGCACGCTTAATAAACAAATTACAGCTGGTCCAAAACGCAGCAGCTCGAGTTCTTTCCAGAACCAGGAAGTATGACCATATTAGCCCTGTTCTGTCAACACTGCATTGGCTCCCTATTAAACATTGTATAAATTTTAAAATATTGCTGATTACTTACAAAGCACTAAATGGTTTAGCTCCCCAGTACTTGAGCGAGCTCTTAACGCATTATAGTCCTTCACGTCTATTGCGATCTCAAAATTGATAATACCAGTTGATAATACCTAGAATATCAAAATCGACTGCTGGCGGTAGATCCTTTTCCTATTTAGCACCAAAACTTTGAAACAGTCTTCCTAACATTGTCCGGGATGCAGACACACTCTGTCAGTTCAAATCTAGACTAAAAACACATCTCTTTGACCTAGCATACACATAACACATTATAGACTTCTATAATTCAATGTTAGGCTGCATAGATTAGGTCAGCCGGAACACCGGGAACACTTCCCATAAATCCTGATGTACTCGTTACATCATAGTCTCTCTGTTTATCCCAAGGTTTAACGCAGTCCGCCGGATCCAGGCCATATCCAGATCTGATGCAGGACCTGGACGTGACGACAACGCAGTCCTGAAGTGTCAACTAGTCTCTCCCCTGTGAAGGCCTCCCTCCCCTCCCTTTACCTCTCTACAGATAAAGTGTTGTCGGGATAATTCCGGTTCGCGTGGCTACACGGAAGCGATAAAAATTCTGTATTATACATTTTAAGGCCAGACAAGTAGTTTGTTGAGAGTTGGTTTGTAGGGAAGGACTACACGCCTGCGCACTACACGCCTGCGCACATATATTCAAACGCACATACCTATAGACTGAACTTGTAATACGCATGTGCATGCCATCAGCATTCTCACAGGTTCGCGTTTTTAAAGTTTGCGCAGAGAGAACTTAAGAGTTTTCTGTTAAAACAGTGTTGTGTTAACCCCTATTAACCCCTAAGTTAATAACTAATGATCGCTGTAACGAAAGTGAATAAATCAAAACTAACTTTAGCTGGACAATAACTTTATTCTAGAGCTGCTATAAAGCCAGAACAATTTCTGTTACTACAATTTCCTATTATCACTGTAAAGCCACTTTGCGTCGCGACTGAGTGCGTTGTTGTGTTTGGAGCTCCGTCGAATTAATTCAGAAACCTTGATTTTCTTCTTTACACTCTTTTACAAACGAACATTTTCATTTTTATAGCGTGTGAACATATCTGGAATACTATTCTCTTTAAAGGAGTCATAATGTTGTGTTACCTTGGATACCCAAATGCTCTATTATAGTATTTTAGGCACTTCTAAAAAAGAAAAGTGGAAAAAAAATCAACACAGAGCCCCTCAGACCCTTATTTCTAAAGGCATTATTGTCTCGCGAGATCTGATGCGATGTTTTGGCTGTCGTGGACGGTCATTATAATAATGCAAATGAGGGGCGCGTTGATTGGTTGCAGGAAGGAGGGGGGTTGACACCGCAGGTAACTTCAGCATCATTACATAGACAAAATACTGCAATAGCTCAATAAATGTGACGGTACTTATTGTTAGTGAAATTGTAATCACAACCAAAGAAAAAAGAAAAAATACACCATTGCCAGATACATTCTTACAGAAGCCCCACTAACTGAAAGCTATTTTCAAACTGCATGTTTTGCATGAGTTTGGCTAATAATGTTTAGTGGTATATTGTTTTCATACTTGCATTTAAACAGTTTTAGCCACTGAGCATGGACTCCTGTACCGTCACTACTGTAGCTGCTAGTGTAAAACAAAGTCGAAAGATGTGGCTAGCATTCGTAGAGTCCATTCCCTGTGTTTACCTCGAAGGTAACGTTACATACAATAGCCGCATTAGCAGTTAGCTGCTATTTGTTAACCACAGTAGAGCAATAAAAACACAGTCTTACCTTTTCAATTTCTGGCAAGTCCCTGATGGTTGGGATGGCACCTTTTCCCAAACGGAGCTTCGAGGCCAAGTTCGCCTGATACTGCCCCAAATTTGTAAAAGATTCCGGTGTAAAATGTTTAGCACACACACCTAACGATACGCCACTTGAAAGAGTTGTTGGGACAGCGTCATTAAAAATGAATTTCATCCACTGTTCCCTGATAGTTTCATCCGTTTTTGGTAGATAAAACACATTTGCATGTTGTTTGTGGCAGTCAACCACAGAGCATCTCAGGTGTGCACTCGATTTCTCCATCTTTCTCGAGTCAACTAAACTGAATCTGAGGGGGAGAGGGGGAGAGGGGCGGGCTTCCCGCGGCATAGGTTTGCGGTGTCCATATTTGGTATATCCTCCCCCGTCTTGACGTCAAGAAGGGGAAGAAATCAAAATCTCGTTTTTTCGTGCGCGTGCACGTGGCCTATTTTACAAACCCCGAGGTAAACAAACGCTTCACTTTTAAATATCGGCTTCCCGGCCAGTGTATAATCATTATGCAATCATAACATACATTGATTCTCGTGGAAAAGTGAAATTTCTACATTATGGATTGCTTTGATATCGCTACTTATATCCGAACTTCCGCTACTAGCCTTAACCCGCTAGCATTGCACGCGTGGTCGCGCCTATCGATCGTCTTATTTACACCCGTATCACTGAAAGCTATAATTCGCCATTATAGCACATCTGCTATAATGGCGAATATAACGGATGTGTGTCTAACGTTACCTTTGAGTGCAGGTGAGGACACCTTCGAGCTGCATTCGGTGCAGTTAGAGCTTGAGTCCGTGGAGAAGCAGATCCGCGACCTACTAGAGAGACAGGCCGAGCTGCGAGATCGGCGATCCGCGCTTGAAACATCATGCGCCGATGCTCACAGGTCAGTGGTTAGTAACCTTTTGACTCCGACCTCGTCTACTCCGTGTGTTTCTCTGCACAGGACCCGAGCAGCCAGGACGCGATCATCCCTGGTTTCGTTCACTCCGGCACCGACACATCACCATGGACCCTGGGTGATTCCGAAGCGGAAGATGCGAGCCAGGACCAGAGCAAGGACCTCTCCGCCCCTCCCGGTCTTCAAGATCTCCACCCGGAACCGCTTCTCCCCTCTACGCGAGACGGAACGCGACGAAGTGATCATCGGCACTTCCATCGTCCGGCATGTCCACGCTTCCTCAGGTAAAGGTAAGGTGCGCACTCACTGCTTTCCTGGTGCTCGTGTTCTTGATGTCGCTGCGCAGGTCCCCGAGATCCTGAACGGTGACAAGCGCGTCGGAGCTGTCGTGCTGCACGCGGGAACGAACGACATCAGGCTGCGGCAGACGGAGGTTCTGAAGAAGGACTACAGGAGCCTGATCGAGACGGTACGCAGCACATCGCCTGAAACAACGATCATCTGGACAACAGTGTCTGAACCGCTTCCCACGTACGGACTAGGACATGAAAGGTTCAGTAGATTATTTGCTCTAAATGAATGGTTAATGTCATGGTGTAATGAACAGAGACTGCTTTTTGTAAATAATTGGAATCTGTTCTGGGAGCGACCTAGGCTCTTCCGTGCTGATGGCCTTCACCCCAGCAGAATCGGAGCGGCTCTTCTGTCGGACAACATCTCCAAAGCGTTGCACACCATATGACTAGTAAGTCAAAGTCCAAATCACACTCTTTGCTGTCCAAACTTAATTGATATAAGTACCAATGTAGAACATTATATTGAAACTGTGTCTATTCCTCGTTTAGTGAGGTCAAACATTAAATCTACTGTAGGATCTAGGAAAAATCTAATTGTGATTAAACCAGAAAATCTCAATATTAGTGAACAAAAACAATTTATAAAGCTAGGTCTTCTTAACATTAGATCGCTCACACCTAAGGCGATTATTGTAAATGAAATGGTCACAGATAATAGTTTCGATGTACTTTGCCTTACTGAAACCTGGCTTAAACCAAATGATTATTTCGGTCTTAAAGGCACACTGTGTAGCTTTTCAACCTTCATAATATATTTCCAAGACCCTTGTGATGGTACATCGACTTACAATAGGTTGAATGACCCATCTGCCAGAGCCTGACGGGGTCTGTATCGCTTTTACTGGCACTACGTAACTTCGGGGTTCGGGTAGTAACCCGAGCACAAAAAGAACTACAAAATTCGACTGCTTTGCGGCATACATCACTTCCCCCACCACTTCCTCAAATTTGGACGTGAGAAGCCAACCAGTGTTTGTTTTCGGCTTTCGTGCGTATGTTTTTGTCATGGGGGCTGTTTACACCTGGCCACTTCATGCGTTTTCTCAGATCGGATAGCTATCCGATGTAAATGCCCTCCCGAAACGCATTCAAGATGGATTTGAATCCGATCGCTCAAACCACTTCAGGAGGAGGTCTGTGCCGCATTCCAGACGAAACTGGACAAGTGTAAATCCATCTGGTTGTTGAAACCACATATGTAAATTGTACTCCTCCCAAAAATGCTAAAAATAAATAAATAAAAAAACGTGTGAGAGCGTGAAATAGGCTATATGTTATAGCCAGATATGACGACGCTACTGGAACATGCATCACCACAGATGAGAAGCTGAGCATCTAACGTTATTCATCAAGCCAACGTGCAAACTATCGCAAATCAAAGTGAAAGTAAGTCACAGACGCTTAACACACAATCATCATCATTAAAAGTAAAGAAATTAAATGATCTTACCAGGGCTGCTATTGCTCTCTCTTATTGCGGTCTTTGATTTTGAAATTTTAGCTGATGATCAATAAAATGCAGTTCATATCTGTTGCTTTCGGTGACGTGCACTCCATTAAATCTGCATATCGTGCGGGAATTGAAGATCGGATTTAAATCCGTTTTGCAAAAACACATTTATGTGACCAGGTGTAAATGGAGGGGTATTTACGACAGTGCAAGTATTCCACAGTTACTCTAGGGGTTGCTGTTTGACAAAAACACAATTTCTACACAGTGTGCCTTTAATGAGTCTACTCCTCCTGAATACTGTTATAAGCATGAGCCCCGTCTGATTGGTTGTGGCGGCGGTGTTGCAACAATCTATAAAGATATTCTTAATGTTACTCAGAAAACAGGTCACAGGTTTAATTCGTTTGAAGTACTTGTGCTAAATGTTACTCTCTTAGATGTAAGAAAGAAATCCCTATTATCTCTAGCCTTGGCTACTGTATATAGACCTCCAGGGCCCTATGCTGATTTCCTAAAAGAGTTTGCAGACTTTCTCTCAGATCTATTGGTCAATGTCGATAAAGCATTAATTGTTGGAGATTTTAACATACACGTAGATAACACAAATGATGCGTTAGGGGCTGCATTTACAGATTTATTAAACTCCTTTGGGGTCAAGCAAAACGTCACTGGTCCCACTCATCGTCTTAATCATACGCTAGATTTAATTATATCACATGGAACCAATCCAACCGATATAGATATTATACCGCAAAGTGATGAAGTCACTGACCATTACATGGTAACTTGCATACTACGTACTGCTGAAATTTGTCACGTTGTGCCACGTTATCGACCAGGCAGACCAATCCTTCCAACAACTATAGATAGATTCTCAAATAGCTTACCTGATCTATCTCAGCTGCTCAGTGAACCCAAACAAACAGATGAACTAGAGGAAATTACTAGCACTATGAGCACCATTTTCCCAAGTACATTAAACATTGTTGCACCAATTAGATTAAAAAAGGTTAGAGAGAAAACTAAAGCACCATGGTACAACAGTGCTACGCATGTTATCAAGAGAGAAACTCGTAATTTAGAGCGTAAATGGAAACAAACTAATTTAGAGGTCTTTAGAATCGCGTGGAAAGACAGTATGTCACATTATAAAAAGGCCCTAAAAGCAGCCAGGGCTGAGCATCTCCGCAAACTAATAGAAAATAACCAAAATAATCCAAGGTTTTTATTTAACACCGTGGCTAGACTAACAAATAAACAGATGTCACCTGAGCAAAATATTCCGTTACAGTGTAGTAATAATGATTTTATGAATTTCTTCACTGAGAAAATAGAAAGCATCAGAAACAATTGTAAATGTACAATCTTTAATGATGTCTTATGATTCAGCCTCAATTATCGCCCCTCAAGAAAAACTACAGCGTTTTACAACTATAGGACAGGAAGAGCTAAATAACCTTATCATTGCATCTAAACCAACAACATGTTTATTAGATCCAATACCCACTAAACTACTGAAAGAAGTGTTACCTGTAGTGGAAGAGCCTCTTCTCAATTTTATTAACTCGTCTTTATCTTTAGGTCATGTTCCAAGAATATTCAAGCTGGCAGTTATAAAACCTCTTATTAAGAAACCACAATTAGATCATAATAATCTAGCAAATTACAGACCCATTTCAAATCTTCCATTTATGTCTAAAATACTAGAAAAAGTTAGTGTCCGCCCAATTGTGCTCTTTCTTGCAAGAAAATGATATCTATGAAAAATTTCAGTCAGGATTCAGGCCGCATCATAGCACAGAAACTGCGCTCGTTAAAATTACAAATGATTTACTTCTAGCTTCTGACCAAGGCTGTTATCTCAATACTAGTTTTACTCGATCTTAGTGCTGCGTTCGACACTATAGATCACAAAATACTCTTAGATAGACTACAAAATTACACTGGTGTTCAGGGACAGGCATTAAACTGGTTTAGATCGTACTTATCAGACCGCTACCATTTTGTCTGTTTAAATGGGGAAAAATCGAAGATAATGCCAGTAAACTATGGAGTGCCGCAAGGATCTGTGTTAGGCCCTCTGCTATTCTCAATATATATGCTGCCCCTTGGTAATATTATAAGAAAACATGGAATTAATTTCCACTGTTATGCTGATGACAATTATATATTTCATCACGACCAGATGAAAACAATAAATTATCTAAATTGACAGAGTGTGTTGAAGATATAAAATACTGGATGACGTGTAATTTTCTGCTATTAAATTCAGATAAAACGGAGGTATTACTTATTGGTAAAAAAAACTGCCCACAAAACCTCTTACAATACAACTTTAATTTAGAAGGATGTCCTGTTACTTTATCCACTACAGTAAAAGACCTGGGTGTTATATTAGACCGCAACTTGTCTTTCGAAAATCATATTTCATATGTTACAAGAACAGCCTTTTTCCACCTTAGAAACATTGCTAAGCTACGTAACATGCTATCTCTTTCTGATGCAGAAAAGTTAGTTCATGCATTCATGACCTCGAGACTAGATTACTGTAATGCTTTATTAGCTGGTTGTCCTGCATCCTCAATAAACAAGCTACAGTTAGTCCAAAATGCAGCTGCTAGAGTTCTTACTAGGTCAAGAAAATATGATCATATAACACCAATTCTATCATCTCTACACTGGTTACCTATAAAGTTCCGTATCAATTACAAAGTAATACTAATGACCTATAAAGCCCTAAATGGTTTAGCTCCTGGGTATTTAACGGAACTTCTATCGCCCTACAATCCATCGCGCTCCTTAAGATCACTAAATTCGAGGCTTCTGGTCATTCCTAGGATATCTAAGTCCACTAAAGGAGGGAGGGCGTTTTCACATTTAGCTCCTAAACTCTGGAATGGCCTTCCTGATATTGTTCGAGGCTCAGACTCGCTGTCCCAGTTTAAAACTAGATTAAAGACGCATCTCTTTAGCCAAGCATTCACATAATACTTACCTTTTATACTACAGTTGAATCAGATTGAATGCATTAATATTATGAACAGCAGCTACGCAAATTTTTTCCCATCTGCTTTTCTGTTGTTATCTCGGGACACTAGTCCCGAGGTAAATACAGATCGTCAGCTCCAGTTTGTATCCAGCCTCCCATGGAAACTACAGATGCCCCAACACCCGTGAGACGACTCGAAGCCTGTGAAGAGACGACTCGACGCCTGTGAAGAGACGACTCGACGCTGGCGATATGTTTATGCCCTAAATTAATACATGATTAACTAACTGTATTTTTCTATGTACATTTCTGAAATGCACTTTCTGTAAAGCTGCTTTGAAACAATATGTATTGTGAAAAGCGCTATACAAATAAATTTGAATTGAATTGAATTGAAGATATTCCAAAATGGACTGAAACGTTTGTTTTTTTCTTTTGGTGCTCAGTCACTTTTTAGTTTGTGCACTTTTGTGTTTTGTTGTCACTTCATAGTAGAATCTTCAGTAAAACATTTTCCTCAAAGGATCTTGGACTTTGAATGTGTTTGGTGTGCAGATTCCTTGTTTTGTTTTTGTTCTTGTTTTGAGCCAATGTTACTATTTTCAGACTAAATGCTCTAACACAGCAATGCGTGTTTACACTTGTCTAAAAGTTTACTATTTCTAATCATATTAAGTTGGGATAAGATACAGAATTTCACACTGAAAATATGTAATTGTTTAATATGTAATATAAATATTTAATATTTTATGAATATGTCATATAAATATGTAATATTTTAAATATATATTTTTTTTCTCCAGTATATCAACTATAAACGTAATATCAATATTTATATCTAACAAAAAAAATTCTCAATGTAAAAAAAAAAAAAAAAAAGTTGTATTCTGTATCAAATTCACAGTTAAGGTAGTGTAAGGACAGGGCAGTAAGATGAACCTGAGCTTAATCCTTTCTACAACATGCTGGCTATAAACAAAATAATGTGATGGGTTGTCTTATCACTATTTGTAGAAAGGTATTTCAATGCCATAGCAAGGACTAAATTCAAGTCACAAGCTCCCTGGATTTACTGTACTCCACATTAAGCATGCAGCATAATGTCAGCATTAGAGGCCTGAAAAGAAAGACGAAGCGTCTTTAAAGAGACTTTCCATAAAAAATACATGCTGTTGTTACGTATCCTGATGTGGCTCCCTAGCACATAACATGATACTGACTGATCACCACGTCAAGAGTTCCTTATAATAAGGTGATGACTGAGAGGCTAGTTCACACACACGTACCACACAATCATCCACCGCAATTTGGCAGTTGTGTATGTTGAAAATATCTGATATTTTAAGACATTTATTGAACTTGACACACAGTCATGAGGGGGGCTGCTCTATGATGCCATTTCCTATTTAATGTTTTTGTTCTGCATGTAGTTTGCACCACATTACTTTGTTTATTAATGTCCACCAAATACAATTAATATGGTGTGACTAACAGAGACAATATTTGTCTAAGGAAAAATGATAAAGGATTATGCCAAACTACACAAGGTTTTCTTTTAAGAATTGTATTCTTTAGGGTTTTTTTTTATTATTATTTTAATTTGTGGACATAAAATCAGTTAGGCTATATCAATTTGACAATATGTCCACAAATTATATATATATATATATATATATATATAATATATGTATATATATATATATACATTAATTCAGAAATACATACTCATCTTATAAGAAGTGTATTCAAGTAATTGTATGTATGAATTGAATATTTAATGCAAATTATTAGATCCCAAAAACATAAGCAGTGTGTATAATATATATGTAAATGTATTAGAAAAATAGAGAGAGACATTAGAAGTTTGGCTGCACATTATTAGTTTGGCCTTCTCTGAATTTTTTTTACTTCAAGTATAGTGTCTGAGCACTATGCGCATGTGACCTGATGTCAAATCCAATATGTCAAACGTCTCATGTTGCAACACTCACCACATGCACATGTTGGCTCGTCTCTGCACCAGTCATCTGATGAAACTTATATGGACTGATATCAATGAGCGATGACACATGACCATGGTAGGCACTGCAGGAGAAACACACTGAATGAAAAACTCACAAGAATCAACATAACAAAGTTCCACAATGTTTGAGAGGGCTTGAGTTATCTTATCTTTTAATTATTATTTTGCTTATGTGAGTGAAAAGTGGCCCAGAAACAAACCAACGCAGCAAAAAAATCACATGCTATATTTCTGAATGGATATGGCCTTCATTCAAATAAACCTGAAGACGAGGTGATTCTTTCTTTTTGTACAGCATTGGTTTTGAATACCAAGGCAGATGTATATCCATAGGCAAAGCAATGTGAATGTTCTCTACAGTATGTCCAGATACAAGACTTAAGATAAAGTTAATATTTAAGCTATGAGCTTCACGCTTCTAAGAACTTGGTTACTGTTTAGATCCCAGTGCAGAGGAAGAGGAGACACAGCCAGTGTGCTGTTGACTTACTTCTCCAGTGTGATGATGTCTTTGCCGCCGGTATACTGCCAGGCCAACCTCAGGGCCAGATCATTTGCCTCGGACCTAAATGTCAAAAACAGAAAAGTTGATTATGGGTTTGAGCCTCCATGCACCATACAGACTTTATTATCAAGCTGCTGCCTTCAACACTGAAAACAAAAATTGCTACCTAGCCATCCAACAAAAATCCATGAATGTAGCAATTAGCTAGAATACTTTTGCTTAAGTGCAGATGAAGCTCGGTAAATGCTGCTTTGTTTACGATGTAATGAAATCCTGTGATGAAACTTTCTCACCAGCAGAAAACTGCATGTTTGATATGCAAACCTGTAGTTAGAGCCCTCCCCACACCTTAAACCTCAGTCATTACAAAACTTTCACCCACAGTACCCCGGTACAATCCTGATTACACCATTGGCGATTGGCTCTCAGTCAGTAACCATATGTGTTAGTGGTTAATATGCAAATGATCCACTGGCTAGGTGTGAATATTTGTGCTCTCATAACAATTTTTATAAGAGTACAGTCTGGTTGGTCAGTCAAAATATCTCTATGCATGTGTAAGTATTATTAAAGACTTGTCTGTAAAACCTGTTTCAAACTGGGAGTGTTTTGAAGCAAGCAGAAAACTCAATGTGCATGTGCACTGTAGGCTAAACTCTGAGAACAGACTGTCTGAGCTCACAGACCTACCCTGAATTGACAAAGTAGCACACAGAGAGCTTTTCAGGAAGGGTGGCTTGGAGACGCTGAGCATACAGGACCAGATTGTCATGTAGGAAGCGAGAGTTGGTGTTGAGAAGCTCCATTTGCTTTGTTCCTGCCTCAACCACATCTGGGTGGCAATGACCCACTGGAGAACAACACAGAAACATCAGTTGAATAATTACTACAGGGATGAATGTATTAGAACAGATAATTGCACTCAGGAAGATATATTCATGTAATAATGGTACTGTATTAAATCAGATAATTTAAAATACTTTTTATGAGTGAGCCCTTAAAAAAATAAGTATACTTCAAGTACATTTTATTAAGTGTACTTTAACAAAGTTCAAGTATATGGTTACACTTTTTTTAAGGTGTTGTTGTAACAGTGTAATTAAACATTTAAGTACTGAGTAATATTAAGTAACTACATGTACTTACTATAGGGTTAGGGTAGGGTTAGGGTTTGGTTCAGGGTTAGTTGCATGTAATTATGCATAATTTATAGTTATTACTATAGTAACTACATATGTTTTTTTTTAGGATACTTTATGTAGTAAGTATGATAATATTAATGTACTAGTAGTATACATGTAAGTGTACTATTTCAATACTACTTTTTAGTGTTAAAAGTATACTTTTAAATATACTTTAAGTGTGATAGTAGTAAACTTTGAGTACACAACTAGTTTATAACTATGTTTTTCGCTTGTACTGTACAAGTGAACTTGTAGGTATACTGATAGTTTACTAGTTAAATACTTAAAACACATTATTTAGTTTATAAAAGTACACTTTGGAGTATACTCTCTGTAAACTGCTAGTTTAGTAGTTTTATACTGCAAGTATGCTTATAAGTTCTCTTTAAGTGAACTTACATCATACTTATAGTTTACTGTTTATATATTATTTTTGAACTTTGTACCCCAAAGCTGACTTATTACTATATAAACTTGAACATGTAAGTTTATAAGACAGAATGTAAATCTATGTGGAAAAAAGTATTTAATTTGCTACTTAATTAAAAGAGCGAACACAACTACAAGCCAAGTATACTTAGAATACTTCATTATATCTTGATCAAAAGATTGAGTACAAGTATAGGCCAAATATACTTAGACTTTTCTGTCAGTATAAGTGAAGTATACTTAAAAGTAATTTTAAGTATATTTCTGAGAAGTTCAAGAAGTTCATAAATAGTAAACTGAAAGTATACTTTCTTATTTTTAGTTTAAAAGAAGTATACTAATAGCACACTTGAATGAAATACTTTTTTTGTTAGGAAGATTAAGTTTTGAATCAGGACATCAGGTTTGTTTCAATGGCTCTGAAAATGCATGTTGATTAGAGTGAAATAAATGATAAAGATAAATAAAACATTTTTATTTTAATTTATCTTCAGACAATGTCTTGCATCATGCATGGGAATCTTTGTTCCATCATCAAAGCAGCAAAGACACTGAAAAAATGCTTCATGTACTGTGAACATTTTTTGGTACAATGAAGTGTATTTCAACATAGTATAATCAATTTTTATATCAGGAAATTGGTACTTTACTCAAGTTAGTATTGAAACAGAAAATTTTAACTTCTACATTTCAAAAGAAACTAAATGGCACTCTTTCTCTCAATTTCACTTACAATTTCATTTAAAAAATGTCCAATATTGTCTGTAAAACAAAATGCAAAAATGTTCTAAATGTACAAAATGTTCTTTTTGACGTCTAAATCTTTTTGGGCTCTCTAAATGGAGGAATTCCAGTTATGTAATTACTGTGGGGCGAGTTTGTCAGCCATGCTTTATCAATAGTTACCGTGTTTATGTTGTTTTGTAGTTTTTGTTGTCTGTTTGTTTTTGACAGTTAAAGTTCACAGGCATTCCTAATTAATATATCAAGCTGTTTACTATACAAATTACAATTACATTAGAAACTTTCACTTTGAACTGCTTTCATTTGAACAGGGGGAGTGTGGCTTTATAGCACCAGATATGTGTCACTTTGCTCCCAGCTGATTTGCAGTTCAGGTATATCTCTAACCCAGAATAAATTCTGCTCAGGAGCTGGTTAGGCCTGTAGCATAAGTTACGATGGTGATGAACGCCACAAAATCCGCAACATTTTGTAAGGGTGCGTCTGACCATTTTTTTCAGCTACTGGTTTCCTATAACCACTTCTCTAATAAGAGTTTGTGTTGGTTCTATTTCTACTTACATCAAATTTGTGTTTAAATAATGATAAATGAAATGCAAATGATCTGTGATACCAATAGATATCCACAATTTATTGAGATGGTAGTATATCTCAAAACTTGTGTACAATGTTTCTACCAGAGCAATTATGTATGTTCTTTTAGTACCATGTTAAATGTAAGAGGTTTGCCGTTATTAGCTTCATTAGCTTGTAATTAATCAATTTGCTTAAAAAACTGCATGAAACTTCACATCTCCGTATTCCATCTGTTAATTTTTAAAACTAATCAAAAGATTTACTTTTTTTTTTTTTTTTATGCTTAAGTACAATTAAATATGGTTACATATGTACTTGTTTTCTTTTGCTAGAGTAAATGTCTGGTAAGGTGCTTTGACTTTTAAATGAGCAAAACTTCAATTGCAGCTGCACTTTCACAACCTTGATATACACACATTGACTGAAGATCTTACATTGACTGACAGTCTTACATTGACAGCCTAAATCTAAGGAATTTGCCTGTAATTTTGACAATAAGGTTTTCAGGTTTGACCAGTTGCTCTGTTTAGGGATCTTTCAAACATTTACATTTTTAAAGGCACACTATGCAGTTTCCGTTTTTCTCAAACAGCGACCCCTAGAGTCACTGTGGACTTGTATTTAAAGGACAAGTTCGGTATTTTACACTTAAAGCCCTGTTTTCAGATCGTTTCTGATGAAATAGAACGGTTAAGATTGAAATTTGGACACATGCTGCTGGCCCGAGAATTTTCGGTTTCTGTGGTAGCACCCCCCCACCTCCACAATGGCTGCATAGGTGCACTGGAACAATCCTTCCTAAAACGCATTAAACTTTCGTTCACAAAGACTTGAAACTCACCGAGTGGTCAGGGTTGTTCACTGATATGCTCACACAAAAATCGCTGCAAAAGATGCTTTCCAACAGGTGTTTTACCATTCGTTGTAAAACTGTGGACCTATTTTTCCAAACGCCTCACACCCGTACATTCTTCCGTTGAGAGCTTGAATAATAGACACTCCAGCCTAGTTGAGCCCAAGCGGCGGAGTAATACCGTACCTCACAGCACATCCAATACAAGTCAATGGAGTTGGACAAAAACTATGATAAAACCTGTTGGAAAGCATCTTTTGCAGCGATTTTTGTGTGAGCATATCAGTGAACACCCCTGACCACTCGGTGAGTTTCACGTCTTTGTAAACAAAAATGTAATGCATTTTAGGAAGGATTGTTCCAGTGCACCTATGCAACCATTGTGGAGGTGGGGGGGGGGTGCTACCACAGAAACCGAAAATTCTCGGGCCAGCAGCATGCGTCCAAATTTCAATCTTAACCGTTCTATTCCATCAGCAACGATCTGAAAACAGGGTTTTAAGTGTAAAATACCTAACTTGTCCTTTAATGTTACTGTCGTAAATACCACTCATGCAGAGCTGTCTCTGCACTCTTCCGACCACGCTTTCTTCGTCGACTCTGCCATGATTCACGTCTGAAATGCATGCAAGTGTCTTCCATGGAGGCTTTCTTCATATGTTGTTGATGTATGTGACGTCGTGCCGTAAAGCAAGTCGTGATTCTCGCGAGATTTGTCAGGGCGCCACCTCTCAAACTTGCATTGCTGGTTTAGCCAGCCGTGTCCCCCCCCCCCCCCCCCCCCTCATCCTCCTCCCCCTCCCCCTGTACCTCCCTCTCCCTCTTGCTTTGCTATCAGGATGATTCGCCCTACTATGAGTTAGTTTACCATCTAAATGATTTCTAAGCTGTTATATTAAGGTACAAATCTTGCATAGTGTGCCTTTAAAAGTTGCTTTGCTTCAGGTCCACAGGTCATGAGTGTTTGATTCAATCCCCGGTGCATCATTTCTATTCTACTGAGAGTCTTTTGTAGGTCTGATTTTATGTTTACAGTTTTATGTTGATGTGTTTATGTGAGGATATTTTCCACAAATCTTCTATACAAAATCAAATTTACTACAACCGCAATTTCCCTTTACAATTACAAAGGCCTACCATGTGCTACGTTGTTTATGCAATCCAGGTATTTCTCATCTTTTTCGTTGTACATGTACTGGCCCCTTGCTCGTACAATCTTGATAGGGTCATGACTGAAGAACACTTTGCAGGATGGACTATATGGAGGGAAAAGACAGAAATAAAAGACTTGTATCGACTGACGCTTTAATCATGAAGTTAAAGAATTTAAGCCATAAAGCATTTGAATTATTAGCGTGCTTTTGTCTTGAGACGCATTCTGTGAAAAAAAATATCTTTAATGAAACATTACACTTGTTGTCAAATCCTTTTTATCATGACAGGTACCGGTATAGACTTGATCCAGACTTAAACGTGCACTTATGAAACCAATATTTCAAACTCTTCTCATGTCTTCTGATATTGATGTTGTTTTATTTCTCAATGAAGAAAACGACATCCTCTGTGCCACGTACGCTTTTCTATTAGGGTCATAGGCTAATAATGTATAATAAATAACAATAATTCAAACAATAATAACTAATAACAAAACAGGTCACAGGTGTCATAATACCTCTGATAGACATTAGTTCGTGCGTAATAACTGCAGTAATGTCTCCTTACCCTACATGTTTCCGACGGAGATCGATAGTCTTCTGCTTATCGAAAGTTGTCGTTGCCATTTCTGTGCTTGTAAGAGCTCACAAACTCGTGTGACTGCTGCTGGAGGTACAATGAGTACAGCACTGTCAACTCCATTGATGTACGCGTGTGTGTGTGTGTGAGAGAAAGAGAGAGAGAGGGGGGGGGGGGGGGGGGGGGGGTGTGACAGACAGACCCATCACGTATCAGTTCAATCACTATTGCAAAAGTGGACCTTTCGCTCCTATCTAAATGTAGATTAAGTGACCAAACACTTGGAGAAAAGATATTTTATTTGGCTCCAACAGAATTTCACATAACATGAATTGGAAATGAAGTGCCCTGAGCCATGGACACGCACAACACAATCTTGACAAATAGCCAACACTTTAAATGGTACAACAACAATTAATAGCAAACATAGCCTATACGAATTGAGAAATGTGAGAAAAACAAGAACGATTTTTGATATTTGGAATAGGCCTATATACAGTTGGCCTACTGTTCAAAAGTTTTAGATCGGTAAGTTTATTAAGGTTTTTAAAAGAAGTCACTTCTGCTCACCAAGGCTGCATTTATTTGATCCAAAATACAGCAGAAACAGTAATATTGTGAAATAGATTTAGAATTTAAATAATTATTTTCTAAACTCTAGTTTTGTAACTTTATACACTATCGTTCAAAAGTTTGGGGTCAGTAAGAATTGTTTTTTGGGAAGAAATGAAAGAAAGTAGCCTATTACTTTTATTCGTATTGAATTGATCAAAGGTGACAGAAAAGATAATGCTTTAGCAGATAAGCTGTATTTCAGATAAATGCTGTTCTTTCGAACATCAAAGAACTGTTTTCAACATTGATAATAATAAGAAATGTTTCTTGAGCAGCACATCATCATAGCAGAATGATTTCTGAAGGATCATGTGACACTGAATACTGGAGTAATGATGCTGAAAATTCAGCTTTGCCATCACAGGAATAGATGGCATTTTAAAAAAAAATAGTTTTTGCTGTATTCTGGATCAAATAATTGCAGCCTTGTTGAGCAGAAGTGACTTCTTTTAAAAACATTTAAAAAATCTTACAAATGTAAAGTATATATATATATATATATATATATATATATATATGTGTGTGTGTGTGTGTGTGTGTGTGTGTGTGTGTGTGTGTGTGTGTAGCCACAATATCTACTGTAGACATTTGGGGGAGGGGGACGTTTGTAATTTTGTGGATGTTTTGCTTAATTATTATTCAATAAAAGCAGCTAAAAAAACAATCAATCAGAGTACATGGTAAATCAAAAAAGCAGTTAAAACATTGTACAAACATATATCATTAGAAAATCATAAATTGTCATAACTTACAACGATTAGGAAAATAATGGAATTTTCTTTAATAAACCTATCTTGGTGGAACAAAAAGAAAGAAGAAAACAAAACAAGGAAATGTATTCAGAATTGCACCGTTGAAAGTTGAAACATTAGTTTAAAAGTCACATATGGCTCCCATGCCTTCTATTCAAACAAAAAACTCATGAAGAAAGATTTTGTGACATTATAATAGTAACAATAAATGGACACAAATGAAATGTTTATGAAAATGTGACTGGTATGCATGCACATTAACAGTGACGCTTATCAGTTTGAAAACAAATATTTGAAAAAAATCCAGCGTAGCATTATTGTTTTCAGTCTTGTTTGTGTACAAGTACAACTGTATTCTGTACTGTTAAAACAAAACTAATTCCCAGTGCCAACATGAAAGTGATTAAAATATATTCTTATTGTGGCTGAGTAACTGACAACAAAATGCATTTGTGTATGGTGTACATTACATCAGTGCATAAAAATGAACTATAAATTGCACTTTAATCACAATAACTGCACATTTATATCCCACTATACATATATTAATCTAAACTTAATGCAACAAGAGATGGAGAGAAAGAACGGAAAAGAGAAAAAAGAATTTCAGACTCATTCCTTTCCAGTCAATATTTCATCAAAATCGTGTCATCAGAACTGATGTTCAGTGATATATTTAACCCTCCTTCGTGGTCAAAAGTGACCGAAGACTTGAAATGTAACTTTTTTTTTTTCAGGAAAACCAATGTAATATATTTTTGTTCAAGGGGATTTTATGATACTATGCAATATTTATAAAAAATGTATGAGCTATTTTTTTTTTCCCAATTGAAAATAATTTAATTAACACTATCATAAAAACTTTTTTATTATTAAGTTGTGGATTTGGATTTATACTTAGACATTCTCAAAGACTACTTTTTGACAAGGTTTAGATTTTCTTGTTGAAAGTTGAAATGTTGATTTTAAGTGTCAGTTTTTGCATAAAGAGGAGGAGATTTTGTTACACATAACATCAAAATTCAATAAAAATGTAACAAAAATGAACAGGTATGCTTTATTAGCGCTTAATCAATCTTGGTCTGATCTGATTTCAATCTCTTATTTGAGTCTTTTGTCTCAATTTTACCACACTATTACAGCCACACCAGTTCATTTGTGTGTGTACAATAGTGTGTTATGTGTATATGTCTCTGCATGTGTTGAAGTGAGTGTGTGTTTGAGTGGGTGTGTCCCAAAATACATATATATATATATTTTTTTTATTGCATTGCGATTTTATTTCACACATTTGCAAAAACTTGCTGTGCTATAGTCGCGATAGGTCATATATATGTGTGGGGGGAGGAGGGGTGTCGATTTTGCACTCTTGATATTTATAGTGTCACCCCTATATTGCTGTGCACTTTTTATTGCACAATGGCTGATTTGTAGATTGTACCACCAAGCGATTCTCAGAGTTTTCCTATTTTTTCGAATTTCCCATTCATTTCTTATGTCAGTCATTTTTGACCACGAAGGAGCCACGAAGGAAAAAAGTGTCCATTTTTTTTCCCGACCCTTTAACATATTCGAATCATGTCCATTCCGATAAATCAAAAACTTTTTCTTTTTTTTCAAAACGTACAATTATTTGTCATTTCTGACCGAAGGGTCCCATGAAATTTTTGGGTTGAAAAAAAGAATAAAAACAGACAACATCTATTATAATCATCACACTTTCTGCAACTCGGCTGAGCATGAACAGAAGTAAAACATTTTATGGTGAAAGGTATTTCAAATTTCATATTATCAGGAATACCCTTTGCATGATGCAGTAATTAAAAGTAAAAAGAAAAGAAACAGCCAAGAAAGAAATTATCTTATTAAATTATCAATGATTCATTCAATTCAGTATACAAAACTAATTTCAGTAAAAGATTTCTGCATTGTTGTTATCATAATCTTAAATGCCCACCAGAGGTTGAGAGAGACCATAATCCTGCCACCTCCAGACTGAAAACCCATTGTAACGCCAGCAGTGCTGTGATCAGGCATGTTTTAATGTATCGATTGTGGCTGAAGCCTCATTAAAAAGTTCAAAGTAATAGTCAAAATGGTTTTAAAGCTGTAAAAATAAATGAACTCTGGAATGTAGCGGTGCTTGCTGATTATAGGCTATAAAATGATAATCAGTGCTGACTAAGGAATAAAGCTCTCGAATGATTGCTGTATGCTTGCACCTTGTACTGTACATTAACACTGTATTTGATTATGGTGACTAATACTGATCGATTTAGAATGGTTACTCAGAATATCATTGAAACCACAATATGTCCCAACTTTCACTTTAAGAAAGTCATAAACAATGTAACACTTTTAGCTCCAACAATACATGAAAAGCATTTATGAGCCTTTATAGCTGCAAAAGAATACACTGAAATGTTATATCTACAACTCAAAGACAAGAAATAACCATTTCCAACAAAGGAATGAATGACAAATTACTTCATGCACAAAGACTATAGTCTTTGTTATAACATTCAAAAATGAACAAATCAAACAATGAGCAAAAGGTCATAATTAAAGAGATGCCATCCTGCTTTTCTCAGACCGTGTAGCTCACTGCTACGAAAAGAACCCCACTGAAAAGTGAACAAAGATGGCTTTGCTGGTGGAGGGATGAACGTAGCAACTTCCCATGCATCACATATGACATTTATGAGTTGCAGCTGCCTAGCTTACTCTAGAGCAGATGCAGATGCATCTTGTATCCTGCTCTTTCGATAATTTGAATGTGTAAGTTGTCACTCTCACTACAAGGCAGGGCAACATCGCGGTGCAGGAGGGCCAGATGCCACACTGAGCTCTTTGCAATAAAGAAATCCATCAATCCTGCTTTTCTGATTTTCTCAAGCCACCAGCCAAGGAGTGACACCCTTTATAAGGTGAAAACAAAATAAAAATGAACCCCCTCTAGAGAAACACATCTTTTTGATTCGAGCTGAAAGACACGCAGTTAGTGATTTGCAGAAGCCATACAATTTGACCACACCACAAAGTGATATGTATACATACTTCAAGTTGGCATCATGCTTGGTTTAGGATGTATGGATAGAGTCTTTAGTCATTTAAGCTGGTAGTATGGATGGTGTGGAGATAAAATGGCAAACACACCAAGATCTCGTTTAAGAGCCAAAGCCGATCCCTTAGTCGCTTCCTCCTCCTCCTTTTCGGTTTACCCTGTTAGTCTCTTTTGGTATCCACTCTCATTCTGGGCCATGCAAAGCCGGGCAAACACGCCCTTGTGAATAAGAGTTTCTTGCTGGTCAAGTCTCTAAATTCCACAGTGCTGATGTGAATATAACAAACATTGCCATGAGCACACGGAAGTGACAGGAGCAGCTACGTGTGAGCTTCATGGCTTGCTTTTTTTTATGTATACACATACAGCCACTTTCCTTTATATATATATATTTTTTCACTTAATAGTTTCGGGAATTAATTTATTTATTTTATTAATACAAAAAAGTTAAGCTTTATTTACAAACTCCATGCGTTTTGTGTTAGACTGATCACTGTAAAGAAAACACAAAGATGTGAATGTTTTAATATATGGAAAAAAGGTAAAGACAGTTTCAAAGGCCAAAGGATATGAGTTACTACTCAGTGGCTTATATGAATGAATAAACTTCATGCTGTTATTATGTCAACAGAGCTGTTGAAAGCTCTTTATCCCTAACATTTAACCACACTTTACAAAATATCTTTAGGATTTTTGAGGATCTTCTTAAACTTACCTTCTGCCAACAGCCTGGCATTGGAAGTCCATCTGGACCCTGTGGTGGTGAAAAAGAAAAGAAAAAAAGGAAATATGCAGTGTCAGTATATGTTTATATGTTAATCATTCTTGTTTTTCTTTTAATTTCCTTAATAAATCAATATATTAAAGTTTAAACAGGCTTTTGAGGTAATATGTTTAACTAAACTGAAACCCCAAAGTGGTTAACCATAATATTTGTGTTAACTCATGTATTTTGTGAGACGGTGATTGTGCCAGTCAATGGTGCATGCAAAGACAATATTATATAAATAATAAACAAACAAACAAACAAACAAACAAACAAACAAAAAAAATAAACAAACAAATCACTTTCATAGATTCATTTATGCTTAAACAAACCTGACATGGTAATGAGAAGCAAGCTAGCTGATTAAAAAAATAAAGCAATTCTGAATTGGCCATGAATAGACAAAACTCAAATGTGTTATTGACACTACAAACACTTAGTCTTTGATCAAACATTGTAAATAGGCATGAGAAAAAGTCAAACTGAACTATTCATACAAATTATCATTAATAATTTTATGAAAATGTATTAAAATGCTATATTGCACATACTTTATACATACATGCTCTAAATGTTTACCTTCTTTTTAATAACAACACGTTTATTCAGATATGAAAATGACACAGTCAAATGTATAAATAAAGTCATTAAACATGGTGATTCAGAATGTGGATTGAAGACTCATTTTCTTCTTCAGCAGGATCGAGTGCCCAATTGGAACAGATTTATGAGAGGGAACAGGAGAGGGTTAAAGGCTGGAGGAGAGAGACTCATGCTGACACTGAACTAAATAACCTCTCAGGAATGGATTATTAGGGGATAAGGTTAATTACGACCGGTTATTTCATCTTAGGAGAGCAAACACTATTCAAAAAGCAGAAAGAGTATGGTATTTTTTTTTTTTTTTTTTTTTACTTGGGAAAACAAGAATAAGATTTAGTTATTCCAGCAGGTGAAAAAAATCACTAAAATTATGATATTGGTGCGAGTGAATGCAGTTTTCAGTAAATATTACATATATACAAAAGAGTGAATTTAACTATTAAGGAATAAATGAGTGCTATTGATGCTATTATACAGTTGGGGGAAAAACTTGTTAAAATGTCTTTGACTTTACCTGTAGAAAGCAGGCATGCAGTACATGTGTTAAAGGTAAAAGGGCAATGAGATACTGTAAGCTGTGCTCCACTATTTATAAGCCATGCATGGAGGTTAAAGTTAAAGCTTCTTCACCAAAAGCATGGATGAGAGGTGCTCAGTGGTGTGGGTGCAGAGTTAGGCAGCATGCACAGGAGAGGTAGGAAAACAGGATACTGTACCAATTGGCACGGGGCATCCAGCCCATCCAGGCCAGGCTGACCTGGCTCGCCCTTTTCACCCTTAAAGCCCCGGAAACCCTGTGTCATAGAAACGGAACTAGGAGTGTTACTAGGATAGAGGCTGCAGGCACCCTTCCGGCCACCCTTTGATAGGGCACGGATCAGGGCAGAGAGGAGTGGCCCAGTGGTTTCTTGGTTATCATGTTAACCACCTTTCCTTGAAAGGCCAATTTGCCCAGGCTTTTGTACTAGAAAGCAACTTGCGTGGTTGCTTAGATTAGGAATTCCATCCCTAGAAGGAAACTCCAGTTTTAAAAAGATTGTTGGAAGTATTTGTTTTAGCAAAACAACATAGCTATTTAAGATATCAAGGATGAGCTGGGTTGCCACTTTGACCACGGGACAACTCTTCCCTTAAGGGTCCGCTGTCTTACTTCAGGGGCAGTTTACCAGCTCTCGGCTGGGACATACCAGTGGGCAGGGTGCATCTAATCCAGGGGCACCCTGTTCTCCTTTCTCCCCCTTAGGCCCCTTTTTGCCCTTCTTTCCCTTCTCCCCCTGTGGACACAATAGTTTGGTCAGCTGAAGAATATGTCTGATCGGAGTTTGTAAAGTATTTTAAAATGTGTACAGTGTTTTGAGACCAGTATTTTGTGTATGCGTCTTTGTTTTTTTATTTATTTTATTTTTTATTTAAACTATGTATTTAAAGCCAAACTTTAATCTATCGAGAGGGGGGTGGAGACCGCCTTTTTAGGCATAACTGGAGTCATGTAAATGAATTTAAACATTTTTAAAAGGTACTATTCATTTCTTTAAGGGTATTTAATGAAGAAAAAACAAACTCTGTGCACCTTTAACTACTGAAACATAATATATTCTGACAATAATCAGTTTTATTTCCTAAACTGTCACATTATAAAAATTCAATGCATAACTGAATGAAATGTACAGTAATATTCAAACATCCATTATAGTTTTACTGAGAAGTGTTACTAGGAAGGGAAGCTTGTGAGGGAGTCTTTGAGGGAAAGGAAAAGTTAGATGGGAATACCAGACAGGAGGAAGTGGGATGAGAGTGTAGGTCAATTACAGTTGAAGGGAACAGGATTGACAGTAGTCTTACAGGGCACAAGGGAAGAGAAAGAGAAGCAGGGAAATACCCCACAACAGCCCACTGCCCAACAAACCACACAGGAAAAAGAAACTGTATCATGTAATGACAAACACAGAGAAGTCAGTTACCTCCAACATTCGTTGCTTCTTGGTTATATCATTAAATTAACCATTATGCATGAATTAAACATTATACACACACAGCTCAACCCGTTTGATATCCCAAGAGATTACATTCATTTGACATTTTAAATGATGAAAACAAAGAAAAATAAATCTATGGTAGACTGGATTAAATACCAAAAACAAATGTGATGAAATGGTCATGCTGTGTGCGCACATATTTATAAGAAAGGGATGCAGTTTTCTAGGAAAATTATAAACTGGAAATATTTATCTGGCATTTATCAGGGTCCAAGCACAAACGACTCATGAAGACAATACAGTTATACAATGGCCATGTCTTTAAGTGTCCCTGTATTATTCTATGTACTATATAAGAATAGACAAATAATATTATAATTTCCATTTTAATTAACAGCAATACATTCAGTCATGTCTGCCAACTTTGGAGATCACAGATTTCTTTGCAAACTGATAAGACTTTTAGATTAGACTTCATTAAATTTTATGAAACTATAATGAGTTTTATGCATAGTAAATCTATTGAACAATTTACACATAATTTAAACTATGAGACCTAAAAGGGATTGTTATTATGTGGTTCCCTTTGGTGGAAAACATTGGTATTCTGGCCTTCATCTCTAATTCCCATTGATATGAATTGAATATATATATATATATATATATATATATATATATATATATATATATATATATATATATATATATAT
Organism: Rutilus rutilus; assembly: GCF_951802725.1. Taxonomy (NCBI): domain Eukaryota; kingdom Metazoa; phylum Chordata; class Actinopteri; order Cypriniformes; family Leuciscidae; genus Rutilus; species Rutilus rutilus. Next base: position 44,122,197 of record NC_140211.1, on the reverse strand, counting down.
ATATATATATTAAATTGCTGTTAGCACCTCGAGCATCAGAAATTCATGAAACTCTCATGTTTATTCAGAATGTCCCATTGACTGTGTATCCATTTTGTTGTTTGGACACTGTAGAAATAGGGCAATATGTGCAAATTGGCATTTCCACACCCATAAATTAAAGTTTATAGATAATCATAAAAAATAGACTTAATCTTGAACAGGGCAAGGTTTCACACAGTTGTAGATTTATTAGCTCAATGTAAAATAGCTTATATAGCGACCACCCTGTGGCCGTAAAAAAAAAAAAAAGTGGTATATACATTTGTTTTCACACAATGGATGCATATTCAGATTTTATGTTATTAGTCGTTGAAATGTGATTGGCTGCTGGCAGCCATGATTTTTGAAGTATCTTCAAAGAGTCATTAGTATGTTAGGACGTCCATCAAAGAAGCATCATACCAGTGCTTCAATTTCATAGATTATACGGTTGCAGAGTTATAATGGTTTTTCATTTGTAGCGCCCCCTATTGGCATATTTTTTAAACTTACGAGTGCATCATCAGTATGTCCTATTTCTATGGTGTCAAGCTTCATTATGATTGGATATTGCCTTCAGGATATTTATGTCAACTCGTAAAAATGGATTTGGTTTGGTTTGGTAAAAATGGTTTCCTGACCAATTAATTAATTAATAGCCTATCTTTGCAATGCGTTGACAAATAAAAAAAAAAATTTCTTTCTCATGAGTGTCTGGGAATGGTGTGTGGCAAATTTTGTGTGAATCGCAGAAAATCCGAGAAATTTTTTTTTTCTTGTCTGTACGGTTGCAGAAATCTGAGCATATGTATATGTTCAATATCAGTACATATGGCGTGTATAATATCAGTCTTTAAATACAAGATATAGTGTACCTAAAGTATACTTGCAATAGTTCCACTTTAGCACAATCAAATATACTTATTAGGGCCCAAGCCCTGAAAGGACGAAGGCCTTATTGTTTCCGTATGGATTTTTTTTTTTTTCTGCCTTTTTGCCACTTTTGGGGCCCTTAACATGCTCAAAAACTCTTGAAATTTTGCACACACGTCAGAACCTGCGGCCATCAGGGCCGGACTGAAGCTGGTACCCGGGGGTGGCAGGGGGGCTCGACAGCGCCCCCTGGAATGGTGTCCGAAAACTTGGTCCATAAATCAAACACGCTTGCATGTAATATGAAACTCAGTACACATATGTGACCCGTCACGGAAACCAGGGACACAAGTCGGCAGCACAACTTTCGAGCAAAATGAGAAAGAAGCGTTTTTTTTTTCAAAATTGGTGATTTTCGTTTTTTTGCAGAATCTGTTAGTTGAGATCACGAAGAAGCCTCTCCATGTTTGAGATAGCAGTATTGGTGTATTTAAAAGCGTACATTTTGATGTTGAAATCGGCTTGTTTTTCGGAGATTCTAGCACGCAGTAGGGGCGTGTCATTGTCGGTGTGTATTTCCATACTGAATAAGCCGGCGTGGCTACTTATTATGCAGCGCTCTGGCCGGCTCTATCTGATTTCAAAATTCAATGAAGATGGACGCCAATAACATTACGATGTCCAGCAATCGATTTAAATAGTAGGTTACATGGGGTTTAATTTGTCGTGTAATGAGATGTAGCCTAATACATGTTGTCAGTGCCAATACAAAGATCCGCCTATATAATTAATGTGTGTATGAATGGTACAGTGGTAGAGCTTTCGCCAGCTGTGTCAGAGGTTGAGAGTTCGAATCTGCCCTTATATAGATTTTTTTTTTTTTTTCTCGTATAGTTTTTTTTCTCTCATCAAAACGATTATGTTCATCAGTGGTTGTATATCAAGCAGGGACACGCAAACGTTTGAATTATTTTGTTATTTCAACAGAACGAATAGAGAGTATTCGCAACGCAACGGATTGAAGCGCGCGTCGAGTGAAGACAATGCAGTGTGTGCGCGAGCCACACGAGTAAACACTGTATCTGGCCACTGATCGCAGTGGCAACGAGCACTTTGATCACTTGATTAAAAAAAACACATTTCAGCGCTAGTATCTTATTTAAAAAACGAACGAAATGAATGCTCTGCCAGTTAACTGGAGATGTTTTATTTAGAGAATTTGTAGAATTGGTACATTCAGGGGGGAGGGAGAGACGGGGGAGCTTTACAGGGGGTATGACTTATCTAAATGAGATGTAAATGAGCCCTATTGTCATTCCCAGAAGGGCGAGAACTTGCAAATCTTTAGAAGCAGATTTCTACCATTTCAGTTTTTTTGAGTGCCTACCTTCAAATGGCCACAACTTCTCCAAATATTATCAGATTTCCATGTGTTACACATCGTTGGAAAGCTTGAATACTACACTTTCAGAATATGTGAATAACTCAAAATGCCCCAGAACCGACTTGTGTCCCTACTTTCCGTGACTGGTGAAATATAGATCTCATCGGGCCGAACAACTTTCGTGCTCTAAGTTTTACGCCAGCCCAACAGGAAGTCGGTTATTATATGTTGTTTGGAAAACGCATACAATGGAATGTGAAATACTCCTCCTAGGGAATTCATCCGATCGCCACCAAACTCGGTGTGAATGAAGTCAAGACACTGAGGATGAATTCTTGCGAACGGATTTTTGATATCTCGAACGGTTTGGCCGTGGCGAGGAAACAAATTTATGGCGAATAATGGGACACAGGAAGTGTGTTATAACTTCTGCATACATAAACTGATCTTGATGAAACTTCGGCAGTGTGTTCGTTGTAAGAGGCCAATCACATGGATGTGACTATTGTGAGTCAAAGTTATAGCGCCACAAACTGGCAGCAGGAAGTGTGTCACTTTCTAAATGCTTTTGACAAAAGTGGGGGGGTTAATTTTATGTACAGTCACAAAAATCGGTATGTATATTGGTCTCATTGAGCCGGACAACTTTCTAATTTACATTCAATAGCTCCGACCAACAGAAAGTCAGATATTTTGGTTTGAATGTGGATTTTCTCCCTCTCTCTCTCTGTCTCTGTGTGTGTGTGGGGTGGGGGGTGGGGGTTGGTTGTCTTTTGAGTTTAATTCTTGTTTTTCAAGGTTTCAGGGGCTTTTGGGGCCCTTAACGTGCTCGAAAACTCTTGAAACTTTGCACATAGGTCAGAACCCACGGCCATGAGGGACGGGCTGAAGCTGGTACCCGGGCGTGGCAGGGGGGCTCAACAGCGCCCCCTTGAACGGGGTCTGAAAACTTGGTCCATAGATCAAACATGCTTGCATGAATTAATATGAAACTCAGTACACATATAGATCTCATTGGGCCGAACAACTTTCCCCAGTCAAGTTTTACGCCAGCCCAACAGGAAGTCGGCTATTATGGGTTGTTTGGAAAACGCTTGCTGTGGAATGTGAAATACTCCTCCTAGAAAATTAATCCGATCCCTACCAATCTCGGTGTGCATGAAGTCAAGACATTGAGGATGCTAAATTGCGGACGGATTTTTGATATCTCGAACGGTTTGGCCGTGGCGAGGAAACGAATTTATGGCGAGAAAATAGAAACACGAAGTGATATAACTTCTGCATACGTTAACTGATCTTGATGAAACTTCAGCAGTGTGTTTGTGGTAAGAGGCCGATCAGATGGATGTAACTATTGTGAGTCAAAGTTATAGCGCCACCAACTGGCAGCAGGAAGTGTGTCACTTTCAAAATGCTTTTATCAAAAGTGGGGGGGTTAGTTTTACCAACAGTTACAAAAATCAGTACGTATATTGGTCTCATCGAGCCGGACAACTTTCTATTTTACAGTCATTAGCTCCGAGCAACAGGAAGTCAGATATTTTGGTTTGAATTTATTTGCAAAATCAGCCTCTGCATTTTTACCCACTCCTCTTAAATGGTTTATTTTATTCCCACCAAACTTTTTCAACATGATGAAAATACATTAAAGATGCTAAATTGTGAACGGATACTAAATATCTCAAACGTTTTTGCTATGGCGAGGGATTAAAGTAATGTCAAAAAAGGAAACAGTAAAAGCCTCATATCTTCTAAAAATGAAATTATACACCATTTATTTCTATATAAAATTATACAAATATCACAACTAAACCCAGTTTTGGGTTTATTCAGTTTTTTCAATTCAAGAATTATGTATAAGTTTAAAAACAGCCAGAATGCGCTATTTAGTAAAAAAAAAAAGTCATACATAGGGCTATACTGCCCTCTTGTGTTCAAAATCAGGTAGGCCTATTACAAAATGACGGAGCAGCCTATGTTTTTATGTTTCCACTGTTCGATCACACCCGCGCCTCACACACACACACACACACACACACACACTGTGCATTCCAGCATTGCAATCTTGACATTGCAGCCGGTTCATTATAGTCGTAATAAAATATAATAATAAAATAGTCAACCTATTTGCAGCAAATGATAGTAGATTTCAGATCAATATATTTGTTTTTCTTACAATATTAATTAACACTAACTTTATTCTCATCTGAATTATAAATAATTTATTTCTGTATAAAATAATACTACCGATTGAATATATAGTATTTCCAAAAGAGGGCAGTATTGGATTATTTTTAAACAGGGTTGGATGAATCCTTGAGAACAGTGTTTTACTGTAAAGAAAAGCAGAGCCAATTGAAGCAGAGCGAGCGTTTTCAGTTAATTCCTATGGAAGTAGGAATGAACTAAAGAACTAAAAAAGAACTAGATTAAAAAGTTCGTCGAGACAAACTTTAAGTTGGCTTGAGAAAGTTTGGACTGGAAAGTTTAAAGTTTAAAGTAGTTTGAAGATTAAAGTAGTTTGAAGTTTAATTTAGTTTAAAGTTTAAAGAAGTTTGAAGTTTAATTTAGTTTAAAGTTTAAAGTAGTTTGAAGTTTAATTTAGTTTGAAGTTTAAAGTAGTTTGAAGTTTAATTTAGTTTAAAGGTTAAAGTAGTTTAAAGTTTAAAGTAGTTTAAAGTTTAAAGTAGTTTTAAGTTTAAAGTAGTTGTAAGTAGTTTGAAGTTTAAAGTACTTCAACGTTTAAAGTAGTTTGAAGTTCAAAGTAGTTTAAAATTTAAATTAGTTTGAAGTTTAAAGCAGTTTAAAGTTTCAAGTAGTTTAAAGTTAAAAAAGTTGCTAGGCTGTTGCTAGGGTGTTCTGGGTCGTTGCTATGTTGTTGCTAGGCAGTTGCTAGGGTATTCTGGTTGGTTGCTAGGCGGTTGCTATGGTGTTGCTAGGGTATTCTGGGTGGTTGCTAGGCGGTTGCTATGGTGTTGCTAGGGTATTCTGGGTGGTTGCTAGGCGGTTGCTAGGGTGTTCTGGGTGGTTGCTATTGTGTTGCTAGGTGGTTTCTAGGGTGTCCTGGGTGGTTGCTATGGTGTTGCTAGGCAGTTGCTAAGGTATTCTGGGTGGTTGCTAGGCGGTTGCTAGGGTGTTCTTGGTGGTTGCTATGGTGTTGTTAGGTGGTTGCTAGGGTGTTCTGAGTGGTTGCTATGGTGTTGCTAGGCGGTTGCTAAGGTATTCTGTGTGGTTGCTAGGGTGTTGCTAATGTATTTTGGGTGGTTGTTAGGGTGTTCTGGGTGGTTGCTAGGCGGTTGCTAGGGTGTTCTGGGTGAAACTAGGATATTTTGGGTGGTTGCTAGGGTCTTTTGGGTGGTTGCTAGGCGGTTGCTAGGGTGTTTTGGGTGGTTGCTAGTATATTTTGGGTGGTTGCTAGGTGGTTGCTAGGGTCTTTTGGGTGGTTGCTAGGCGGTTGCTAGGGTGTTTTGGGTGGTTGCTAGGATATTTTGAGTGGTTGCTAGGGTATTTTGGGTGGTTGCTAGGGTGTTCTGGGTGGTTGCTAGGCGGTTGCTAGGGTGTTCTGGGTGGTTGCTATGGTATTCAGGGCGGTTGATATGGTGTTACTAGGTGGCTGGTAGTTGTCACAGATGGTTACTATGGAGTTTTTATAGAGTTCTTAGCATGATCTTGGCATGATTTAACACTTAACTAATTGCTATTAGCATGTAGCTATTCACTGCTAGCATGTGTAGCATGTTGGAAGTGCTGTTTGCTAGCATGAGTCAAAAGAGCCAAAACTCATCTTTATACGATGTTCTGATACAGAGATATAGGTCTTGCAAAACGGTTGCTAGGGTACTCAAGTTTGGTTGCTATGGAGTTGCTTGGGAGCTGGAAGCATTAAACTTAAGAAGTTTAAAGTGGTTTGAAGTTTAAAGTAGTTTAAAGTAGTTTGAAGTTTATGATAGATATATAAATAAGTTAGATAGATACACACAAACACACACACACACACACACACACACACACACTCACTCAGACTACCTCGCTCACACACTCACTCAGACACACACACACACTCAGAGTTTATGAGTTTAGAGTTTATAAGTGTACGAGTTTTTGAGTTTAGAGTTTATAAGTTTAAATGAGTTTAGAGTTCAGAGTTTATTAATTTATGAGTTTAAGAGTTCATAAGTCTATGAATTCATGAGTTTATTAGTTAATTAGTTATTAAATTTAAGTTAATTAGTTTATAAGTGTATGAGATTAGAGTTTATTAGTTTAAATGAGTTTCATTGGCTAATATATATAGAACGGCAGTTTGGTTTAGTCTTCAAGGTGTTTAGATTTGAATTTTTGTCGGTTGGTGAGTTTGAATCTGGATTTGAATTTTTTAGAACTCCCCAATGTAAGTCAATGGGAGTTTTTCCGAGTTTTGATCGTCATTTGTAGGAAAACCGTAAGTCCGATCAGTCTGAAAAGATAAAGCAACTAACTTCAGATCAGTTTGAGTGTCTGAGCCGAGTTTGGAGTATGTAGAGTTAAAGCTCTAGGACGAGTTTGAGTCAACAGTTTTTCACAGAAGAATAATAATAATAACTAGATGCGAAAGTTCGTCGAGACAAACTTTAAGTTGGCTTGAGAAAGTTTGGACCGGAAAGTTTTTTGCTAGGCGGTTGTTAGGATGTTATGGGTGGTCGCTATGGTGTTGCTAGGCGGTTGCTAAGGTATTCTGGGTGGTTGCTAGGCGGTTGCTAGGGTATTTTGGGTGGTTGCTAGGGTGTTTTGGGTGGTTGCTAGGGTGTTTTGGGTGGTTGCTAGGCGGTTGCCAGGGTCTTTTGTGTGGTTGCTAGGCGGTTGCTAGGGTGTTCTGGGTGGTTGCTAGGATATTTTGGGTGGTTGCTAGGGTCTTTTGGGTGGTTGCTAGGGTATTTTGGGTGGTTGCTAGGCGGTTGCTAGGGTGTTTTGGGTGGTTGCTAGGCGGTTTTGGGTGGTTGCTAGGCGGTTGCTAGGGTATTTTGGGTGGTTGCTAGGGTGTTCTGGGTGGTTGCTAGGCAGTTGCTAGGGTGTTATGGGTGGTTGCTATGGTGTTGCTAGGCGTTGCTAAGGTATTCTGGGTGGTTGCTAGGCTGTTTTGGGTGGTTGCTAGGGTATTCTGGGTGGTTGCTAGGGTCTTTTGGGTGGTTGCTAGGCGGTTGCTAGGGTCTTTTGGGTGGTTGCTAGGGTCTTTTGGGTGGTTGCTACGGTGTTCTGGGTGGTTGCTAGGGTCTTTTGGGTGGTTGCTAGGCGGTTGCTAGGGTCTTTTGGGTGGTTGCTAGGGTCTTTTGGGTGGTTGCTACGGTGTTCTGGGTGGTTGCTAGGGTCTTTTGGGTGGTTGCTAGGCGGTTGCTAGGGTGTTCTGGGGGGTTGCTATGGTATTCAGGGCGGTTGATATGGTGTTACTAGGTGGTTGGTAGTTATCACAGATGGTTACTATGGAGTTTTTATAGAGTTCTTAGCATGATCTTGGCATGATTTAACACTTAACTAATCGCTATTAGCATGTAGCTATTCACTGCTAGCATATGTAGCATGTTGGAAGTGCTGTTTGCTAGCATGAGTCAAAAGAGCCAAACCTCATCTCTATACGATGTTCTGATACAGAGATATAGGTCTTGCAAAACGGTTGCTAGGGTACTCAAGTTTGGTTGCTATGGAGTTGCTTGGGAGCTGGGAGCTTTAAACTTAAGAAGTTTAAATTGGTTTGAAGTTTAAAGTAGTTTAAAGTAGTTTGAAGTTTATGATAGATATATAAATAAGTTAGATAGATACAAACAAACAAACAAACACACACACACACACACACACACACACTCACACAGACTACCTCGCTCACACACTCACTCAGACACACACACACACACACACACACACACACACACACACTCAGAGTTTATGAGTTTAGAGTTTATAAGTGTACAAGTTTTTGAGTTTAGAGTTTATAAGTTTAAATGAGTTTAGAGTTCAGAATGTATTAATTTATGAGTTTAAGAGTTCATAAGTCTATGAATTCATGAGTTTATTAGTTAATTAGTTATTAAATTTAAGTTAATTAGTTTATAAGTGTATGAGATTAGAGTTTATTAGTTTAAATGAGTTTCATTGGCTAATATATATAGAATGGCAGTTTGAATTAGTTTTCAAGGGATTTAGATTTAAATTTTTGTCGGTTGGTGAGTTTGAATTTTTTTAGAATGCCCAATGTTAAGTCAATGGGAGTTTTTCCGAGTTTTGATCGTCATTTGTAGGAAAACCGTAAGTCCGATCAGTCTGAAAAGATAAAGCAACTAACTTCAGATCAGTTTGAGTGTGTGAGCCGAGTTTGGAGTATGTAGAGTTAAAGCTCTAGGACGAGTTTGAGTCAACAGTTTTTAACAGAAGAATAATAATAATAATAATAATAATAAGTTTAAATAGGATTTCAGTAAGTTGGCTCTCTCAAGCCAACTTAACTAGATGCGAAAGTTCGTCGAGACAAACTTTAAGTTGGCTTGAGAAAGTTTGGAGCAGAACGTTTTTTGCTAGGCGGTTGCTAGGATGTTATGGGTGGTTGCTAGGGTATTTTGGGCGGTTGCTAGGGTGTTCTGGGTGGTTGCTAGGTGGTTGCTAGGGTGTCCTGGGTGGTTGCTAAGGTCTTTTGGGTGGTTGCTAGGGTATTTTGGGTGGTTGCTAGGGTGTTCTAGGTGGTTGCTAGGGTATTCTGGGTGGTTGCTAGGCGGTTGCTAGGGGTTTCTGGGTGGTTGCTAGGCTGTTTTGGGTGGTTGCTAGGGTATTCTGGGTGGTTGCTAGGCGGTTGCTAGGATATTTCTGATGGTTGCTAGGGTCTTTTGGGTGGTTGCTAGGCGGTTGCTAGGATATTTTGGGTGGTTGCTAGGGTCTTTTGGGTGGTTGCTAGGCGGTTGCTAGGATATTTTGGGTGGTTGCTAGGGTCTTTTGGGTGGTTGCTAGGCGGTTGCTAGGATATTTTAGGTGGTTGCTAGGGTCTTTTGGGTGGTTGCTAGGCGGTTGCTAGGGTCTTTTGGGTGGTTGCTAGGGTCTTTTGGGTGGTTGCTTGGCGGTTGCTAGGGTGTTTTGGGTGGTTGCTAGGATGTTTTGGGTGGTTGCTAGGGTGTTTTGGGTGGTTGCTAGGATATTTTAGGTGGTTGCTAGGATATTTTGGGTGGTTGCTAGGGTCTTTTGGGTGGTTGCTAGGGTCTTTTGGGTGGTTGCTAGGCGGTTGCTAGGGTGTTTTGGGTGGTTGCTAGGATGTTTTGGGTGGTTGCTAGGGTCTTTTGGGTGGTTGCTAGGCGGTTGCTAGGGTGTTTTGGGTGGTTGCTAGGATATTTTGGGTGGTTGCTAGGGTCTTTTGGGTGGTTGCTAGGCGGTTGCTAGGGTGTTTTGGGTGGTTGCTAGGGTCTTTTGGGTGGTTGCTAGGGTATTTTGGGTGGTTGCTAGGGTGTTCTGGGTGGTTGCTAGGGTCTTTTGGGTGGTTGCTAGGGTGTTTTGGGTGGTTGCTAGGATATCTTGGGTGGTTGCTAGGGTGTTCTGGGTGGTTGCTAGGCGGTTGCTAGGGTGTTCTGGGTGGTTGCTAGGATATTTTTGGTGGTTGCTAGGGTCTTTTGGGTGGTTGCTAGGCGGTTGCTAGGGTGTTTTGGGTGGTTGCTAGGATATTTTGGGTGGTTGCTAGGTGGTTGCTAGGGTCTTTTGGGTGGTTGCTAGGTGGTTGCTAGGGTGTTATGGGTGGTTGCTAGGTGTTGCTAGGCGGTTGCTAAGGTATTCAGGGTGGTTGATATGGTGTTACTAGGTGGCTGGTAGTTGTCACAGATGGTTACTATGGAGTTTTTATAGAGTTCTTAGCATGATCTTGGCATGATTTAACACTTAACTAATCACTATTAGCATGTAGCTATTCGCTGCTAGCATGTGTAACATGTTGGAAGTGCTGTTTGCTAGCATGAGTCAAAAGAGCCAAACCTCATCTCTATACGATGTTCTGATACAGAGATATAGGTCTTACAAAACGGTTGCTAGGGTACTCGAGTTTGGTTGCTATGGAGTTGCTTGGGAGCTGGAAGATTTAAACTTAACAAGTTTATAGTGGTTTGAAGTTTACAGTAGTTTACAGTAGTTTGAAGTTTGACAGATAGATAAATAAGTTAGATAGACACACACACACACACACACACAAACACACAAACACACACATACACACACCCACTAACTCGCTCACACACTCACTCATAAACTCAGTGTGTGTGTCTGAGTTTAGAGTTTATAAGTGTATAAATTGACGAGTTTATAAGTGTATGAGTTCTTGAGTTTTGAGTTTATAAGTTTAAATCAGTTTAGAGTTTATAAGTTTAAATGAGATTAAGAGTTCAGAGTTTATTAATTTATGAGTTTAAGAGTTCATAAGTTTATGAATTCATGAGTTTATAAGTTAATTAGTTTATAAGTGTTTATAGTTTAGAGTTTATTAGTTTAAATGAGTCTCAATGGCTCATATAGTATATAGAACGGCAGTTTGGTTTAGTCTTCAAGGTGTTTAGATTAAAATTTTTGTCGGTTTGAATTTTTTAGAACTCCCCAATGTAAGTCAATGGAGTTTTTGAATGAGTTTTTTCGAGTTTTGATCGTCATTTTTAGGAAAACCGTAAGTCCGATCAGTCTGAAAAGATAGAGCATACCGAGTCAGATCAGTTTGAGTGTCTGTGCCGAGTTTGGAGTATATAGAGTTAAAGCTCTAAGAGGAGTTTGAGTTGTAAATTTTTAGGGTCAGAATAATAATAATAATAATAATAAGTTTAAATAGGATTTCAATATGTTGGCTCTCTCAAGCCAACTTAATAAGTTTAAGTACAATATCAGTAAGTTGGCTTTCTCAAGCCAACTTAATCACTCTGTTCTGCTCGCTCCTCGCCGTTGCGCGCTCCTCGCCGTGGACATTGTTATGAATGCCCGTGGGCAGCAATATACCCTTGTTGCTTCATTATTAACACTCCCTGTGATATATTATCCCCGCGTCAGTTTTGGCACTCTGCCAGCTAGATACATGAGTGTTTCAACCAGGTCCTGTACCCGGAATGTGGGGGCTTTAGCTCTTTGTTGTGTTAATCTGCTACGGCGTGTGTAACATTTTTCTGTCAACTCTGCAGATATCGATATTAAATTAAAATAAATGCCTTAAGCCTTGTGTTTTTTAAATAAGTTTGATTGTTTTAAAAAATATATATATTATTTTATGCCTAAAAAGTTTATTACCTATATATTTACTCCACAAACTAACTCTACGAACATGGAAAACAGTGATAGATGGACCTCTCAACCTTTACGCTAAGGAGAAAATCCAACGCAACTTTGAGGGGACCAGGCGAAACATGATTTTGTATTTCTGCTTTTTCTACTTTTGTCTACTTTCTTTGTATAACAGTTCTATCTAATAACATATTAGACAGGACTGTTAGACAGATCATAAACTAACGAAGACTAACTGACTCTAAGCTGATTCACATCTACCTATAGGAATATGGCACTGCAGGATTACAAATTTAAGAATATGTTTAAGATCTGCTGATCCTACTTCCTTACATAAGGTGAACATGATGGCATCAATTTACTGATTAGATTCAATATAGTTTCCATTGAAGGGGTTTTGTTAGGGCTCTTACAGAGTCAATGCGAGAAACGCAAGCGACGTTCTCCCTTTCATAGTCTACACATCGGACGCAAGCAACTTGCAGTATCGCCCCCACCAACAACGCATAGTATTGCATACAACGGTGCGTCGCATATCAAAAACTGGGACGACACATTTTGCTACGCATAGACGCATAATGGCGGCCGAAGCGTAGCGATGCGTAGCCTTGCAGGCCCGTATGCGTATCGATGCGTTGACTCTGTAAGAGCCCTTGGTCTTTGATCTTCCTACTGAGAATGTGTGAATGTTTTAGTCTTAGTTCTTGTGACCATGTGGTGTTTATACAATCTGGGGGGTTAAATCTGGGGGGTATCATTATCATCAGTCAGGGGTAATTGCCTCTATTGTCTTTAGATGATTAGATTTAGTGGTCATCTCTAAGGCTGTGTGTAAGGTCAACACTTTTAAGGACTGTCAGCACCTTTAAGAACTGCCCAGTGGAATGCCTATAAGATACCATGTAAAGTTCCCTTATATGCCAAGTTCACACTGCACGATTTTCAAAGTAGTTGGGTCACTGTTCTTTTCACACTGCATGACTATCTGGGGTAACATTCAGTTGCTGGTGTGTTCACACTGCACGATGGATCAGCGGCAGGGGGTTTCACACTTTATGACTTAACAAAAGAAAGAATCGCCGACAACTTCTGTCTGGTCCGCAAACTACGTTTCACAACCAAACACACGCGAGAAGTGATAAGGAAATAACGCAAGATCACGCGTGCGTGAGACCGGAGCTCTCGCAAGACTGAAATTGTTATTAAAAATGATAGCCTGCAAGAAGATTGCGATCCAAATTGTCTGTGCGCTGATTTACAGCAAAAAGGAGAGATTATGCAGGAGAAAATGGTTAGGAAGACAAGGGGAGCAAGGACTGTGTGTTCTGCAAAGAGAGTTGTGGGTAAATAAATAATGTGCTGCTGTTGCTGCTGGTCAAGCAAATGTTTGTGCTTTGTTTCTGTTTGATATAATTGTATATATATCTATTAAAATACTGATATTCTGGTCTATAACTCCTCCCCGAACTCCCCGCTGCTCTGTATCTTGCTCTCTCATTGGCTGTCGGTCATCGCCGATGTAGTTTTCAGTCAGAACACTTTTCACACAGCAGGATTTTGAATCGCCGACAGGTCCAGATATTTGGCATGCTCATTCTCTCAGATCGCGTCTTTGCTCATTCACACTGCGTGATTGTCACTCGCGTGAACGAGCACCGATTTGCCTGTGATTTCGGGCATTTGTCGGCGATTTCTCAAAACCTGTCGGCGAGCCAAAATCGGGCCTAAAATCGTGCAGTCTGAACTCGGCATAAGTCAGACTTGATGACTGCAGCTACGACAGCTCGTGTTCTCAATAAAGAATCCTGCTGAAGATACAACCAAGTCTCCTGGTCTTCGCTTCCGAGTTTCCTACAGCACCTATCACAGCGTCCCTATATAAGGTCCATTCAGTATTATCAGCAGCTTTATCACATTGCTCAGGAGCTAATTAAACTATCACTAGGAGTTGTGCAATCGTGAATTTAGCAAGATGAATTCTTTCCCCACACGGACTTTACCTCCAATTCAAGTTCATGAACTTGAACACAGGAACTTGGCGCATTGATTTTAAGCTTCTTGATTTGGCTTGATATGCTTGAGACTCATTTGGTTATTGGAGGCTTATTTCTTTATGCTTATCTGATTATTATTGCCAATATGCTGTGTTTAAGTTAGGACTATTCACTACTCTTATTCAAACACTAACAGCATCATAGCTTGATGATCCCGTGAAGGAGTGTGGAATCATGGGAATCGTCTTCTACGCCTCCACAGCTAATGAAATCAGCAGAAATAATGTTTGTGAATGAGGAAGAACACTGTATTTTTTTGTTACAGGAGTAAAACCAACAACCAAGGATAACGAGGATATGACGGATATGAAGATGTGACAGGCGACTCAATGATACAGACCACTTCACTGGTTAAAGTGGTGGATTTCTCTTGATTTAAACATTGTTGGAAACATTTGGAATAATGCAAGTATACAAGTATACGTCAACAAAACAAATTACTTTGTTCTAGTGATTTTTGGATATTTTAATGCAAAATTCTTACATATCGTGCCTTTAAAGATATCTGCGTATCAGCATCACACTTATTGCATTAAGACATCCAGGTGTTATTGGTAACATGTTTGTGGCTTAACAGCTCAGACACACCAAGCCTAGATCAAGAACTAGTGGCAACAAGCAACCATGGTTTACGTTTACATTGCCTGCATCTAGGTCAAGTTGCGCTCCAAAACTGTGCAAGACTACAGCCACCAAGCATACACATCTGCACCTGCATGAGAGGAAATAACTGTCCACACCAGCAGGTGGTAGTAGTATTCATCACTCAAAAAGAAACTGGAACTTGGACTGTGGATATAAAAACCATAAGAAAGCAGCGCTTGATTGATGTTGATCACTTAATCTTCACTTTCTTCATTTATGGAAATATTGCATTGGAATTATCTGTAGAATCCTTCTATGTGTATCCTCTTGACTTGCTCAATCAACTGAAACACTTTTCTAGTAATATTGGCAACATGCTTGTTTTGCTAATGGCTTATACGGGTATTGACAACATGCTTGTTTAAGTCATCTGGGTAAGGCCAACATGCTTGTTGCTAAAGGCTTTCCGGTTATTATTGGCAACATGCTAGTTGCTTAATATTTTCAGGTATTGGCAACATGTTTGTTGCCTTAAGTTCATCTGGATAACTACATTTAAAGGGGCATGGTGCTCTTCTTAGAGGCTTGAAACAGAAGAGCACCATTTCGCTGATACTTTCCTCCTGTAAGGGGCATGGTACTCTTCTAAGTTGCTTGTAACCAAAGAGCGCCCCTTTGCTGCTACTCTCCTCTTACAGTAGCACGCTGCCCACAGTCTCTGCTATTTCAGAGGGACATGCTGCTCCTTTCAGAAAAGTCCTATTCTTTTCTATATTTTCCATGTCTACCTATAGGAATACGGCACGCATCACATCATCCCTATATATAAGGTCCAATCAGTATTATCAGCAGCTTTATCTCATTGCTCATGAGCTCTTTTCGGGTGCTTTTGAGCCTCTTAGCATGCTTCAAATTTCATGACACTCGACAAACACATCAGAGTTATCGACTGTTAGACATGGCCAAAGCCTAAGAAACCGGTGTGGTGGACTCCAGAGTCCTGCATGCGGTCGGGTACCCGGAAATTTTATGCAATGGGTGGCATAATATTTACCCGTCGGGTGCGGTGCGGAAGCGCGGTAGACATGGGCGGACTGCGGGTCCAATAGCCAAGACTATTTCAACTCAATTCGATGCATTTGACAGCTGCTTTCAAATGGTCACAGTTTCGCTTTGTGTTCACACTCTGTCTGAAGACCGCTAAAGGCTTCAAATTACAGCACGATTTGCAGCGCTGAGCGTTGAAGCCAATCACTCTGCATCTGACTGAAAGCTATAGTGATTATAGTAAAGCTCGCTTTTTGAATTTAATATACAGTAGCTATTCACAATTTGACTAAAAGTTTTAGCCTATTTTTCGTGCTGCTACAAAGAGGACCAGTGGCCAGGTAAACACTGCTGAGTTTCAGCTATATGAGAAAATTATTTTTGTCTAACATTACCTCATGTAGGATATGTGGGTCTGGTTCGGGTCGTGGTTTTAATGTCAAACGGGTCAGGTCGGGTACGGACTGAAATTAGTGTTTCTGTCGGATATCGGGTCGGGTGTTCTGTTTATAACTGCGGGTGCGGGGCGGGTTCGGGTTCGGGTTTATCTAACAGGATCCGTGCAGGACTCTGGTGGGCTCTGTAGCTCTAGAACTCTAGCTCTAGAACTTTTGACTAAATTGGGGCGAGTAGTTTTACCTAGAGTCACCAAACTCGTTACATATATTGTCCTCACCAAGCCAGACAACTTTCTAATTTACAGTCATTAGCTCCAACCAATAGGAAGTCTGCTATTTTGGTTTTGAATGTGGATTTTTTGGAAAATCAGGCTCTGTCTGAATTTTTAACTACTCCTAGGGGATTCATGCGATTCACACCAAATTTTATCAACACGATACCAAGACTATTGAAGATGCTAAATTGCAAATGGATTTTAGATATTTCGAACGGTGTTGCCAGGGTGAGAGATTAAAATAAGTTAAAAAAAGGGAAATATGAAGTGTCATATATCTTCTAAAAGTATTGATTTAAATCACCCTGGCTATACCCCGTTTTGAGAATCCCTGGACTAGACAGCCATCAACACAGATCCTCAGCAAAGACCACAAGAACCAGAACCAGATATTATTGACTTGAATGCACTGACACTATTGGATGAGAACTGAACTGAGCTGGATGATGACATAACTTTATAGATTAATTGAACTCTTTCTAGAATTTATTAACTTTACACAGTTATTGAGCCAAACTAAATCAACACTAAACTGATTTCAACTGGATAATGACAGTTTATTATTGTCTTTTTAGAGCCACGTTACAGCAGAATTGAATTCTGAATCATTATTTTTCTGTTCATCACTGCAAATCTGCTTTTGAAACAATCTGTATTGTATAAAGCTTTATATAAATAAAGGTGACTTGACGGGTAATATTATTTAATTGCTTATCACTTTTGACCAATAGGTGGCACTGTTCCCAAATTGTTGTGGTGTGGTCAGTGTGAGGTGACAATAACACATACCGTGATTGATGTCAATATACCAAAGCATTAAAGGGACACCAGGCAACGTTTTCTTGTTAATTAATCATCTTCGTAAAGTCGGTATATGGTTAAATGACTCATTACAGGGCGAATGAAGACTCTCTCGCCCGCTCCTACTGCCTGTAGGAAGAATATCCCACGTGCAAGTTCGGTGTATCCTACCCGCGTCCTTCAGTCTCACAAAGTCTCAGACATCGCGAGAAATAGGATCAGTTTACGGCAAGCATCCCCAGCACAGTGGCAGGCTAATGAAACCCGGCTAGTGATTGTTGCAAACGTGTGTATAATGGCAGAGCCGGGGAAGAAGCAGAAGAAAAAAACGTTTTTTTATGCTCATGCCCACTCTCCCAAAAAAACAACAGTTCGTTTTTACGACAGTGTGTTTGAAAGCATTTACTACCAGACACTAGGGGGAGCTAGGGGGCGCTTCGTAGAGAAAAAACACTCAGGCTTGCCTGGTGTCCCTTTAAAGAGTTAAAGCCTCAGAATCAGCTTGAATCATGCCATCAATCATAAAGCTTTTATAAAAATTTTGCCAGCATGATTTCACAATGATCATAGCCAATTTTGGTGAAAATTGAAACAGCGGTCTAGGAGCAGTTTGAAAAAGTAGGTTTTCAACTAAATTCATAATAGTGGACAAAGTTCGACTGACTATGACATAATTAGTATCCTTGTTCTCTATCAAGACCAGTTTTATTAAAATAGGCAAAATTAATCAAAAGCTATTAGCAGTTTTTTTTTTATTATTATTATTTTGATCGCAAAGTGGCATTCTTCCAATTGCTTTCAAGTTCCTTCCGGGCATGGTGCCGATGACACATACCAAGTTCCGTAACGATACACTAATCCGTTCGTAAAATATAGTATTTATCATTCGAATAGATACTGTATGTTGCACTGAAACAAAAGAGAGTTTCATACATTTTGGGTATGCCTTTCAGAAGTTATAAGCCAAAATAACCATTTTATAGTATGTGGCGCTGTGCCACAATGATACAAGTAGCCTCAGGTCATGTTTGTCATGACATATACTAAGATTAGTCTCAATACGCTAAAGCCAGAGCCGTCGCATAGACTGTGCGAACTGTGCAACCGCACAGGGCCTCGCGCCACTAGGGGGCCTCGCAATCCTGCTGTTTTTTTGTTTTTTGTTTTTTTTTTACATATTTTTTTGTTGTTGTCCCCACCACTTTTTAAAACATCTCGCGGCACGAATATAACAATTCTACAAATAAAACATCTTATAAAACATCTTGCCAGTTAACTGGCAGAGCATTCATTTCGTTCGTTTTTTAAATAAGAGATGATCTAGCGCTGAAATGTTTTTTTAAATCAAGTGATCAAAGTGCTCGTTGCCGCTGCGATCAGTGGGCGGATACAGTGTTTTCTCGTGTGGCTCGCGCACACACTGCACTAACTTCACTCAGACGCGCGCACTAACTTCACTTCAATCCGTTGCGAATACTGTCTTCGTTCTGGTGAAATCACCAAACATAATGCACACAAATGTGTCCCTGCTTGATATACAATCACTGATGAACATAATCGGTTTTGATGAGGGAAAAAACTATACGAAAAAAAAATTCTATCCGGGGGCGGACTAGAACCGAAAACTTCTGACATGATAGGCGAAAGTTCTTCCACTGGACCATTAAGATACACGGTTTAATATTGGCGGATCTATATATATATTCACATGAAAATTCTCGAGCTGACTTGATGTAAAGCCGCTCGTTGCACATTTGATTTTTTTCCCTCTGAAATAAATAGCAAAAAGTCATAGCTGACTCTGAGACTATGTGCATGATTATGCTGTATTATTTTACTTGATAAAAACGTATTGCAGCGAGGTTATGCGTGCAATAGAACTAGAACAGCTACGTCCGTGTGTCAGCATCCACATCAAAGAGCAGGGCCTCGCATTTCAAGTTCGCACAGGGCCTCGCACCCCACCTGCGACGGCACTGGCTAAAGCATTGCAGAGAATCAGCCTCACATCCATTTTTGAGTGCTCTTCGTCAAATTTGTTGGCGCATAATTCAAGAACAGTTTTGTTTTAATAACTTTTTCCCAGCATGACCTGCAGATCATCCAAGTCAACTTTGGTGAAAATTGGATGAACTTTCTGGGACAAGTTTGAAAAGGTATGTGCTTGGACCCCTAATAAAAATAATAAGAAAATCAGTTAAGAATACAATAGGGGTTCGGCACCTTCAGTGCTTGGACCTCAAAACAAAACGTCTCGCTTACATATGTAACCCTGGTTCCCTGAATAGGTGCATCAGTAGCTGATGATATGGGAATACCCCCACGTGTCAACTGTCTGAAGCCCATAAAGAAACATGCCAATTAATTGGTGGATGATGCCACTCCTCAAGGCACTGCATCATCAGCACTTCATAAGGAAGATTTTGATGATGGAAGCAAGCAGGAACGAAATAGAATGCAACCAAGATGTTCCCTTTCATAGGTCGACTCGACACTGTAAGTAGCTGATGCAATGTCTTAAAGAAAATAGCTTAAAGCTAGAAAAACCGCAATTAATCTGCCTCGCTCGCCTTTCAAGAATCCACAATAGTCTCCCTGAGTTTTGACCCACCATTGAAATGGTCTCATTTGAAACAGTGAAGCAGCTGATGTGAAAATCAAGAGTCTGTGAATCAAACACTGATGTCCCACTCTATTGCAAAACAATAGAACACAAGCAGACCAGCTTGTTCAGCATAAGAGGCACGGCAAAGAACGCGCATGCAAGTGTTTTTCTAGACTACTCAGGTTTCCTGTCATTTCAGTGTTGTGTGTTAGTCAAGGTAAGGCCATTTTCGATTCTCTGCTTATTTTCAATTTTTAAACTTCACATAATTCTGTATTTGAGTAGACGCGCTGACTACATTAAAACAAAAGCCGCGAGTGAAAATTAATATTGCAGTCTAATTTGCACTTAAGCCTTATTTGCTCTCACCAGTTTCGATTCGGCACATTGTCACGTTATTTGACTTAATTGCCCGAGCGAAACAGCTGTACTCACTCAAGCGGTGAAGCATTATCTGTATAACTATGTAATTTGCGCGCTGTCGCGGAAGCGTCAGCGGAAGCGTTCAGCCTCCTCGTGTGAAGACCGACTCGGGTAAAGACCAGCGACTCTACCTGCGCTACTCCACCGAGCAAGGACACCAGAAAGGCATTTAAGTATCTCCTTTTCCCCTCTCCTTCCCTCTTTTATCTTATTTTTTTCTTTACATTAATCAACATGTGCTTTCAACACATTACTGTTATCTCTCGGCAACGCCCCTTCATCGAGCGCAAAAGACAACGCAATACTGCCAATCTGCGTCCAATTCTCTCATCCTCACACACTCCACTCTCTCTTTCCGTGGGTCTATGGAATTGTCAGTCAGCAGTCAATAAAGCTGACTTCATTCCAGCCTTCGCATCTCATTCTACTCTTAGTATCTTGGGCTTGACTGAGACCTGGATTCGTCCAGAAGACTCAGCAACCCCTGCTGCTCTCTCTAGCAATTTCTCCTTCTCTCACTCCCCTCGCCAGTCTGGGAGAGGTGGGGGAACAGGGCTCCTCGTTTCTAACAATTACAAATACTCCGCGCTCTCTTCTCTATGCAACAACAACTCATTTGAATATCATGCTATTACACTTACAACTCCCATTAAGATCCATATTGTAGTCATTTATCGTCCCCCAGGTCAGCTGGGAAACTTTGTAGATGAGCTGGATGTGCTGCTGTCCACTTTCCCTGAGGACGGCACCCCACTTCTAGTCTTTGGTGACTTCAACATCCATCTCGAAAAGCCGCATGCAACAGACTTCACCTCTCTCCTAGCCTCTTTCGATCTCAAACGACTCATCACCACAGGTCCTCACAAATCAGGCAACCAACTGGACCTGGTTTACACACGCAATTGCATCACAGACAACATCCTGGTGAGACCTCTCCATGTTTCAGATCATTTCCTCATTACTTTCAGTCTACATCTCTCTACCCCTTCACCACCAACACCCCCACCAGTCACTTTCAGGCGAAACCTGCGCTCACTTTCTCCCTCCCATCTTTCCTCTGCCGTGTCATCTTCTCTTCCCCCACCCTCACAATTCTCATCTCTGGATGTGAACACAGCAACGGACACCTTATGCTCCACTCTAACCTCTTCTCTAGACATTATCTGCCCTCTCTCCTCCAGGCCAGCACGCGCTACTCCCCCTAACCCCTGGTTATCTGAGGTTCTTCGGGAACACCGGACTGAACTTAGGGCAGCAGAGAGGAAATGGCACAAATCAAAAGACGCATCTGACCTGAGTATGTATCAATCTCTCCTCTCTTCCTTTTCTGTCGATGTTCATGCTGCAAAATCTTCATACTTCCACAACAAGATCAACAGCTCCTCCAACACACGTTCACTCTTCAACTCTCTCCTCTGCCCACCTCCACCACCACCCGCCTCCTCCTTAACTGCTGACGATTTTGCAAACTTCTTCACCAACAAAACAACATCTATCAGCAGTCAGTTTTCAGCTCCACACACACAGGAACCCAGACTGACCGCTTCCACAGCCAATATCCCACTGTTCTCCTTCTCCTCGCTAACCGAGGAAGAAGTATCTACACTTCTCCTCTCCAGTCATCCTACCACCTGCCCTCTAGACCCCATCCCCTCACACCTTCTACAAGCCATCTCTCCCACACTTCTACCATCACTCACACACATAATCAACTCATCCCTCCATACTGGCACCTTCCCTACAGCATTCAAGCAGGCTCGGGTCACTCCACTGCTTAAAAAACCAACACTAAACACATAATCTGTAGAGAATTACAGACCTATCTCTCTCCTACCATTCATTGCGAAGACACTTGAAAGAGCTGTTTTCAACCAAATAACATCCTTTTTGTCTCTAAACAACCAGCTGGATGTCAACCAATCTGGCTTCAAGAAAGGGCATTCAACAGAAACTGCATTACTGTCAGTCACAGAAGCCCTACGGATCGCAAAAGCTGCTTCCAAATCGTCAGTCCTCATTCTCCTGGATCTGTCTGCTGCCTTCGACACTGTGAATCATCAGATCCTTATGTCCAGCCTCTCATCACTGGGCATCACAGGAACTTCACTCCACTGTTTTGAGTCCTATCTCACAGGTAGGTCCTTCAAGGTCGCATGGAGAGGTGAGGTATCCAGAGCACATCAACTGACCACAGGGGTTCCCCAGGGTTCAGTTCTTGGTCCCCTCCTCTTCTCCATCTACACTACATCACTGGGACACATCATACAGGCACACGGCTTCTCCTACCACTGCTATGCTGATGACACACAGCTCTTCCTCTCGTTTCAACCAGATGATCCCACAGTAGCTGCACGGGTCTCAAGCTGTCTGGCGGACATCTCCACATGGATGAAGGAACATCACCTGCAGCTCAACCTGGCAAAGACTGAGCTTCTCGTCCTCCCTGCCAATCCGTCTATACAACACAACTTCACCATCCAGCTAGAGTCATCATCAATCACCCCATCAAGGTCGGTCAGAAATCTCGGAGTAACGCTTGATGACCAGCTGTCCTTCACAGATCACATTTCAAAGACAGCTCGATCATGCAGGTTTGCACTGCACAACATCAGGAAGATCAGGCCTTTCCTAACTGAGCATGCAACACAACTTCTCGTCCAGGCCCTGGTCATCTCTAGGCTTGACTACTGTAATGCTCTTTTGGCCGGACTTCCAGCATGTGCAACAAAACCTCTACAGATGATCCAAAATGCTGCAGCTCGTCTTGTCTTCAACGAGCCCAAGAGGGCCCACGTCACTCCTCTGTTCATCTCTCTGCACTGGCTACCTCTCGCTGCTCGCATCAAATTCAAGGCATTGACGCTTGCTTACAGATCTATCACAGGCTCAGCTCCCTCCTACTTTCACTCACTCCTACGAGTCTACATCCCTACCAGACGCCTACGATCGATCAACGAGCGACGTCTCGTGGTTCCATCACAGAGAGCCACAAAATCACTTTCCAGAACATTCTCATTCACAGCTCCATGCTGGTGGAACGCTCTCCCCGGCCTCATCCGGAATGCAGAATCACTGGCAACATTCAAAAAACAGCTGAAAACCCATCTCTTCCGTGAGCACTTAACCTCATAAAAAAATTAAAAAAAAAATTAAAAAAAAACCTTCGAAACATCACCTATCAGGCTTATGCTACTCTGAATAATGCCTGAACTTTGTATTCTGAGCACTTCTTGCGTTGTTGTTGTTTTTGCCTCTTCATGATGACTCGCTTAATTTAGTCATAATTTGTAAGTCGCTTTGGATAAAAGCGTCTGCTAAATGACTAAATGTAAATGTAAATGTAAGCAGAACACAGCTGCACCTGCATTAAGTAAGAGGCAAATGCTACCCCAAGAAACACAGCAGAAACAGCAGCAGAGGATTCATCCTCAAGCCCACACCTCACAAATGATTGAGGCCAGTCTCAATGCTGACATATCAAATCCTCCAACTGCACTAGAATCAGCAAGTCATTGAGGTAGTTCAGCACACGGATGCCCTGGAGCTGCATTTCTGCATAGTGTAGCTCAGTCGATGCAAATCCAAGATGTGGCACAAGGTAGGCCATAACGTCTATAGCCGCTTTCCGACCGGAGGAACCTTTTCACAGTTCCTAGAACTATAATAATAATTAATAATTCGTTACATTTATATAACGAATCCTGAGACCTCAAAGCGCTTTACATAGATGGGGGAATCTCCTCAACCACCACCAATGTGCAGTATCCACTTGGATGATGCGACGGCAGCCATATTGCGCCAGAACGCCCACCACACACCAGCTTACTGGTGGAGAGGAGACAGTGATGAAGCCAATCAGTATATGGGGATGATTAGGAGGCCATGATGGGCAGAGGCCAAGGGGCAAATTTGGCCAGGATGTCGGGGTTACACCCCTACTCTTTTTCGAAGGACATCCTGGGATTTTTAATGACCACAGAGAGTCAGGACCTCGGTTTAACGTCTCATCCGAAGGACGGTGCACCCCCTGCTGGCCTCACTAACACCTCTTCCAGCAGCAACCTGGTTTTCTCAGGAGGTCTCCCATCCAGGTACTAACCAGGCTCAGCCCTGCTTAGCTTCAGTGGGCAACCAGTCTTGGGCTACAGGGTGATATGGCTGCTGGCATTAACTATTGGCTAAAGTACCCAGATGTCGGCGTGTTCGCACCGCAGGAACTAGGAACGATTTTAGTTCTAGGAACTCCATTTGGAGGAACTAATTTAGGTCCTACTTCAGAGTAGGGTCTAAACCAGCACTATAGGAACTACCCGTGACGTTAGTGTACGCTGATTGACCGAACGCACGCGGAACACCAGCACCCGCCATTTTTAAAACAGCTAGAACGTAAACACACAGATTATAGCCTATATTTACTCCAGAAACTATCTATACAAACATGGAAAACAGTGATAGATGGGTCTCTAAACCTTTATGCTGAAGAGAAAATCCAACGCAACTTTTGAGGGCAAGCCAAACATGATTATGTTTATCTGCCCAGCTAGCAACACTGGACATCAACCACACGGCGTAGGCTAATAAAAATTTTTTCATATACTGTCTACTTTCTATAACAGTTCTATCTAATAACATATTAAACAGTACTGTTAGACAGATTGCTAACTAATAAACACAGAGAATGCGAGCATTGTTTGCTCTGGCGTTCTCAGCGCCGCCAAAATAAAGGTCCATTGCGCCGTCAAAATAAAAGTCACCATGCTTGCGTCACTCCCTTACCCCTCCTACTAGTTCCTATGGCCACTTGGCCAGTGCGAACGCAAACAGCAAAACTGAGTTTCCAGAAAACTGGAAAGCGGCTTATGAAGGAGCTGAAGATGGTGAGAGATAGGCAGCAGAGAAATATGGTTGACATGATCAGGTGAGAGAGAGAGAGAGAGAGAGAGAGAGAGAGAGAGAGAGAGAGAGAGAGAGAGAGAGAGAGAGAGAGAGAGAGAGAGAGAGAGAGAGAGAGAGAGAGAGAGAGAGAGAGAGAGAGAGAGAGAGAGAGAGAGAGAGAGAGAGAGAGTATGTATCTTTGTCTTTATCTTTGCTCATGGGGACATGGCGATACATACTTCCTAATTGACATTGTGTTTCACCAAGAGGAAACGAGATCCACTCGAGGTGGTCGTTGAAGCACGAAAATCCAACGCAAAGACAAAACAAAACTTATTACATACTAGATAAATCGTTTCCTGAAGAATTCGCAATATGAGGACTAATGGTGCCTTATGAAGCACTGGTGACGCAGTGCCTCAATTATTTCTATATGTGCTTCAGATGGGCTTCTGATGCAGCATTGAGTGAACCTATAAAAAGGAACCTTATTTATTATATTATGAAGGTTATGATATTTATAAAGGCTTATAAGTAAACTTAGCATTGAGGTCAATGCAGTCTTGTTTGATTTCACAGAACCTTGCATGAGTGAAAAAAAACCCACAACACTTCAAAGCAGAAATGTGTCTACTGTAAATTATTTCAAGTGCCATGCAAATATCATCTACAGCACAGGTGTCAAACTCAGTTCCTGGAGGGCCACAGCCCTACACAGTTTTGTTCCAACCCTGCTTCAACACACACACACACCTGCAGTTTTCAAATAAGCCTGAAGGACTTGATTAGCTGATCAGGTGTGTTTAATTAGGGTTGAAGCTAAACTCTGCAGGGCTGTGGCCCTCCAGGAACTGAGTTTGACACCCCTGATCTACAGTATAAAAATTATATTGTATAACTAAATGTAATCGAGGACTCTTCATATTACCTATTTATATATTTAATTATATAATAGTACATTTAGACATACAACATCTTAGACATTTAGACATCTTAAAAACTAAAATGGGGACTGGATTTCCTGCTTATTACATACAGTATTGCATTATTGCATACACATTCCATGACATTAAAGACAGAACTTAATGGCACAGTCTCAGTCTATGAAACAGGCAGGTGAAATCATGAATCATGCAAGAGAAGAAGCCAGAATACAGAGCCATTTCAAAAGCAAGAGCCTGTTGTCAATGGACTTACGCTGTATTTCTTGATGGAGTAAGAAATAATAAATATCTTCACTTGCCAATAAATTAAACAAAGAATGACTTTTTTTGGCTTTTATGATTATGGGATGGTAAAACGTCATGATAGTAATGAAGCTGAATGATTACATACAAATACTTAAACAAATACAGCTGCAGGAAAAAGTATGTGAACCCTTTGGCTTTACCTGAACTTTTACACAATTTGGCAATTTTGAGCTGATGTGAGCCACAACAATAGGGGTTATGCGCAACTTAACTTCTGTAAAAAGTTAACGGAACTTATTTTTTTCATGGAACGTTCGAAATATACCCAATAGACAAACAGTTTACTGAAAAAAAAAATCACATACTTTTTTTGCCTTTATAAAAACACTGCGTAAACTTTAGGGGTGTAACTGTACACAAAAATGATGGTTCGATACATAACTCCCATTTCGCTACAATTTAGGTACAGCAGGGGACAAAAATATTTTTATTTTATTTTATTTGTTTGTTTGTTTAGAAATGGTTTACTGAACAAGCTTTGTGAATTTGTCTTTAAATTTTGTCTGCAAACAGCAGCAATATACACTGCGGTTTATAGTGCTGCTGTAACTGGGGGAAGAGAGAGAGGAAGTGCTTTACACATCTGGATGCAAAATATGTTAGCATAATATTTTAGAATTCGGATAGAATTATTGCAGTTCCATTTTAATCACCACAGTCTTTATGTGCACCGGCACTCGTTCATTGAAATCTGCGAAGTTAAGTGAAGGCTCACTTGCTATCAGCATAATCCTTTAGGCAAAATGTAAATACTTTCCAGATACTTAAATTGTAACATTTACAGATACAGATGCAAGTTGTGCGCTGAAGAAAACGCTTCTCAAATGCATTAAACACACTCACTTGACAGCAGGGAAAGCACGTCCCATGTTTGAGACAACTTGGATCTTATTCTTATTCGTGTACCATTCGTTCATTAGTTTTTTATTTAATATTGCAAGTAGACAAATTTGAAAATATTGTTTTTTCGTTGTTTTTTTAGAACCCTCCTCACTTTTAATTTTTATGTTCAGGGTCAGAAAATCAATAAGCAGCTGGATACTGACACCCCCAAAATATTGCGAAGTACGAGGCTGATGGTGCAGGGAGATAACACTGCTGCAGAAGTGAAGGCCAGATTATACATACAAATGGGAGCTCCACGGGAGCGTGAGGGACATCACTGCTGCGGCAGTGGAGAAAATTAGCCAGAGAAACAGAGCTCCTGTGGGAGCAGAGGGGACATCACTGCTGCGGCAGTGGAGAAAATTGGCCAAAAGAAACAGAGCTCCTGCGGAAGCAGAGCTGCGGCAGTGGAGGAAATTAGCCAGAGAAACTTAGATCCTACGGGAGTGTGAAAGAACATCACTGCTGCGGCAGTGGAGAAAATTTTCCAAGGGAAACTGAGCTCCTGCAGGAGCGTGAGGGAACATCACTGCTGCCACAGTGGAAAACATTTTCCTAGAGAAACTGATCTCCTGCAGGAACAGAGGGGACATCGCTGCTGTGGCAGTGGAGAAAATTAGCCAGAGAAATTGTGAGCTCCTGCGGGACATCACTGCTGCGGCATTGGAGGAAATTTTGCTACAGAACTGAGCTCCTGTGGGAACAGGGAAATAGCAATGAAGGTAAGGTTAGCCAGAGAAACTGAGCTCCTGTGGGAGCAGAAGGGAGCAGAAAGGACTGCGCAGCAGTGGAGAAGGTTAGCCAGAGGAACTGAGCTCCTGCGGGAGCGGGGAGAGAACACTGCTGTGGCCGTGAAGGCAAGGTTAGCAAGAGACGGAGCTCCTGCAGGAGCGGAGGAGATAACACTGCTGCAGCAGTGCAATGACGGAGTGGGCTCCTGCAGGAACGGGTGGGAAGATACTGCTGCGGCAGTGAAGTAGAATATTTTCATTATTTTTGTGGATTGATGGTGTTAATTGAGGTGGATATGGTGAGCTTGTAGGTTTGAGTGAGAGAACAAGCTGGAGCTGAAGAATTTAGCTGATAAGGATTCGGTGGTATGGGCATCTGTGTTGCAAAACAAGGGAAAATTATGATCTAGCCTGGGCAAGAGAGTTAGAAGGGGGAAGCCCCGGGGAAAAAGTTGTTTGCGGAGGCAGCCTCATGCTTGGGTTGGCCCCTGGGGCTTGGGTTGTAATGGGGAAGGTAAAGGAAGAGGAAGGTTGGGGTGGAAAATAGGCCATCTGGGCCTGCGCCACTAGCAGAGGCAGGCTCTCGCTAGGGTCCGTGTTTGGAGCTGTAGGCCAAGGACAAAAAATACTAATGACTTGGCCTGAGCCGCTAGCGGAGCTAGGGTCTGCTGAAGGAGCTGTTGGCCACTGGTAGGGAAAAAGGTCAGAGGCAGCGGGAGGAGAAGGGAGTGCTATCTGGGCCTGCATCGCTAGCGGAGGTACCCTTGCACTAGGAGCTGCAGGCCACAGACAATGGGGAGGGTTAGAGACGGCAGAATGAAATGGCTGAGACGGCTGAGCTTGCTCCATTAGCGGATGCAATCTCACGCTAAAGGGAAGGCATTCGTTGAGAGGGGCGGGCATTGTTGTATGGGGTGCGGCGCCGGGAAAAAACTGCGTTGTTCAGCATTGTGTGGCTGAACAGAGGGATGAGAAAAGTGGGGCCTGGCGGGCTGACATTCGTCTCATAGTGCGTGAATCAAAGACCCAAGGGAGAGGAGATGTGAAATGAAAAGGCTACCTTGCAGGATTATGCGCATCTGAAGTTTAAGTGGCCAAGCAAAGATAGCGGTGCGCATTTAGAAGAGTTTCCAGGCCTGGAAATTAACTGGATCCAAGTATTCAACCAGAATTAATAATAATAATAACCAGAATTCAATGGACGTGGCTGGACCCATGGTTTTATCCTAGGTGATTGGAACCCCGAGCTCAGTGGAAACCGCGCGGGGCTGAGAGATCGATTGTTAAACGTTCTAAATATTCTTATTTTCTCTGGTTTTTCTATTGGTTTCCTCGAAGTGATAACATGCACTTACATGATGAGAAGCCTAAAACGCTTTATAACCTGCATATATTCACCTCTGATGCATGGGTTTGATACTGTAATCGTTTAATGTTGGATGACCATCAAACAGCAAAGTACAGTCAGATTTAGATGATCGTTTGTTCCTTTATCTGTTTCTGGTTTGAGTGGAGTTCATTTAGTAAAGTTCAAAAGAGAATCACTTATGATAAAAGAGAAAGAGCTTTGCATAAAAATGTGCACCTTGAATTTATTCAGTTGTGTTCGACAATCACTAAACGTTTGCCATAAAAACACACCGCTTGTATGAAAATGTATTTTTAGAAATTCTTATTTTTTTATTCCTTAATTTTAGTTTTCCTTCTCCATACTTATCCCAACCTGGAAATTACTCAAATAAAAATTCCTTACTTTTCAAAACTGTGTAGGAACTCTCAACATAACAATTTATTTTCACCAGTTATCTGTCTATGGGTTGTTACATTACTTGCCGATTTCTGTTAGTTCTAAATCAGATACAGATTACATTTATTTGAACGCATTTGTGAGAATGATTGCGTGTATGAATTTGTCCTACCAGTCTGTGTGGAGTCTCTTTACCAATAGTGAAGCTGTGGGTTTAAATTACTTCTAAACAGAAATACATATGCTATATAATTTTCAGTTTCTAAGCGATTTTGTTGATAAATCGCAGGACAGCGTTGACAATAAGTTCTTAATGATTCTGTGAGCGACTGTGCGTGCGATCTGTATCCAGATGGCATAAACTGTGCTGAAAGCAATCCTAAATTCAACCAGGGATAGAAAACGAAAACGATTTGAGCTGTGCACTTGCGGGGTTGAGCCGACGGGGTAGAGAGTGTGAGCTGGCCAGGACTGAATCTGCACCACGGCCCTGGCTTACTGAAGGCCTGCTGTGGACGCCTGACACTGAAGGAAGGCCCGTTCCTTCGCGGGAAGAGGAAGACATTGCTCTTTTTTTGCAGATGACTGCGGATCAAATCATCTTTGATTGCGGATGTTTCGCCCGCGGTTGCGAGGGTAGGCCTCGCTGTCTCAGCGTTCTGGGATCCATTTGTTGGCCTGCCGCCCGCGAGACAATGCCAGAGGTTTTCGGCAAAGGAGATGGACTAATCCCACCCCATTGGAGCTCCTTAGAGGAGGAGCTGGTCGTCATTTGACTCTGTAGTGAGTACCACTTGCTCAATTTCTGACATGTTGGGAATGTAGGGCAGGGTCAAATGTTGAAAACTGTCGAGGAACATAGGTGAGTTTCATATTTCATATTTCTAAAATAAACCATGTAATAACCTATTTCTCTGGCACACGTAGTTAGCCATATGTCTACACAGAAGAAAGCCCTGTCTAGGTGCAGTGCGGTTTGTGTCAAGCCATTCTTTAGTCTGGTTGTCTTTGAAAGAGATTAAATGTAGTTGCAATAAGCGCTTTAAGAATCCGTACAACTGCAGCAGCGGAAGACTATTCTTCTGTTGCGCAAAACTGAGGAAAACGGCATGTTTTTATGTTTGGTTGACCAATCAGTGGAAAGGGCCGGTTCATTCCTGCTCCCATGTAGGGATCGAATAATCAAGCTGTTTATCCATTTTGGTTTTATTGTGTTGTATTGTGTAAGTGTGAAAAAACGACTTGAGATTAGTTTATGTTCATAAGGAAGGTTTTTTTTTTAAGACAAAAACGAGAAAACAATTTAACCAAAGGTACATGAACAATCCGGAAGCAGCTCACTCTGTCCTTCGTTATTTTTCAGATATTGATATAAACGATGTTGTCCCATTCTAGGATTTTGAAATTACGTTCCGCACATGCTGTGGTTAAAACAACAATGTATTCTTTCTATACACATGCATACCGAACCGAAAGATTTGTAACAAATATTTTCGGTACAAATGCGTGTACCGTTACACACCCCAAATAAACATTCACGTATGGAGGGAAAGTAAACATTCTTGTAGGGAGGGAAAAGTGTGTGCACCCTGAAATGTTTTTTTTTTTTTTACATGTAAACCATGTTTGTCTTTTGTTTGGCTTAGCTGAAGATCAGATTCAATTATATGATTAATGATAATTTATGCAGAAAGTCAGAGTTTATATACTTTTTCCTGCAACTATAAGTATATTATATTGCTATTTTCCTATTGTACTAGAACATTAACTGTAAGATCTTAACACTGATCTTCAACTCCATGGCTTACATTATGTCTATATGAAGGTCTCTCTGCCTGAGCTGCTTTGTAAATGTCCATTGACATCAGATCTAATCAATAAGAGAGCAAAAGGTTCATTCCCTGTTTCAGAACATCTATGTCACAATCACCTTTTCTCCTCTTTCCCCCACGTCGCCCTTGTCTCCCTTTAAGCCTGGTAACCCCTGCAAAAATACAACTTCAAGTAATTACAAATGCTTGGAGGCTGATCGTTTCAGGGGTAAAGAACTTCACTGAATTTGTTTAGAGCTACTAGAGGGCACAACAGTTGCAGGAAGCGACCCAGAAAACAAACGATAAGAGTCAACACACAAACAGAACATTAAGATCGACAACTCACATCCATTCCAGGTGTTCCAGCAGCTCCCTTCAAAAAACAAGGAAGAAAAAGAAACAAAAAATTAATAATATTCTCTGGAACGAGAATAGTGAATAATGTGATCATTATTAAATTGGCAAATAGTTATCAATGTTTTTTTTTTTATTAAACATAAAAAATTCTTTGAGTACTTACAGGTAACCCATATGGCCCTCTGGGTCCAGGATCACCAACATCACCCTTCTCACCCTGTGACATTGAACAAGACCTTTTATATAAACAATCTGTTGTATAGTATTCATACATAGTTTATATCCTGATTTTCACATTGCGCACAATTATCCAGCTAAAACAACAACAAAAACAGCAACAAACATAAAAACCTAAATAAAACAAAATAAAAAATAACTTACTCCATCTCCCTTCGGACCTGCTGGACCAGGAGCCCCGATTGGTCCATCCATACCCTATAAATAAGAGAGTGTATGAGGTTTTGAATCTGGTTTTATAAAAAAAAAACTTGGATAACGCTTTAGATAACAGCCTGCAAAGTACTGCGTAATTAAAAAAATGTACAGTGTAACTTTCGGTAATTATAGTTTACCTATAAAGTACTTACATGTAAGTATAAGGGAACAATATGTAAAGTTTTGGGAATAAAGGAGTAACAACCAGGAGAATTAACAAAGTATTTTAGAACTAAGTGGTACTTATTCTACTATTATGATACAACAATCTTACATTTGGGAGCAATTTAGCGAGAACATACACTGCATACCAGGATCAGTCAACAAACAAGGTGAGTAATGTCTTCTCCTGTTATTGTCACTTGCACTTCGTGTCACATGTATAGTATAGCATTCTCTGTCAGCAATGAGGGATTTAAATGTGATAAATGCAGGGAGATAGTCAGGCTGAGGGAGAAGATTTCAGAACTAGAGACAGGCATCCAAACTTTAATCGAGGATAGTAAGAATGCAAGGGCTTTAGATACTGCTTTGGATGCGACTAGCTTAGTGAACTCTGTACATTGTTCGGTTCCGGCTGTAGAGCCCGTGCAGCAGGGCAACTGGGTGACCGTGAGATGCTGTAGTCGCGGGACAAAAACACAGCTCTTCCGTTCCGATTACCATAACAAATAGATTCTCCCCACTCAGTGAAACACCCACTGTGAATCCTGTTGAATGTACCCTAGTTATTGGCGATTCTATTATACGGAACGTGAAAATAGATACACCAGCCACCATAGTCACATGTTTGCCGGGAGCCAGAGCGCCTGACATCAAAGCAAATTTAAAAATGGTTGGCTAATGCTAATCGTAAATTCTCTAAGATTGTTATTCACGTCGGCACTAATGATGTTCGGACTTTGCCAGTCGGAGATCACTTAAATTAACGTTAAAGAGGTGTGTGAACTCGCAAGTACGATGTCAGGCACTGTAATTTGCTCTGGCCCTCTTCCCGGGAAGCAGACACACTCTGTCAGTTCAAATCTAGACTAAAAACACATATCTTTGACCTAGCATACACTTAACATTACTTCTGTAATTCAATGTTAGGCTGCATACATTAGGTCAGCCGGAACTGGGAACACTTCCCATAAATCCTGATGTACTTGTTACATCATAAGAAGGATGGCGTCTACGCTAGTATAAGTCTCTCTGTTTATCCCGAGGTTTACCGCAGTCCGCCGTATCCAGGCCGTATCCAGATCTGATGAAGGACCTTACACAACCTGGACACGACGACAACGCAGTCCTGAAGTGTCAACTAGTCTCTCCCCTGTGAAGGCCTCCTTCCCTTCCCTTTACCCCTGTACAGTTAAAACGTTGTCGGGATAATTCCGGTTCATGTGGCTACGTGGAAGCGATAAATAATTATTTATTATACATTTTTAAGGCCAGACAATTAGTTTGTTGAGGGTTGGTTTGTAAAGAAGGACTACACGCCTGTGCAAATATATATTCAAACGCGCATACCTATAGACTAAACAAACACGTGATGCACATGTGCATGCCGTCTGCGTTTTCGCGGGTTTGCGTTTCTGAGGTTTGCGCAGAGATGACCTTTTTCAAGGCTTGCACCTTGGAATCTACTGTATTTCAAGGGTTTGCGTTCTCAAGCTACCAGACACTGCTTTGTGCGGATGAGCGGGCCAGAGCGCAATGAATGTTTTCTGTTAGAGGGTGTCATGTTAGCGACCCCTAAGTTAATAACTAATGATCTTTGCAACGGAAGTGAATCAATCAATCAAAACTAACTTTAGCTGGACAATAACTTTATTCTAGAGCTGTTGTAAAGCCAAAACAATCTTTGTTACTGTAATTTCCTATTATCACTGTAAAGCTGCTTTGAAACAATCTATATTGTTAAAAGCGCTATATAAATGAAGGTGACTTGACATACCTTTTTGTAATAATATTGTATCAATACATATAGGATTTTTTAAAAATTACAGGCTACATTTCTGTGCATTTATACTAGGGCTGCACGATATATCGCATGAGATTGTTATGCGCATCTCGTCAGTAAAGCCGGTTCCTTGATTAGTAGTAAATCGCCATCACCTGCTTTCAGATGGAGCGGCATTTACTACAAAGAGCCGTAGTTAACTGACAAGCTGAGCCATATCGCATTAATTATCGCTGGCGATACGTCCGCGATATTAATGCGATATGGCTCAGCTTGTCAAATAATTACGGCTCTTTGTAGTAAATGCCGCTCCATCTGAAAGCAGGTGATGCCGATTTACTACTAATCAAGGAACCGGCTTTACTGACGAGATGCGCATAACAATCTCATGCGATATATATCGTGCAGGCCTAATTTATACAGTATTTTTTTTTAACAAAAGTGCATTGAAAACAAACTATTGCAACTTTTGCTTAAATACTGGGGAAATATACTTTTGTTTCGTGTGACATTGCAGGCTGTAAATTAAAGTGGTGCTTGTTACTGACTCAGAAACCTTCATTTGAAAAATAACTTATTTCCAAACAGACTTACAACACTTCTTATTGATCTAAAAAAAAAAGTTAAATAAACTTTTTATTTCAAACATAACTATATGAAACAAGAGGGTAACAAGCACCACTTTCATTTACAGCCCGCAATGTCACACTTACCTTGTAACTACATGGAACAAGAGGGTAACAAGCACCGCTTTAATTTATAGCCCAAAATGTCACACTTAAGGCCTCATTATACTTCTGCGTCGGACCTACGCTGGAGCCTATATGCCGTAGGCAACGTGTTGGTTTTAATTTATACTTCTGTGTTGTTGTCTGCGTTGACGCGTACCTAGGGAGCGTGTGAAACCCCGAGGGAGGGGTTCTGGCAGACCAATCACAGCGCTTGTGTCCGCGTAGAATTGACGCGTTGTTACATTTTTGGAGAGGTGCACGTCAGGGTACGCCGTAGGGTACGCGCGCTACACACAGCCTACGACGTAGCTACGGCGGCAGTTCGACGCAGAAGCATAAAACAGGCTTTACCCTGTAACTTTATGAAACAAGAGTATATTTCTCCCAAAAAAAATAAAAAAATACATAGTTTATTTTTACTTGCCGTGTAAGCACAAACTAAAACATCTGAACTTTTGCTATCAATAAATAAATAAATAAATAAATAAATTACTGTATAAATGCACAGATATGTACCCTGTAATTTTTAAAAAGCCTATACAGTATGTATTGGTACACTGTAAAAAATTTCTAACCCTCCCAAATCAAAAATTTCAAGTGACCGATAACATCTAAATTTTTCAATTGGCCCAAGTGAAATTCTGTAAATTATAAAATTAAATTTACAGATTTTCACTTGGGCCAATTGAAATTTACAGAATTTCACTTGGGCCAATTGAAAAATTTAGATGTTATCGGTCACTTGAAATTTTTGATTTGGGAGGGTTAGAAATTTTTTACAGTGTATACTTTTATTACAAAAAGGTTTGTTCTCGCTAAATTGCTCCCAAATGTAAGATTATTGTACTTGCAGTATAAATAATTTGTTAATTCTCCTGGTTGGTTACCCCTTTATTCCCAAACCGTTAAATATTGTTCCCTTATACTTACATGTAAGTATTTTATAGGAACAATATAATTAAAGAAAGTTATGCTGTAAATTCGTCTTAATTACGCAGTACTTTCCGGGCTGTTATCTAAAGCGTTACCAAAACTTACATGTCAACACAGTTCAGAAAAGCAGACCATAATTTTGATCAATCAGCTCTTCATGTAAAAAAAAATTCTCAGACTTTATCTTTAGCAATTAATCATGCAAATCCCCAAATAAATACACGGATGAACATAAATAATAAATAGAATGTTAATGGATAAGTGAGTGTTAAATCAGTGTTAATATCAATCTTGTCAGCAGAAAAACAGAGTAACTCTTGTTGTTTAATCTTTCACTGTCACATAGAGCTGAACATTGATGAAACATTACCAATAATGAGTCTAACCACATTCCCCGTTCACCATAAATGTGTCACACTCCCAATTTTTTTTAAGATGTAGGGAGGCTTTGGGGGGAGGGGGATGAGGGGGATAGGGGGTGAAACATGGCTTGAGACTCACCCTGGGTCCCAGCTTGCTATCCAAGCCAGATGCTCCCTGTGCATTTATGGAAGTATGAATGGAGGTTTGAAAAGTGCGATTAGTATGTGATGAGTGAACTGGACAAAAAAAACAAAAAAACTTAACAGCTGTTAACAAAGATAAACAAATAGACGTTTAACCAACACACAATGTTTAAGAGGCAGAAAATCAGGCTTGGTTGTCTGCACAAGTCACGACAACGAAAACATACATTTATAACAGCAAACAAATGGACAGTGGGGAATGTGGTAAAGGTTAGAAGAGGTTGAGTCAAAATAAGTGGGGATAAAGCACTAAGATCTGCTGTAGTGTACTTACAGGGAGACCTAGGGGTCCTCTGTCACCCTTATACCCAGTCTCCCCTCGCAGTCCCTTGAGACCATGCAACCCTGGTTCCCCCTTAATAGGAGTACAGACAACAGTTTAGGGAATGCTCGGTAACATTTACTCAGAAGCATCTTGTCTTTAGATTTCTCGACAAATATCACAGATTGAAATCGTCCTGAATTTGCACCTGATAGTCTTCAAAGACTTGGATGACTACAGTGACTAAAAACACAGTGGGAGTTAAGGTCAAATTGAAGACCTGTTGCAAGTCTTCTGTATGTCCAAACTAACACTGAGCAAGTAATTACTTTCATGTTTGACAGAAGGCAATTTGCTCTATGAACAATTCATGGCAAGTATGCAGCATGCCTTAAAACACCAAGGGCCCTATTTTAACGATCTGAAACGCAAGTGTCAAAGCGCAAAGCGCAAGTAACTTTGTGGGCGGGTCTTGGCGCTGTTGCTATTTTCCCGGCGGGATAAATGACTCTTGCGCCGGGCGCAAATCTAAAAGGGGTTGGTCTGAAGTAGCTTCATTATTCATAGGTGTGGTTTGGGCGTAACGTGAAATAAACCAATCAGAGCATCATCTCACATTCCCTTTAAGAGCAGACGCACTTTTTCCTTGGCGTATTGCTATTATAACGGCGGATTTGCCAGGCGCGCGTCAAGAGCGGTTCACAGCCGAGGAGAGCAACGCTCTCTTCACGGCCGTAAAAGAGAGAGAAGTGACATTGGGGATGGGAGAAACACACCCAAATTAGCTTCGGCTAAACAGGCATATAATAATGTGGGTAAATGTGTAAGCTAGATGTATGCTTTTATAATAAATTATTATATTTATAATAAATTATCTATCTATCTATCTATCTATCTATCTATCTATCTATCTATCTATCTATCTATCTATCTATCTATCTATCTATCTATCTATCTATCTATCTATCTATCTATCTATCTATCTATCTATCTATCTATCGTTTGTAATAATATGATTTGCAAAAATGAAAACTGCTGCTTCTGTGTAGATTAGAGAATCACAGTGTATGAGCGTTTGTGCACTCTATACATTATGGTCAAGCATGCGCCCTTAAAATAGCATGATGAACAACGCGCAACGCGCCACTGACTTTAGACTAGGTTTTTTCTGGCCAGTGGCGCAATTGTTTTATGGAACAGTAAAATAGCACCAGGGAACGTTTGCGCCAAAACACGCCTCCTTTTTTGCGCTGAACCGCCCAGAGAGCGCAAGTTCATTCCCTAGTTTAGCGACGTGCTTCTGTGGAGGGAAAAGCGCGCTTTGCGCGGGTGCAAAATAGGAATGAAACATGCGTCGGTGTACAAAGTCAATTGCGCTGGGTGCAAGATAGGGCCCCAAATGTGGTAATTCAGAAAGGCATTACCTTGAAATTAATTAATTAGTAATGACCTACCTTTGGGCCAGGGAATCCATGAGGACCCTGCAACACAACACAGCATTAATAACTCTCTCGCACTCACGCATGCACTCACGCATGCACGCACGCATGCACGCACTCCTTATAATTTGAAGCAGTTTTAAGTTTTAAAAGCTCTAAGTTTGAAGGTTTTAAGGCCACACAGTTTCTCAGAGACTGGTCTGGAATTATAGCATGACAATAAATTGCAGACTTTCATAACTGTCTGAATGTATAGAGAGCAGGGGCAATGAGTCATTTTTGTGATGCTTATAGGCTATTTGGATATATCCATTGCTATCTTAAAATTATTAAAATTTTATACCATTTCTGTTGTGCAAAACATCTTTAACTCACCATGGGTCCAGGTGGTCCATGTGGACCAGGTGCTCCAGGGGGCCCAATTATCTGTTAATGTGAGCAAGATAAAAAAATCCATAAGTGAAATATATACAGAAGACATGAGGGACAACAGGGCACAAAGATGGAGAAGATGTTTAAATAATATGACCCTCAATTACACTACAATAGTAAGGCCCAATTTAAGGTAAAGTGATTTGACATCATACATGTAAACTGATGATAAAACATTTACTCTCAGTACTGACTCTCTCATACAAACTGTCACTCTGATAAAGACATAAATTCACATTTTGGTTGGACACTATTTTGGCTGTACTTACTGAGGGTCCCTGAGGTCCAGGCAGGCCAGTGTCTCCTTTGTCTCCTTTCAGACCATTCACACCCTGCGGGCAACATTACGGAGCCATGACTTAACCTACTTAAATAATGTGACAAGCCATTAGGCCTATTCAAGATCATATATTTTACGTTATGATTAATATCACAAGCATCAACATATCTCACGCTCAGATCATTTTACCTGTAGGCCAGGAAGACCCATTGATCCCTTTTCTCCTGATATTCCAGGGATACCCATATCACCTTTAGAACCTTTGTGACCCTAACAACATGGATTGTATTATGTGGATTATATTAACTGTGATAAATGATTATACAAAAAATATTGTGAAATTGTGCTTAGATATGGGTCAGTTGACAGACAATAAAAGCTATACACAGTAAGAACATTTTGGTCCTCTTACCCTTTCTCCATCCAGTCCAGGAAGTCCAGAAACACCCTGATCACCCTGTGAAAAGCAATAATATTTCACTGAAATGAACTGCAGTCACATTGTGATCTTTGTCTTCAAAAGGTTGCCGTCACAAGCACATAAATGCTAGACTCTTAGGTAAGACCCTCATTTAACTGCCCATAATGTCCACTTTGTTAATAAATGATGTGGTTACCTTCATTCCCTTTGGTCCAACTGGCCCAGGAGGCCCAGGGGGACCCTAAATAACAAAAAACAAAAAGAATTGATCAATTCCCCCCATTTTTTTTTTTTTTTTTTTTTTGTAGATGCACATAATTAAACAAAAATTACACTTAGAGCACAAGGGACACATTTATATAAAAAAAATTGTTATATATGAAACATGACACGTGAGAATGTGAGAGACAATGTGTAATTTCTCACTTACTGTGTTAACACGCATAGGTTATATTGGACTGGTCCAATCAGAGCACTCTGAATACATATAGCTGAGAAAGGGCCTGAACCACATTCACACTTACTTTGATCCTTGTTACATAGGAGATAAGTCTTTATCTCAAATCAGAGATCAGTGTCAAATCAGTGTCAAATCAGTGTTAACGAACATTGGCACAGCAACACACAATATATTGTCAATAAGGCACTGGTAAGAGAATTAGCAGAATTAGGTGAGAAACATGTAGGCCTATGTATGGAAGTGTTGAATTCATGCTGAGCAAAATACAGCACTCATATATAACACACAGACAAAGCAGAGGTGAATTACCGTAACTGTAATAGTAGTTATCTTCTGTAGGCAGTCAGGAAGAAGGGGAGGTAAAAGATAAGATTACAGTTATGCACAAGACCAACCTCTGTGCCAATTATTTAAAAAGTACCCATACCACTGCTACAGATGTTTATCCATTACGCATTTTTGGGTGTTTTTTAAATTATTGTGAAGTCAATTCAGTGTGAACAGTCAGACTTAATTTCATGCAATTTTATGTAAATCCTTATTTTATGTCATAATTATTATCAATTACTTGAGCAGAAAATACGAATTGGGCACTTTGGTTTGTGATAGTAGCTGTCCTAATTTTCGCAGTTTAAAACAGGTTAGAAATATGATTTCCAATGAAAGGTCATAGATATGATTCCACTAACCTTAAGAGCCTCTTGAATGTTTCCATTGTAGTCTATGATTTCAGTTGTACCCTGTTCACCTTTCTCCCCAGGTGGCCCCTGAATAACAATTATATTTTCATTGAGTGGGGAAATGTAAATGCCAGAACTGTTTTTACTGATAAAAAGAGTGACTTGAGACAATAATTGTCTTGCGACAATATTCTCATTTTGAAGCTTCCCGTACCTCATTATCATAGAAACTGAGACTAGATCAAAGCAAACCAATGTGCTTAATCACATAATTTGCTTGAAATAATAAACATTTCGGTAACACTTTACAATAAGGTTCATTAGTTAACATTAGTTAATGTATAAACTAACATGATCTAGACATATTTTGTTACTGTATTTGTTCTGTATCTTTGTTAATGTTAGTTAATAAAAATAAAGCTGTTCATTGTTTGTTCATGTTAGTTCACAGTGCATTAACTATGTTAACCAGATTTTAATAAAGTATTAGTAAATTATGAAATTAACATTAACAAATATTAACAAATGCTGTATAAGTGCAGTTCATTATTAGTTCATGCTAACTAATGTAGTTAACTAATGTTAACTAATGAACCTTATTGTAAAGTATTACCAACATTTCAAATAATAACTTCACACCATCACAAAATATTAATTCCTTTAACAGCTTTACAGTCCTTTTATGTGAGGACTTTACTTCAGGAACCTCATAGCACTTATTTTTCATTGCACAGTCACTTATTTACTGACTTTGGCTTATTTACCAACTTGTTTCATTGCATAATGCCCTGGATTTGTGATTAATCAATAAATCCTGCCCTGTCTGGTTTCATTCAGTCAAGAGCAACCTTAACCCAATTACGT
The DNA here is from genome assembly GCF_951802725.1 of Rutilus rutilus. NCBI lineage: Eukaryota > Metazoa > Chordata > Actinopteri > Cypriniformes > Leuciscidae > Rutilus > Rutilus rutilus. Next base: position 44,081,369 of record NC_140211.1, on the reverse strand, counting down.
CAGCATGACAAGTTCATATTTGGGAGGAAACATTCAATTCTGTATACTCTTCTGTATCTTACACTCTGAAATATAATGATGAAATTTATACTCCACAGCAATCAACTGATGTCAGAATAAAGCTAATTTAGGCCAGTGTTACATTTGCTAGTCAGAGTTGTCAAAAGTAATTTTAAGACATTTGTAGACTTTACTTACTTGTGATCCTGTTGGGCCTTCATCACCTTTGTCTCCTGCATCCCCCTGTAATTGTAAAATATGGACAGAGATTATATTTAGTCATTTAAGACCGTAAAATATTTGTTATTTGTTATAGTAACATGTAACACATGCTCCTTGTTTTAACATTTTAGCTTCAAATTTGAATTGTTTTTAACTTTCTTATGCATGGCTTACTAAGGAAATGAGACTGACCTTTGAACCTTTCAGGCCTGATGCTCCTGGTTCCCCCTGTTCTCCCTTACAATTATTTAAATACAGTTAAAGATTTATCATTTAACAACATATTCGGAAGCAACCTGATACAATATCTACGGATTTGAGTGTGGTCAGGTTAAACATTGTTCATTGTACTGGAAGAGTTTTCAAAGCCCCCCTTGAGAATTACACAGGTGGTAATGTGGTTTACACAATATAACATTTCCAGCCTTAGTTTTTTTGAGGTACCAATAAGAGATTGATATTTGAGCTCTGGAAATGCAGACTGCCTGTAAATTAATGGCATTTATCTGATATGTTTGATTGATTGATTGATTGCTTTATTATCCCCTTAGGGAAATTTTGTTGCTTGTGTTTCAGCATGCGTACATACAAGACCAACAATATACATAAATGCAAAAAAAAAAAAAAAAAAAGTGGGGATTCCTTATGTTTAATGTGTCTTGCCTTGTTTATACTGACACTGACACTGATACACACACACACACACACACACACACACACACACACACACACACACACACACAAGCGCACACACACACACAAGCGCACACACACACGCGCACACACACACACACGCACGCACACACACACACACACACACGCACGCGCACACGCGCACACACACACACACGCGCACACACAAAACACGACCTACAGCAGAAACTCAGTTAGTTCCTGTACGGTTGTTTGTGGAAAGATCACAGACAGAGAAAATTAACTGTCTAACTCTCATTCAAAATAAATAGTTTCCTGAGGAAATTTGGCAGGATAATAATTTCTTATATCTCAGGCAATCTAGAGATGTTAATATTTTGACCAAAGTAAACACACAATTAAAGTCGGAAGAACCTCTGTGGTCATGTTTGACAATGGTCCTATACAGGGGAATTTATTCTACATGAATAGCTTCTCCTATCATTAGATGACCACTTCAAAATCACATATTTACTGCTCATCTTACCTTGTGTCCTATGGGACCTGTCTCACCACGTTCACCCTTGCCAGAAGGTCCAGGTTCTCCTCTCTCTCCCTACAAAAAGTGATATTCTTTATCACAGCCTATCCTATTATAAAAAATCCTAAGATGCTCAAACTGATCTCTCAGTCTGATTAAGCTGGTCTGCTCTGCTGGTTTTTAGATGACCAACTAAACTCCAGCTTACAAGGTGGACACGTAGATACTATAATCTTACAGAACAAGTAGAATTTGCACATGCTGGTTCTCAACCTGGGGCCTCTGCAAACTTCCAGGGGGCCCCCAGTAAGTCTTATTAATATTAATCTTAAATAACACCTAAAAAAAAAAAAAAAAATGATAAAGATGTACAGCAGTAACAGTATTTTTTAGTTTGTTTATTTTTATTAAAATAGAAATACCAGAAGTTCATGTCAGCTTCGAATATTGCCCTGGACAAAGCAGGGCAATGGAGTCAAAGAGGTTGAGAACCACTGAAATAGACTTTACTCTTTCCTTCCTTTATACTGGTTTCTTTGAAATGCCCTGTAGAGGGCAGTGTGACAGCACATACTGATCTCTCAGTCTGATTAAACTGCTCTGCTGTGCTGAATAAGCTGGACAGGCTCTGGCTGGAGTCTCTTCATAGATGCCTCTCTGCACTGCCTTTTACATAAAACACACCTTTAATCAAATACTAACTTAATATGTACATTGTCTTAATAATCTAACTAATCAGAAAAATCTGGTAATAATAGTTTAAATTAAATTCTTCTCTCAATAAGAGTTTGCAGAGATCCCATACAGATTGAACAAACTTTTGTAGTCATTTGTTGTTTGTTAATTTATAGTCCTTAACAGAGCTATCATGGATATATCTTAATGAAACCACAAACAATGACCACCATATTAAACTGGGATATACCACAACTGGTGGTGTTACAGACCCACCTTAGTTCCTGGCAGGCCTGGAAGCCCAGGCTCACCTTGAGGCCCAAAGAAACCAGGTTCACCCTGCATACAGAAGCCACACATAGAATTATCTTTCAGTCATAGGAGTCAAGTTAAGTATTCACAACTAAATTAACTTAAACTCTAAATCAAAAAAGCGAAGAATTTTAGACAATAAACCTTCCAAAGCATTCATGTCATACAGTATCAAGCCAACTGTCTATTTTTTTGGGACTGATTTGAGTTGGTAATTGTCTAGATTCTAATTAAAACCTGCAAATGGCTTTCGTCATAAAATATGTGCTCACCTTAATGATATTGCTATTATGGCAACTAACATTCATAAAATTCTTATCTAAAATAAATGATGTGTTAGTTCATGGTACTACACGAGAATAGGAATGTTGCTAATATAATAATAATAAACACCTTGACGTGATATTTTCAGTGCCATTTAATAAAACATTCTAACCTCTCTTATTCAATGAATGAACACAGTGTGCACATGTTACGGTCTCAAAAAAAACATTAGAGCACCACATTAGCACAATGTTAGCATCCACAGCCTTCAGCCTCTAAGTAAAACCAGGGTTACATAAAATGGGTGGGATTTTTACAAGGCCAATAGGCTGCAGGCATACAAAAGAATACAGGCAAACAAACCAAAACAGCAACAAGCATTAGTACATGCCAGTTTGAACATTCTTTGCATTAATATGGAACTATGGAGAAATCCATCGCTCCAGTGATTTTCCACTCATTTTCTCATTATTTTCAAGAATATTTTTTTTCCAATTTGGAACATGAACATCTGTAATCAGCTTTTAATTTTCAGTTCAGAAGGCAAAAAGAAAGTTCCATTACAAAACACCAAGTGGTTGAATGACTTTAAGTGACTCTGGTAAAGTGTGTACTGTATGATTCGACACACTCTCAGGGGGTTTGTTTGATTGTTGTGGAGACTGTTTGAAATATAATACAAGCCAGCGACACAAATATTTTTATGTGAAAATAAAGGCTGAAACATAAAAATAGCAACGAAATAAGTCAGACATCTAATTTCTGTAGTATTAAATCTTACTCTGAGACGAGTCTTTACATGAATGCAAAGATAAACTGGGTCAAGTAATTGTCTGATTCACTGATGAATCATTAATAGATGAATCCATAATCAAAGAATCCTGATAATGTGCATTTGAATAAGCCAATGTAAAACACACTCCATTCAAAAGCAATAACTAATTGAAGCCATACAGATTAATGTGAAATATGGAAACAATACAGTTGCACTTCAACAACTGTTACGGAGTCTAGACATTACATTGGTTGACAAGCAGCTGGGTATGGGGGAGGGGTTTTAGGCATGAAGACACAATATTTACCTTAATCCCGGGGAGTCCAGGCAGCCCTGGAAGTCCTGGCTCACCCTATATAGGAAAAGTGCAACAAATTACAGCCAAACCAAGCCACCACTACTGGCTGTGAGCCTGGAAACCCAGCTCAACTACAATAGGTTTCCTCAAAGGCCACAATATCAAAATACTGGCCCTGGTTTACATACTAAAGTGAAAATCATCCAGATTCCGCAGTTAAAGTAAAGACACATAGGCTATCTAATGGTGTTGCAGTTGGATTGTTTGACATTTCAAATTATTGGTACTGAAAAATCCATATTGAGGCATCTTCAATTATATTTGCGTTTTCTGCTTATGCTAAAATAGAATATCGATCCCATTAGACCATAAGATATATTTTTATTAGGGCTGTCGATTTAACTTTGTTAAAGTACCCTGTGGTGAAAATTAGGTTTTTAATGTTGTTTATATGTCTATGTGGTGTTTTTAATGTACTTTAAGACAAACAATGTACAAATTTATAAGTCAACACAATTGCTGAGTATTTTCTCTTTAAAATTGCAGTGAACCAAAGACAGTCTCAAAAATGCGGTTTGAAATCGCTGGTGTTTCTGACGTCACAAACTACCTTGTAACCAATCATGTCAACGCGCCAGCTGGCTTTAGCATATCATTAACAGCAAACTAGCAGGGAGTCTCGAGAAATGCCAGGTTATCCTGGTATATTTTTCTGTTGATATGAAAAATCGGTTAGATTTGCAATATAACGGGTGTGTGATGTATATTACGATGTTATAATGATCTATATGCCTTTCCCCACTGACGTTCTTCAGAGAAAAAACCTTCAAATATGTAATTTTGGTGATGAAAGATGAGTTTTAATTGACTACAGGGGTTTAATTGAATTAATTAGTTATGGAAAAATAATGTGAACTACATAGGTCATCTTACATTTCATACAGTTTATTAGTGACGAAACATGATGCAGGGCAACAATTCACTGTGTGATGGAGCCTAGAACGCAGTTAGTTAGAAAGCCCCTAAAAGCCAAGATACTGTATCAGGGCAAAAATGCCTCAGTGCAAATATGAAATGTGCCAAATAGCATGGAAAATGCCGAATAGCATGAGAGCAAATGTGATATCATTTTATAAAACATTTAATAAAATAAGTAGTAAAAAATCATATTTTGAGGATACTCATCCTCGTGTCATTTTAAACCTGTATGACTTTCTTTCTTTTGGAGAACATAAAATAAGATCTTTTGAAGAATGTTGGTAACCAAACTGTTTTGGTCTGTAAATATATCTAAATACCAATTCAGATGCAGCTTTTGTTTAGGCTGTTGTAACCTTAAACGTTTGTATAATACATTCTATGTTGAATCAAATAAAATACAAATTTCTAAGCTATTTTTGTAATGTCTATTTGATGCTTTTCTCATTTAACACAATAATGACTTTTTTGAAATTGAATTGAAAGATAATGAAATTATCTTTAGGGGTTCAAAATGTTATGCCAAATTTTATGTTAATTTGGCGATAAATTTGATTAATTAATCAGCACATCATGTAATTAAATTAGATTAAAAAAATGAATCGCTTGACAGTCCAAATTATATTACTTTGGGCACAGTATATCATGAGAAAAGAGGAAGAAAAACTAAATCCTCAGAAGCACTAACATACCATGTAACCATGATAAAATTATGTTGTTAATTAACTCATGCTCTGCTGAAAGAAAAACACATGTGAAAAGTGAGTAGGACTAGTGCTCAAAATTGTGCTGTTAAATAGATCCCAGACTGCAGTTTTAGAGTTCTATGTTTACACAGGACTTTTGTGTAAACATACAAGTGCTGTAAATGTGATGAACATTTCTGCAAGAGAACTCAAGCTGTTCTCTTGGATTCTCACACTGAATTTGGAGCAGATTGATTATTCAGTGAAGCCTAACAGTGTTTAATTAGTAAACAGAACAAGTAATAAAGTGTGATGCAAAACATAAAGAAAAAAGACAAAGTAGACAAACTATAACAGCATGGTGTAGAATTATGTTTTTACGGCTTATGTTGGACTAGGAGAGTCTATGTCAAGGTGTACTAAGGTACAAACTAAAAGGTTCTCTAAAAACATCAAATCAAAAGTGCATCTACAAGTCATATTAGTTCACCTGAAATCCGTCTGGAAAGGAAGCTGACCTTGCTAAAAAGCGCTTTCTTTCTTGAGTAGGTTGGTGCCTGACATTCACATGCTTAAAGGGTTAGTTCACATCACAAATTCTGACAGTAATCACTCACCCTCATGTTGTTCCAACCCCGTAAGACTTTCGTTCATCTTCGGAACACAAAGTAAGATATTTTTGATTAAATCTGAGAGCTGTCTCACTCCTCCATAGGCTTCTCTGTAATTGAAACTTGCCAGCCCAGAAAGTTAGTAAAGACAATGTTTAAAATAGTCCATGTGACTACAGTGGCTCAACCATAAGTTTATCAAGCGACGAGAATACTTTTTGTGTGCAAAAAACGAACAAAAATAACGACTTTATTCAACTATTCATTTTCTTCTGTGTGGGCCTCTGAGTGAGTTCACGTAGTGTAACAGCGCAGCGCTTCTGTGTTGTACGTCAGAACATAGGCTCACTATTGGCCAGCATCACGCATCACACACATGACCAGCATCGGCCAATAGTGAGCCTACGTTCTGACGTACAACCTAGAAGCGCTGCACTGTTACACTACGATAAACTTATGGTTGAGCCACTGTAGTCACTTGGACTATTTTAAACATTGTCTTTACTAACTTTCTGGGCCAGCAAGTTTCAATTACAGTGAAGCCTATATGGAGGAGTGAGACAGAAAGTGAAAGAAATATGAAAGAAAGTCTTACGGGGTTGGAACAACATGAGGGTGGGTAATAACTGACAGAATAAACATTTTTGGGTGAATTAACCCTTTAATAGCAGCAAGCAAATGTTGGTAAGCTTTGCTTCATACAGCCATACGGTGCAAAAATACTTGTACTTGTATGCTATAATACTTTTTGGTTAATCATTAATGAATACATGTTTTATTAAAACAAATTCTCAGTGTTTTCCATAAATGAATCAGCTGTCATTAAGACACATGTGCAGTCCTTTGTTCCAAACAATAACAATCTTAAGTGAATACTCAGTGCATTATGCAGTTTTACCTTTTGTCCTCCACGTCCTGGTTCTCCTGGCTCACCCTGTGATAATAAGAATACCTGTAAGTGCTCATCTGTATATGTCAAATTAAAAAGTAGATCTTGCTAAAAACACGGACTTAAAGATAAAAATAGGTTCTGTTTTACCTTAATTCCAGCAGCAGAGGATCCTGCATTACCCTGTGAGAGATATCAAATTCATAGTAAATTTGTTTTGGTCAAAACTGAGCCATTTAAAACTGTTGCATCCAAAATATTTAAAGTGTAGCATCTTCTTTATACCACATGGTGGTGTTTTTTGGAAATTTTGGAAGCTGCTGCTGCTGCATGCTGCTGAGCATGCCAAAGTAAAGGTTAAACTGGTGCACAAAGCAGCTCATCAGATTGTGTGAGTATACAAGCAAAGCAGATTATCTTAAGTGAAACAAATAAGGAAAGATGAACATCCATTAGCTAAAGCTTCTACCGCTGCCATAACACCAATAGGACATAAGGGGAAAAAAGAAGGAAGGAGATTGCCTTTGATTGGGTATATTCTATCATAGCAATTGTGCAGAAAGTTCATGGAGGGTCTTCATTTAAGTTTAGCTGCTGTGTAATCACTACATTGTGCTTTTATGGCAAAATATATGTACCAACCAGATATGTACCACCAGGCTTATTTGGTTGAATTTTATACTGTACTTATACTTGATGTATGTACTACTCATTTTATATTTTAATAGTGAATAAGGATAATAATGTAACTATTAGTAATTAACTAAAGTAACATCTGGTAAGAGGGGGATTCAGAGCGAAATCTTATTGCAGCCACTGTTTTCAGTAAACGTGATGAGAGATCCCAATCACAGATTTTAACAGGTGCTGAAAGCTGAGTTAATCACAGATTTATAAGGGGACTGACATGCAAGACAGTCTAGAAATGTTTGGTCAAATCCCCGGTAGCAAACGTGCATTGAGGTCATGAGCATCCATTGCTCATGTAAGGTCATGGAGAGTGTTCTGTTCGTTTAAGGTTAGCTTCTGTTTTAACTGATTTAAGTTAGTCACTAGATTGTGTTATTATGCCCAAATTTCCATGTACCATTTAAACCTCCACATTCCTTTGCATTAAGGAGGTTAAATATCAATGAGAATGAGCTTCTGATGAGGAGAGTAATCAGTTTAATGTGCCTTCAAAGCTAATGTTAAAGCACTAATTACAGTACTAACTCACTGACTCAATGCCATCACTGTTTCATTTATCTAATAAAAATTCTATGAAAACAAACCCACAAAACAGGATTTATGATGGCATCATATATCAAGTCAAGGCAACCTAAATAAATTCATAAAATACACTTGTGTAAACGTTTCTTATCTTGCACACAAACACACTGTGCAGCATCTGTGTCACATTAAACAGATGTGTGCTAGCGCAGAGCAGATCATTGAAATTCAAAACAGTGAGATGGTTGAGTTCAGTCTGGGTGAGGGAGCTGGCACAGTGGATGCACAGGTGCAACAGAATATCTGAAAATGTCTTTCTGCTTCAAAGTGCCATGTTTCCCAAGGGAACAAAATCTGGAACAAACACAATGTGAGAAAAACCTGAGAAAAACCTGAAACGAGAAACCTCTCCATCTGTTGTTTTTTAATCTTTTTAACAAGTTTTATGTTTATACTTTGTGATCAGACAAAAATATATACACAAAAAACACTTGAAGATTAATAATAACCAATGCTTTGGCTACATCTGTAATATGTATGTTCTGTTTTGGTTTCGTATTCTCTGTGTTTCTTATGCTTCCTATGCTCATTTGCATGTGTTCTGTGTTAGTTTCCTTGGTTGTTAATTAATCCCACACCTGTTCCTATTTCTGTTAATTATTTCTCCCTGTGTATTTAAACCCTGAGTTCTGTCTATTCTTTGTCTGGCATTGTTTTGCATTTATGTTATATGTGGTAGTGTTCATTGTATTACTCCCTGTGATCCCTGAGTGTTCCGTGTTGGATTAAGATTAAAGACTGTTCTGTGATATTCCTTCGTCCTTGTGCGCTTCATTACAGACACTCATGTGTGATAGAATACTACGAAAATGGACTTGCCGGCCATCCAGCTGCTCTGCCTAGAGCAAGAGCAGCTACACCAGAGGATTTTTACACCTGTCGTGCCTAACAAACTTCCTTAATCACTCCTTGTGCAAATTCTATCTGACCAGCCTAAACGATCGCACCAAGGCACGCCTGCCCAGTGATGCTGCTCGGGGGACATTCACTGAGTTTGTGGAGTGCCTGCTGGTGAACTGCGGGTCTGCCTTCACCATCTGCGCTGCTGAGGAGGACGTCACCAGCCCCACTCCAGACCGAGAGCCCATCCAGCCGCCATGAAAGAGCCAGTAAAGAGGACTGGGCCAACCATCACCCCGGTGCCTGAGCCTATGGAAAAGTCTGACCAGGTGCGTGGGACGAAAGAAAGCCCCGCACACAATCACGCCATTGAGAGTAAGCTGCAGCTGGCCTCTACAAATTTTTGTGAGGATTCAGAAACGGATGGTACTCTTCAGCTCCTCGGCTCCTCCTTTGTTTGCTCCACAATGCTGTGTGGATGCATCTCGGATCTTCCAGTCACCAGCTCCGCCTTGGATTAAGGATCCCCTGGCTCCACCTCCAGCCCCCAGCTATCACTCCACCTCAGCTCGGCGACCAGTCTGTTCCATATTGGCTCTTCCCTCCCTCAGCTCCACCTGGGACTATCGCCCTTATGGCTCCAACGGGCTCCCTCGTCCTTTCGGCTCTGCCTTCCAGGCCTCCGTCTTCCCTCCTGCTCCGTCTTGGTCCTCTGGCATCCTGGGCTCCACCTAGGATACTCGGCTCTTCGGCTTCACCTGGGTCTCCACCTCCATTGGCACAGTCGCCGTCCATCGACCCCCTGGTTTCATCAGCCAAGTCTCCACCATGGCTCCTCCCTCCCTCGACTTTGCAGAGGAACTTAGTCCTGGCTGTATGCCTGGCTACTCCTGCTCTCCTCTCCTCCTCTCCCTGGCTCCTCCCACTGTCATCGCCACCATCATCCTTCCTCAGTCGGACTGTTACAGCTCGAGGACATGCCTTCCCAGGGGGTGGGTGTAACGCGTATGTTCTGTTTTGGTTTTGTTTTCTCTGCGTTTCCACCGCAGGAACTTTCTCTAGGAACTAGGAACTTTGGGGTGGTACTCTGTGTGTTTCAACCGCAGGAACCAGGGTCTAACTTAAAGCAACACCAAAGCACTTTTCCTATTCGGTCCCCCTACTGGTTGGAAGCGGAATTGTCCATTACCGCTACCGTAAATAATTTAGCCTACCGCAGCCTACCATCGCACGCACGCTATTTGTTTATCCAGCACCGGCTTTGGAAATAACGATGTCCACAGACAAGGTTGAGCATGTTGCATGATTTTATGAAAGTATGATGTATTGCGACATCAGAAAATCATTTTTTTTTAGATTGTGTGAAACGGTAAATTTGAAACGGTCTAGCAATAGCAAGATAGGTTTACACAAAGATGAAAAATAAAAACGGATTGCCTAACAGTTTCACAGCCATTTGCATTGTCTGTGAAAATCTTGAGCATTTTATTGGAAAAAAAGTTGCAGAGACAGGTGACACCGTTTTAGTCCAATGTTCACTCTAGTTCGAGCTCTTTCTCTATCATGCTCCCGTTTTCTTTTCTTCACCTCCTCCGACTTCATACCCTTCCTTTTATTTGCAGACTCCGTCATGATGACAATTCAAAAGCTACCTGGCTGCTAGGTATCTTCCATTTATATGTACCTGCCGAGTACGCTCCACCCAGAGCCTTGCTCCACCTATCGGCTATTGTAACGCTTGCCATAAAGCAAGTCAAATTTGTAGTTTCTTATGTCTCATTCGAACTACGGATCCGCTATCCGATCTAGAAAACTTGCATAGTGCAGTTATAGCGGATAGAGGGCTGCAAAGCAAATACAGAAGTGTCGTTCACCCTGTTACAAGTTGATGAACCACTGAAACGATTTTGGAAACATTATTTTAAGGTACAAAAGAATCTTTAGTGTTGCTTTAAGTTCTAGGTAAAAATTTGTCCCTCAGAAAATCCTTGCTGGCGAGGTAGTACTTTTTCAAAGTTCAGGAACTTTCAGGGGTGGGACATTGGTGCTGAGCATGCTGATTTGTTGAGTTCATGCAGCATTTTGATTGGTTGACTCCACACAAATTTTTTTATTTCAGCCACCATTTTTAAAAGTCTGTTGCGGTGCGTGCAGTAAGAGGAGGTTGCTATTCTAATCAACAATGGAGTTTAAAAATACGTCCGATGGACCGACGACAAGGTTCAGGTTTTATTAAGCTTAAATTCAGAGGATGAAATCCAGCGAGAACTGGAAAGTAGCACTCAGACCTACATCACCGGACTAATTTGCCTAATCTTCACGGTACTTTAGACCACGATGGAAACGCAGACAGTAACAGGTCTGGGGGAAAAAAAGTTCCTCAGGAAAAAGTTCCTGGGACAAATTGTTCTGGGTAATTTTGGTGGAAACGCAGCTTTAGTTTCCTTGGTTGTTAATTAATCCCACAGCTGTTTCTAGTTCTGTTCATTATTTCTCCCTGTGTATTTAAACTCGGAGTTCTGTCTGTTCTTTGTCCGTTATCGGTTGTGTTTATGTTATATGTGGTTGTGTTTATTGTATTATTTTCTGTGATTCTCCTAAGTGTTCTGTGTTGGATTAAGATTAAAGACTGTTCTTGTGATATTCCTTGTCTTTGTGTACTTCATTACAACCACACATGAGTGACAACTTCTATGCTTTATGTCTTTGTTCTGATATTAAACACCAAAGAATTAAATAGAATTACGTAGCCTAATGCATAGCTCTCTTTTTTTACACTGCAACAACAGAAATAAAATGAAAGCCTAAAAACATGAGAGTAGCTGAATGTCTTGGGCTGAATGTGCAGCGAGGACAAGAGGATGATTGGACGTGGTGAGAAAGAGCAGCTGGGCCCTCGGCCTGCTGCTGAATTTGCGGTTCCACTTCACGTGTCTTGTGCTCAGAGACTGTTGAGGAATACATGCTCTGGCTTTTATGGGCTTCATTATGATGCAAGCTTAATTGCTGCATTTTTGTTAGCCATAAACCACTTTAACAGTTACAGCTGGATGTCAGTAAACTCCTTCTCCACCCTAATAAACACCTTAATGCCTAATCTTTTGCTTTTTATATCGATATTCTTAGTGCTTAATAGATCCATGAGAAAGCTATGTCAAGGAATTTTAAAATTGCTTCCCCTCATTTGTTGCTGAAAAGTTTTAGTTATGTTTGGTTCGAAATGACAAACTTTTGCTGTCGGGCCTAAGACAAGTCTTTTTCTACTTTATAGAGCAGTTTAAGGCTAAAAACACAATAGAATAAAGTGTATTCTGTTGTGAACCTGTCGAACATTGGCAGAGATTTACATTGGTAACAATCCATCACATCTGGTTCTGATTGAGTTATATCTCCAGGCCTTATGTTATTCCATTTTGCAAGTTTGCAAGCGTAAAATGCCATGCAGACTAATGACTTACAAAAACATATTACAGCCACTACCACTACTGTTTTGTCAGCAAAATGAAAATTGTTTTCTTTGCTGTTGCTATCAGTAATTCTTAGTTTTTTTTTTAAAAACTGCAACATGATATGAAATGTGAATATCAAACGTGGCTTATTCTGTTTCATAAAAATCGACACTCGGCTACTAACGTAACCTCGGTTCTCTCTAGAGAGGGAACAAGTGTTGCGTAAGTTTAGCTTACGCTACGGGAAAACTCCTTTTCTCGAGAATACTGAAGCCAGAAAATTATCCTTAATTTTCCAAAATGTAAAACGCATTTGCTGCAGCAGGCAGACTTAGGCGAGACAGCTCGCGCGCCTATTGGCTGCTCTGCAGCAACTGCTGCAACCTATCAGCGCGTCTGGGCATGACGCCAGCGCCATTGGGAAGCTTCCCCGCGCTATGTCATGGCCTGCCAGAATGGGCGTGGCTTACAAGCCTATAAATACCCACCGCTGATGTTGCATGATGATTTCAGTCGAGTGAAGCGAAACCATAATGCAGCACAAGCACGGCAGCGTACGCAACACTCGTTCCCTCTCTAGAGAGAACTGAGGTTACGTTAGTAACCGAGTGTCGTTCTCTTACGAGAGTACTCTCGTGTTGCGCAAGTTTAGCTTACGCTACGGGAACCCCATGTAAAACGCTGTGCGTTTGCGAAATTTCGTGTGCGAAATTTCCAACACTAATGTCCCAAGGGAAGAGTGCCCAGGGCTCATATCAGTGGTAAACACACAGAGCGGTAGGCGGCGGGGAATGACTCGGTAGATGTGATAGGTGCGCGCGCATATATACACAGTTATGGCAGTACCAAAACCTATAACTGCATAAGCCCACAGGACGTTGCAGCACATCAACAGTCTAATCAAACTGAGTTGGGTAGAAAGTGTTAATATGATACATCAGACTGAGAACAGCCTGGCCTATAAGGCAGGCACTTCTAGGTTATAAAACCTTATGAATGTAGACAGCGAGGCCCAGCCTGCTGCCATACGAATATCATGAAGTGACACCCCGCTTGTCCATGCCCACGACGAGGCCATACCTCTAGTCGAGTGGGCCCTAACCCCCAAGGGACAATCCAGGCCCTTGGAGGCATAGGCTGACATGATAGCATCCACTATCCATCTGGACAGGGTCTGTTTCGAAATGGCCAGCCCCCTGATGCGGCCACCGAACCAAACGAAAAGCTGCTCTGTTTGCCTATAGGCGGCAGAGCGTTGCACATAAATCCTTAAAGCCCTAACTGGACAAAGGAGGTTAACCCCAGCCTCACTGTCGGATACAGGGAGTGCTGAAAGGGAAATAACTTGCGCTCTGAACGGAGTCGTAAGCACCTTCGGGACGTAACCATGCCTTGGTTTGAGGACAACTTTAGAGTCGTTAGGCCCAAATTCCAGGCACGCAGCGCTCACTGAGAGTGCGTGCAGGTCGCCCACTTGCTTTACTGAGGCAAGCGCCAGCAGAAAAGCGGTTTTGAAGGATAGGTACTTTAGTTCCACCGCAAGTAATGGTTCGAATGGTTTACCTTTTATGGCCTCAAGGACCGTGGAAAGGTCCCACGCTGGAACCGAGGGTGGTCGAGGAGGGTTCAGTCTCCAAGCACCCCTGAGGATCGGATTATGAGATCATTCTTTCCCAGTGACTGGCCGTTCGCGGGCTTCGCGAAAGCCGCTATAGCCGCCACATACACTTTGAGCGTGGATGGGGTTCTACCGTTCTCCAGCAGCTCTTGCAGGAAAGAAAGTACCACCGCTACCTCAGCTCTTAGCGGGTTAAAGTCATGAGCTGAACACCATTCAGCGAACACTGACCATTTAGACGCATAGAGCCATCTAGTAGACGGAGCTCTAGCCTGTGTGATCGTGTTCAGTACTCCCTCTGGGAGGTGAAATGGTGATGGTTGATCGCCCACACATGTAGGGCCCACAGCTCGGGGTACGGGTGCCAAACTGCACCCTGGGCCTGGGACAGCAGGTCCTTCCTCAGCGGAATCGGCCATGGAGCTGTGTTCCCCAGTTCCATCAGTTCTGGGAACCATACTTAATTCTCCCATAGCGGGGCTATCAGGAGTATCGAGCATCTGGTTTCCCTGATTCGTTTGATTACCTGTGGTAACAAGGCGACCGGGGGAAACGCATAGAGAGGGCGCTTGGGCCAATTTCGGCAGAACATTGGGCAGTGAGCGTTGGTCTGTGACGCGAATAGGTCTACCTCTGCTTTGCCGAAAATGTCCCAGATATTTTGCACCGTCCTGGGATGCAGAGCCCATTCTCCTGGGGAGAGCTTGGCCCTGGATAACATATCTGGGCCCACGTTCAGGATGCCCGGCACATGCGCCGCTCTCAGCGAGTGCAGGTTGTGCTGGCCCCATATGAGGAGGCGTCTTGCTAGTGCAAGAAGGCCCCGGGACTTGAGGCCGCCCTGGCGATTTATATACGATACCACCGAGGTGTTGTCTGTTCTGACCAGAACGTGGTGGTTTTTTACCACAGGGAGAAAGAACTGAAGGGCGTTTTCAACCACTTTCATTTCTAGACAGTTTATGTGTAGACGCTTCTCCGCATCTGACCACAGGCCCATGGAAGGTCTCCCTTCGTACAGGGCGCCCCAACCCGTGTTGGAGGCGTCTGTCGAGATGACTTTGATTTGAGAGGTGGCCCCCAAGTTCACACTGGTCTGGTACCAGTCGGTTCTCATCCACGGTTTCAGAGCTGCAACGCATGTCTGATTTGTCGTGAGACGGAGTGAACCTGTTTTCCACGCATTCGCTGGTACGCGCCGTTTCAGCCACAGTTAAAAAGGGCGCATGTGTAGCAGACCCAGCCGCAGCACCGTCGAGGCTGAGGCCATGAGGCCCATCATCCTCTGAAACATTCTGAGGGGAAGATTTTTCCTCACGGTGAATGTTGCTGCGAAGCGCTGAATTGCCGCCGCGCGCTCCCGCGTCAGGCGCGCTATCATAGACCTGGAGTCCAAATCTATCCCCAGAAAGGATATTTCCTGACTGGGGGATAGACTGCTCTTGGCCCAGTTGACTCTGAGGCCCAGCTGATCCAGATGGGCCAACAGTAACGTCTTGTGTCACCAGTTCCTCCTTCGACTGG
Source organism: Rutilus rutilus (assembly GCF_951802725.1). Taxonomy (NCBI): domain Eukaryota; kingdom Metazoa; phylum Chordata; class Actinopteri; order Cypriniformes; family Leuciscidae; genus Rutilus; species Rutilus rutilus. The sequence continues at coordinate 44,065,782 of NC_140211.1, read as the reverse complement.
GCTAATATTAGCCAGTCGTCCAGATAATTCAGGACTCTCACGCCCCGTCGTCAGAGGGGCGCGAGCGCCGTGTCCATGCACTTCGTAAATGTACGAGGTGCTAAAGACAGGCCGAAGGGAAGGACGGTGTACTGATAAGCCTGGCCCTCGAAGGCGAATCTGAAAATAAGCGTCTTTCAGATCCACTGATATACACCAGTCCCCCGGTCGGATTCGAGCGAGGATTTGTCTGGTCGTGTTCATTTTGAACGGGCGTATCATCAGCGCTTTGTTCAAGCGTCTGAGATCTAATATAGGGCGGAGTCCGACGTCTTTCTTTGGTACTAAGAAATAACGTCTGTAAAACCCAGTGTTCCAGGGACAGACAGTGTTCTATGTGGTGGAATGAACGGGGAGATGCTGCATTACAGACACAGCAATGTGAGCTCACGGCGCGAGGCGCAGAGAGTTTTTTAACAAAGTGTGTGCGCTGAAAAGCAGACACATGATCTGCACTTGAAACACTGCCAGCTCGTGCTGGGTTCATACACTGACAAGGTATGTGTGTGCATAACGCAGATACAGTCGTTTTCACGGGCAGGGGTGAGTGCTGTACAGCGGGCACATTTCCTACACTTAAAACATGAACGGCGTGAGCCGGTTTGACTGATATGAACCCTGTGGTGGTGTGAGACACTGCACGGGTAAGTGCCTGTGTGTAGGGGTGAACACTGGGCAGTGGGCACTTTCCCTACACTTAGTGGTCGAGCGGCCTGAGCCAGCATTATTGTATTCGACCCTGGATGAGTGTGACACACAGAGAGGGTAGTGTTTATGTGCGTGGGTGGGCAATGGGCAGCGGGCACCTTTGCTACATTCAAAACACCTTCGGCCTGAGCCGGAATATGACCAGACATAATGCTCTTTTTGAGATTTATGTGGGTCGCCGTAAAAACGGCGTTTGTGTGCAGGCGAGCGAGTTTTGGAACCGGCTCGTTGACTGCTAAGTACACTCTTCGAGTCGCCTCTGCTGAGGGAAGTGCGAGAGCGGTTCGTGCTGATTCCGACGGCGGTCCGGCCACAGCGGGACTTGACCGTCGCCGCTTTCCTAGGAGGGCTAGGAAGACTTGGGAGGCTCAAAGCTGGGCGCGAGCCTGGGTCTGGGTCCCCGGGCAGGCGGTGGTCTGCGACGGCTCGACGAGCGCGAGCGCTGGCGTACATCCCGGGCCTGGTGCTGTTGCTGAGTGGGAGGCGGAGGCGGTGGGGGGGCCGTTCTTCGAGCGGGCAGCTGCTTCTTAGCATGGCCTGCTGCAGAACTGGAACGCCACGGCAGAAAGTGTCTCATTGCCTGAGACGTTTTCTGCACCTCCGAATAACGCTCCGCAAAGCCTTTTACAGCGGGACCGAAGAGACCCGTCGGAGAGATAGGAGCGTCCAGGAAGGTGGCACGGTCGGACTCTGACATGTTGGACCAGGTGAGCCACAGGTGACGCTCCGTGACGGTGAGGGAAGCCATGTTGTGGCCGATGGCCTGGGCGGCGGCTTTAGTAGCTCTGAGTACCAAGTCCGTCACACTCCTCAAATCCGTCACACACTCCTTTGTTGGTCCAGCCTCGTCCAGAGAGAGGAGGAGGTTGGCCTGGTGGATCTGCAAAACAGCCATGGCATGCAGTGCAGATGCAGCCTGACCGGCGGCAGCGTAGGCGCGGCCGATCAAGACTGACGTGGTCTGGCAGGCATTGGTGGGCAGAGTTGACTTGACGCGTCATCCAGCGGAGGGCGGACACAAGTGTGCTGCCACTGCTTCCTCAACCGGAGGAACAGAGAGATAACCCTTGTCCTTCGCGCTGTCGACCGCAGAGAGCGTGGAAGAGACAGAGGATCTCAGCCTGGCCGAGTACGGGGCTCCCCACGATTTGGAGAGCTCGTCGGAGGAAGGGACCGGGCCTAGAAACAGGTGCAGAGCGGCATCCTGAGAGAAAGCAGCCATCCAACCTGTTGGGCGCAGGCTCCTGGGGCATGGTCCAGTCAAGGCCAAGGTCCTCGACGGCCTTCGAGAGAAGGCGGAGAAGCTCAGCGTCGACCGAGGCCCTCACGCTGGACTCCTGTGTCGACGGGGTGGGGTCAGGGATAGAGCCCGACCATTCCTCGCTCCCGGACGCCAGGAGAGAGCAGCTGTCCTCCTCCATAGCATCCCGCTCTGTCGTCTCGACCGCAGTGGGGTGCTGGCCGTCGAGGAAAGAGACAGGGGACGTCGCCGGCGAGTTCTCCTTCACCGAAGGTTCTGGTGGCCTTTGAGAGCGGCGCTTTTTACGGCGCGGCACAACAGAAGGCATGGGAGAAGCGGACTTGACGCGAAACAATGCCTGTCGAGCCCGCAGGGTCAAGAGAGGAAGAGACTCGCACTGCTGGCAGCCACCATCAGCGAGCGCGTGGTCCGCGTGGTCCTTTCCCAGGCAGGAAGCGCAAAGCATAGAGCCGCAGGACATCGTTGGCATTTAAAAATGCCTTTAGCTCTTTTAGAAAACGTGTGTGTCGCAGCGGCGAACACACACGGAGCAGTGGAAAAGGATATGGGCCTCGAACTCGAGCTCGTCCCGCTGAAGGCTGTTCGACGGCGCGGCTTCTTTCCGGAGGTTCAGCGATGTGAAGTCACTCGCTGAAGAAGACGAAATCATCATGCAACATCAGCGGTGGGTATTTATAGGCTTGTAGCCACACCCATTCTGGCGGGCCATGACGTAGCACGGGGAAGCTTCCCATTGGCGCTGGCGTCATGCCCAGACGCGCTGATAGGTTGCAGCAGTTGCTGCAGAGCAGCCAATAGGCGCGCGAGCTGTCTCGCCTAAGTCTGCCTACTGCAGCAAATGCGTTTTACATTTTGGAAAATTAAGGATAATTTTCTGGCTTCAGTATTCTCGAGAAAAGGAGTTTTCCCGTAGCGTAAGCTAAACTTACGCAACACGAGAGTACTCTCGTAAGAGAACTCTGCAACATGCCTTAAAACAAACACACAAGGTTTTGATCATGTTTTTTATACTCATAATAAACCAAGAGTATTAAAAGATCACTTGAAGTCTTCTTGAAAGTTCAGTCAACATCATGACTGAAATTTGTGCAAATCGTTTTTTTCTTTTTTTTAAATAAAAAAGCAGCACGCTTTCTAATGAGTCTGTTCTGTTCAGAACAAGTTGAGCTGCAGAGGTTCTCAGATACTGTAGCGGGGCACTGCCAGTGCTTGAACCACCGCCAGGCATCTCAGGAGGGCTGCAACCTCAAGATTGCGAGGAACTGCTGGGATAACATGCTTGTTGGCCAAACCTCCAAAACCAAAAAGCCTTTTTGCAATCCAATTAAAGATTTTGTTTGAGTTATGTTTTGACCCAAAAATAATTTTTCTAGCTCTGAGATCTGAGTGATTTTTTTGAGAACTGTGCTAGATGTCAAGTCACAGCTAATTTCACACCCAGTTAAATATTTATACATATAAGGTCAAAAAGGCACTGCTTTAAGTATGCATCCTCACTGGGATAAAACCTCAGATATATCTTTATGCCATGCAGAGACAGACACAAAAAGTTCAAAATAGCTAAATATTCGGCACTTAAGTTTAAATCGTAATACCGAGCCCCTAAAGTGACCTTTGCAAAAAAAAAAAAAAAAAAAAAAAAAAAATATATATATATATATATAATATATAATATAATATATATAATATAATATATATATATATATATATATATATATATATATATATATATATATATATATGCACACAACAAACTCCAAACTCTACAAACTACAAACTTTTTTTTTGTAAAAATGGCAGTGACTGACAGGAAATATTTTATAATAGCATAGCCTATACATAAACTGGAAATTGTAACATGTGAGTACACAAAATAACTCCCATGTGCACGTGAAAAGTTTCTTTGAAAAGTTTCACGTGTCTTTGTTACATATGTTACATGTAGTTACTATAGTAATAACTATAAATTATGCATAATTACATGCAACTAACCCTAAACCAAACCAAACCCTAATCCTAACCCTATAGTAAGTATGTAGTTACTTAATATCACTCAGTACTTAAATGTATAATTACAGTGTAACAAAGACACCTTAAAATAAAGTGTAACCAAAGTTTCTTGTGAGCAAGCAAATGTTTCACATGCTCATGGGAATTCTTTTGCGTGCTCATGAGTTACAATTTCCAGTTTATGAATAGGTTACTATAACTAATTTTCTTTGTGCGTCACTGCCATTTTACTACAAAGAAAATGAGAGTAAGGATGAATGAATTAATCAAGAATTAATATGAATTAATAAAGATCTATTTATAATGGATCTTTATTAATTAAAGCTACAATATGCAAGAATTTTTTGCCGCTAGAGGGCGCTACATTCCAAACAACAACAACGGCATAGCTTGATGACGATGTGAAGGAGCGTGGAATGATGGGAATGGATGTAAATCAGTCAGACGGGAATCGAAAAATCATGTTCATGGATGAGGCTAAGTTCGTTTTTATAATGACATGCTTTTTGTGGCGAGGGGGGCGTGGTTCAGCGAGGTCTGTAATGGGAGAGAGAAGAGACGAGCAAGTAGGTCAAGTGCAAATGACGAACACCTGTGTCTTATTGCTGTGATCCGTGTGGAGAGACCACTTATAAGCCGCGCTGGAACGAGAGAGACTGAAGAGAAAATTGGACGCAGAGAAAGAAAACCTGTGGATCCGAGCTCTCATTTTTGAACTGTTTTGAGCCGTCGCGGTTGCCATGGTGAATGCGCGTTGTGCACGACTTTTGTTTGTTTTGCTTTATTTTAATAAAGTACGAGTCCCAGTCACGCCGAACCGTCTTCTTCCTTGACTCTTGAACCTCATCACACTTTTATTTCATTAAAATGAATTAACCGCAAGAAAAGTAAGGTTTAATACTAAATTGGTTATCATAGATGTTACGGTATGTCGAATTCATTGTTGTGATAACGCTGCACAGTTTTACGTGTTCTAAACAATTGTTGTAAAAGTACATTCGAACATACCCACATCATTTGACAAAATACTGATTAATCTTTATGAATAACACATGCTATATTTATTATGACCGCCGCTAGCATAGCTAGCGAAAGCGGTCATATAGGGATTGTCAGAGGTTTTTTTTTTTCTTTTTTTTTTTTTCATCTACTGAATTTTTCGTCAACGATACCAGGGACACCGAAACACCGGGGAACATGAAATTTGGTTCCCACTCCCCCCCCCCGCTGTCATGACTGAACAGACAGGAAACAGTTGCAGGTACTCCCAAAGTGTTTAATATCTCAAAAAGGTCAGAAACAGTACAGGAACAAAGAAGGGCGGCGACTCAGGCTCGTGCAGGGACTTTCCGATGGTCTGTGGTGCTCTGGTGCTGTGATAGTGCAGAATCCCGATCCCGGTGTTTGAGTGCGGTGAATCCAGTGACGAGGAACAAGACGGCGAGAAGACAAGGCAGGCGAACACAGACACGGCAAACTTCACGGGAACACAGACACGGCAACACAGGACCTCAACAAACAATCAGACACTGGAACAGAGAATGGTGTGAGTATATATAGGCAATGGGAATGAACAGCAGCTGTGAACAGTGATTGTGATGATGATCAGCTGGAGCGCTGACAGACACGTGAGCGGGACAACGCCCACTCACACATAAACACAACGACACGAGACAAGAAAGAAACAATGCATTCAACAACCGTGACAGTACCCCCTCCTCTAGGAACGCCTCACGGCGTTCCCAGACTCCCTTACCTGTCGATTGTAATCATCGATAAGAGAGTGATCCAGGATGTCACGAGCCGGAACCCAACTTCTCTCCTCCGGACCGTAACCTTCCCAGTCCACCAGGTACTGGAATCCGCGTCCCCTCCGCCTAGAGTCCATAATGCGACGGACCGAATAGGATGGTTCCCCATCTACGAGTCGCGGCGGTGGGGGAACCGGGGCAGGCAGATTAATGCGGATTAATGACACGTGGAATACCGGATGAATTCTCCTGTACACTGGAGGGAGGTTGAGGCGGACTGCCACCGGACTAACAATCTTGGTGACAGAAAACGGGCCAATGAATTTAGGAGCCAGTTTATTGGATACGGAGCGGAGCGGAATGTTCTTAGTAGAAAGCCACACTTTGGAACCGACGACATATACGGGAGGTCTAGACCGGTGGCGATCGGCTTTGGCCTTGGTGCGCGCCCGCACACGGAGGAGAGTCTCACGGGCTCTTGTCCATGTGCGGTGACACCTCTGGACGAAGGCATGAGCGGAGGGGAACGCGACTTCGGATTCCAGACTAGGAAAGACCGGTGGCTGGTATCCTATACTACACTCAAAAGGAGATAGGCCCGTAGCTGACACTGGCAACGAATTGTGGGCGTACTCCACCATAGGCAGTTGCTGACTCCAGGAGGAAGGATTCCTGGCAGCCGTACATCGCAAGGTTCTCTCCAGGTCTTGGTTGGCTCTCTCAGTTTGACCATTGCTCTGAGGGTGAAACCCGGAAGACAGACTGACCGTCGCCCCCAGTAACTTACAAAACTCTCGCCAAAATTTGGACACAAATTGGGGACCCCTGTCGGAAACCACGTCTGTCGGGAGGCCATGTAACCGAAAGACGTGATTAACGACTGCAACCGCCGTCTCCTTGGCTGAGGGTAATTTGGGCAAGGGAACAAAGTGGGCTGCCTTCGAGAATCGGTCCTCCACGGTTAAAACTACCGTGTTACCCTGGGAGGGTGGGAGGGCGGTAACAAAATCTAGAGCGATATGGGACCAGGGTCTCGAAGGCACCGACAGCGGTTGGAGTAACCCATCTGGGGGTCGATTGGAAGACTTACCAATAGCACAAACTGAGCAAGCCAAAACAAAATCGTGAACGTCGCGAGCCATAAGCGGCCACCAGAATCGTTGTCTGACCAAATAGAGGGTGCGACTAACTCCTGGATGACAGGCTAGACTAGAACAATGACCCCACTGAATAACGTCTGGACGTAGTTCCTCCGACACAAATAAGCGGTTCGGTGGGCACCGGATCGGAGGCGTTACCCCTTCTAGAGCCTTCTTGACTCTCGATTCGACCTCCCAAGTGAGCGTAGAGATAATTAGGGTCTCAGGAAAAATACGCTCGGGAGTAGGTGCGTGTTCGGATCGATCAAAAATACGCGACAAAGAATCGGGTTTGATGTTTTTGGAACCCGGACGATACGAGAGGGTAAAATCAAATCGGCCGAAAAAAAGTGCCCACCGCGCCTGCCTGGAGTTCAACCTTTTAGCGGATCTAATGTACTCCAGATTCTTATGATCCGTCCAGACGATAAAGGGTACCCCGGACCCTTCTAACCAATGACGCCATTCTTCCAAGGCTAACTTGACCGCCAACAACTCCCTGTTGCCAATGTCGTAATTTTGTTCAGCTGGTGATAAGCGATGGGATAAAAACGCGCATGGATGCATCTTGTTGTCTGAAGGTGAGCGTTGTGAAAGAACTGCGCCTACCCCCACCTCTGACCTCCGACCTCCACCACAAACTGACGTGAGTAATCAGGGGCGATTAAGATGGGAGCCGAAACAAAGCGGCTCTTGAGGTTGGAAAAAGCAGTCTCGGCTGCTTCCGACCACCTGAACGCAGTTCTGGGGGAGGTCAAGGCAGTCCGAGGTGCGGCTAGTTGGCTAAAGTTGCGAATAAAACGCCGGTAGAAATTGGCGAACCCCAGAAACCTCTGTAGGGCCTTACGGGAATCTGGGTTTGGCCACTCTACCACAGCCTTAACTTTGTCAGGATCCATACGCATACCCTCAGCCGACACGATGTGTCCAAAGAAAGGGACCGACTGTGCATGAAAAGCGCATTTCTCCGCCTTGACAAAAAGCCCATTCTCTAGCAACCTTTGGAGAACTCGTCGGACGTGCTGCACGTGTTCCTGGAGAGACGAGGAAAAAATCAGAATGTCATCCAGGTAAACATAAATAAACTGATCGATCATGTCTCGCAGCACGTCATTGACGAGTGCTTGGAAGACTGCGGGACTGTTGGACAAACCGAAAGGCATGACCAAGTATTCAAAGTGCCCCCTAGGGGTGTTGAAGGCAGTCTTCCACTCATCCCCCTTCCTGATACGAACCAAATGATAAGCATTACGTAAGTCCAATTTTGTGAAGATGGATGCTCCCTGCAACCTCTCGAAGGCTGAAGACATCAACGGCAAAGGATAAGTATTCTTTACCGTGATGTTGTTCAGCCCCCGGTAATCAATACAAGGTCGCAGCGATCCATCCTTCTTCCCCACAAAAAAGAACCCCGCCCCCGCCGGAGATGAGGAAGGTTGGATGAACCCGGATGCTAGAGAATCAGAAATATATTTCTCCATAGCCTCCCTCTCCGGAACCGAGAGTGAATAAATCTTGCCTTTAGGCGGCGACTTACCTGACAGTAAATCTATAGCACAGTCGTAGGGACGGTGCGGAGGAAGAGAAGCAGCCCTTGACTTACTGAACACTTCCCTCAGGTCACGGTACTCCGCGGGCACGTTTGATAAATCCACTGCTTCCTCCTGCAATACAGGAACAGAGACAACAGAACAGGCAGACACAAGACAAGAACTATGACATTCAGTGCTCCAGGCTGATATGGTTCTTTGTTTCCAGTCAATGCGGGGGTTGTGTTGATTGAGCCAGGGGTGACCCAATACAATGGGGGTGTGATGGGAGTCCGTGATGTAGAATGATATTGTCTCTGCGTGATTCCCTGAGATGATGAGTGTAATGTTCTCGGTGGCCTGGGAGATGGTGGGTAGTGACTGTCCATTGAGTGCATGTACGGTGATTCTCTGGGGGAGTGTTCTGAGTGGGACTTGAAGCTGTAGTGCAAAGGTGCGATCCATAAAATTACCTTCGGCCCCGGAGTCCACCAGTGCGGTGCAGTGATGATCGTGGACAGACCATCTAAGTCTTCCCGGGAGGATGGTGGATGTAGATGAGGACTTTTCGGCGGAGATCCCACCCGATAGTAGCCTCATGCTTACTATCGGGCTTGGCCTTTTACCGGGCAGTTGTTGGCAAAATGTCCCGCTCCCCCGCAGTACAGGCAAAGGCCAAGGGATCTCCGCCTCTCCCTCTCCTCCCGGGAAAGCCGAGCTCGACCCACCTGCATGGGCTCGGGATCGGAGGGACCGACCGCGTCCATGTCGCTGGACCGCTGATGTTCCACCCCCCCACAAGGCAGGCTGGGTGGAGCGCGTGGTCCGACCCGGGCAAGTCGGGCGTCCACCCTCAGAGCCAGATCGATAAGTCCATTCAGTGAGGGGGGTAGGTCCAGGGCGTAGATCTCCCTCTGGACGCGGTCGGCCAGCCCATGCAGGAACCTATCCCACTGCGCTTCCTCGTTCCAGCGACACTCGGCCGCCAGGGTCTTAAACTCAATGGCATAATCGGAAACCGATCGATCTTGCTGACGTAGATCTGATAAGACCCTGGCAGCCTCTCTCCCCGCGACCGCGCAGTCGAAAACTCTCCTCATCTCCGAGGAGAGCTCCTGGAACGAGGAACAGCATGGTTCTTGATTCTCCCACACCGCCGTCCCCCATAGTGCCGCTCTCCCAGTCAGTAGCGTCAGAACGAATGCCACCTTCGTCTCCTCTCTCTCAAATGTCCGTGGCTGGAGAGCAAAATGCATGCCGCATCGAGTCAAAAACGGCTGGCAAAAGTTAGGCTCACCCGAGTAAGGCTCAGGAGTCGGAAGGCGTGGTTCCGACTGGGAGGCGGGCATCGGTGGTGTGGGAGGGACGGGCGGTGCGGCTGGCGCAGCGGGAGGTTGCAGCTGTTGAAAACGCTGGGTCAGCTCGGACACCTGCGTGACGAGAGCCTGAATCGCGCGCGCCGCATCCCCTTGATGACGGTCCTGAGCGTCCATCCTTTGAATACTTGCACGAACAAAGTCATCCATTGTCGCTGCGGCGCCACCAGCTGCTTCCATCAACTGGTCGGATTGTTCTGTCATGACCGAACAGACAGGAAACAGTTGCAGGTACTCAAAAAGTGTTTAATATCTCAAAAAGGTCAGAAACAGTACAGGAACAAAGAAGGGCGGCGACTCAGGCTCGTGCAGGGACTTTCCGATGGTCTGTGGTGCTCTGGTGCTGTGATAGTGCAGAATCCCGATCCCGGTGTTTGAGTGCGGTGAATCCAGTGGCGAGGAACAAGACGGCGAGAAGACAAGGCAGGCGAACACAGACACGGCAATCTTTACGGGAACACAGACACGGCAACACAGGACCTCAACAAACAATCCGACACTGGAACAGAGAATGGTGTGAGTATATATAGGCAATGGGAATGAACAGCAGCTGTGAACAGTGATTGTGATGATGATGATGATCAGCTGGAGCGCTGACAGACACGTGAGCGGGACAACGCCCACTCACACATAAACACAACGACACGAGACAAGAAAGAAACAATGCATTCAACAACCGTGACACCCGCGCTGGGCCCCCCCAAACCCCAAAAATGCAGTTTTTCCTAAATAACTACCTGAACCGTGGAACCGAGGATGAAGAAATTTTTATGGTATGTTGGTCTTAAGGGCCCACATCAACCTAGCCCATAATCACTCATTAGTGATTTGCGCCCCTTCCCATAAAAAATGAAAATGCAATATTATTCTGCTTTAATCGCCCCTATCTTCAGTTGAGATGTTCAGAACCGCACCATATTTCATGTGTATGATTAACTTGACATCCTCTGGGGGTATGCTAAGTTTCATAGAATTTCATCCATGGGGGGGTATAAAATAAATTCATTTATGTGCACATTTAGTGACTGTACACTCATCGGCTTGTAGATGGTGCTGTTGAGCGAAGGGTTGCTGGTTTAGGATGATACTGTCACACACACACATGCAGGAATACAAACAAACGCAAGCATGCACACACACTGACATCCACACGCACAGACACACACACACAAACACACACGCGCACACACATGTACGCACGCATACATACACGCACAGACACACACACACACACACACACACACACACACAGACACACACATACACAAACACACACACATACAAACACACACAGACAGACATGCACATACTACTACTTTTTTTAGGTATCAGCCATATACCCGATTTACCAATACCCAATGTGTAATGCTTGGGCAGTATACTAATGAGGTGGGTGGGACATGTTTCATGCCATGTTAGATCACATCCTGAGAGTCTACGCTTTCAGAAAATATATAGTTTATATTATTATTTATTTGTTCTTCCCTTTTATTATACAACAGTTTCAACATTATGCATGTGACAGTTAGACTTATATTGGTAGATACAATGCCTTAAACATAGATAAAATTAGTATCAGTGAATTAATTTACATAACTTTTAATGTAACCTCTGTCCTCTGATTCTTGCAAAATCCTCACATTTCATATCATATTTTACATCCTATGAATACATTTTAGCAGCGTTATGGACATAACATGAAATACACTTTACAAGTGTCCTACAAACTCTGTAAATTATTAAACAAACTACCAATGTAGCATGAAAAAGACTTGCTTGAACACAATAAGTGTGTTTTTGAAACTCATTTTTATAATACATTATGTAGGGAAAACCACTGTTATGAATGTGACATTTTCACATTACGGATGTTAAGTGTCTAAACTAATGACTTTTGATATAAAACTTAAATAGTAATAGCAAATAATTACAAAACTCTAAATTATCCATGATCCACAGGAATACTCCAGACAGTCTTTTAAAATATACAACTTATATACATAAACACGCAAAACAGCCAAATTGCTCCACGTCATTTATTTTTGTGGAAAGCCAGTGCAGGCCTGAGCGGCGGTCATATTTTGTACCGCCATGCGGTACATCTAGTTTACATGGCCATAAACACCAGACGTGATAAACAATGTCAATAAACTAAACACAAATCTAAAGCAATAATACTTCCCTTACATAAACATAACTATTACCGAATGCTACATTTGGAAAATATAAAATTAAGCATGCTTTGTCGACAGAACCAGCTGCAATCGGTAAAGAATAATTGTGTTCCATAACGACTGCAAGAAACAAGCTAACGTTTGTTGCTTGATAGACACTACAACTACAACTTCCGCATTTGTCCAGGACTCCACCAGAGCCCGTCTACGGAGAGCCTGTCCACTCCCTATTAAGCCCTATTGTTCCGAATTTTGGTTATAGTACCACCAGAGTTCCACTGGGGGCGCTCGCCATGAGTGCAAAATGAATGGGAGTCAATGGGGCTAGACGGCTAAATGTGTCTCTTTCACCCGATTGCCGTTGAGAAATCTCAGATGTGATTGTAGATTTTGCAAGTTCAACATGGGTTTTAGGTCGAAAGTTGAATGAACGAGTACTTATGTCGTTTTGATTTCTTACAGGTTGAGTTGTTGTTGCCCATAACACGCTAGCATTCTGCTAATGACGTCAGCATTCTGACGTCATTGACATTTTGAAAGACTTTTTTAAAACAAATAAGTGACTTTAAAAAATGTAACACCCAGCAATGTGTAATTTCTTTGCATCTCCTTTCGAATACAACATTCAAATTACTAGACAAAAAATTATATCCTGAGAAAAGTGGATTTTGAGGGGTATACCGCCATTGACCTCCATTCATTCTGCACTCGTCCTGTGAGCGCCCTCATATGGAATCAGAGTGGAACTGCAACCAGTTCAGAAGCCGGAAGTGTAGTGAGAGTGAAACTTCTCGCCATATTAGACATTCTCTGACTCCACGCAGTACGAGCGGAAACCGAGGGTAAGGCGGATATGACGCAATTGACTGGCGACTCCCAGCTCCCCCCTGCTCTAACGCCCCGTTTCCTTGGTTAAAATCGCAATTTTCTCACGATTTAAAAATAGTTGGAAACATTTGGGATATTGTAAGTAATCAACTTAACAAAATATATAACACTGGCCTTGAGATTATGGGATATTTTAATGCAAAATTCTTGCATATTGTACCTTTAATGCGCATCAATACTCTCATTTTCTTCATAGTAAAATAGCAGTGACGCACAAGGGAAATTACGGAGTTCCTAAAGGGACGTGGTGGTGGAAAAAAATTTAGGATGGGAGAAATTCTTTTTCCAAATCATTTGCGTTCCCTCGCAAAACGTTTGCGTTCCCCCGAGAAACTTTGCGTTCCCACGCAAAACTTTTGCATTCCCTGGCAAAGATATTTGCGCAAAACCTGTTTTGAGCTCGGACAGACACTTCCGGTTTAATGTCCCGCTGGCAGTGTTTTAGAGCTCCGTACGTTAATGGAGCGTTTCATAGTGTTTGAACTTGGACTCAAATATAAAGAAATGCGGTCAGAGCTTAACTCAAGGAGTTCAGTGAAGTTGGCAATATATTCACAGGCTATTCGAACTTCCCGGATCAATATTCTTGAGCTAAACGTTGTTAAAACACAAACGACACCTTTACAATCACAGTAACCTAGACAACGAGCTACAACCCAATTCTCTATGAGCAGGCGGCTGAGAGACAAGTTCGAAGAGACTGTCTGCAAAGTGCAATATAACCCAAAAAAACGACTACAGCATCATTTCATAGTCAAAAATACAAAAATAGTCATTAACTTCAATGTTACAAACTGTAGTGCCACCCAATTCAGTTTAAACATCAATGGTGACCCACTGGTAATACTACACTGCTTTTGCACATTTTATATTATGAAAAATATTCAATAACTTCACTGTAACACACCAAATTTAGTTCACACATCACTGCTCTAATGTTGGTTATACAACACTTAGTTTGGGAAGTAATTGCACATAAAAAATAAGTAGGCCTATTCTTTACACAAATTATATTGGTACTGTACGCAGCTTTTGCATTATATTTGCTTACTGAATTTGATGGCATTACACTGTATAGCAGTGTGAAGTTATTTAATATTTTTTTCTAAAAAGGGTGAAGTTATTGATTTTATTTCATAATAAATCATTATAAATATTATGCATTTTTTATCAAACTAAGTAATGTAGTATAACCAGCAGGAGAGCAGTGATGTGTGAACTGAATTTGGTGACAGTACAGTGTGTCAAAGTGAAGCTATAGAATGTTTAATAATATAAAATGTGCAGAAGGGTTTTGGGATTTGCACTTTGCAGACAGCCCCTTATTTGGACTTGTCTCTCATTGTCTGGTTAGAGACAAATTTATATTTGTATAAAGCTGGTTTTGAGGAGAATTGGGTTGTAGCTCGTTGTCTAGGTTACTGTGATTGTAAATAGGTGTCGTTTGTGTTTTAACAACGTTTAGCTCAAGAATATTGATCCAGGAAGTTTGATAGCCTATGTGAATATGATAGCCTATGTGCTGATATGCAGACTAACAGCACAATTGCGACTGGGTGTGTTATTTGTTTTGTACCAGTTATTTTGTCTATTTTTCTAGGGATGCAAAGTCATCAGTGGTGAAAAAGGTGACAAAAATATATCAAACCCCCTACAGGGTCATGTCCAACCCGAGTAAAAAATTCAGGTAAAATCAGCTTAAAAAATTTGGATTTACAGTTAATTTTATGCATGAGGAAATAGGGGACTCAGTCACAGTCGTTTTCACCCACATTCTGCTGTTTTTATTGAACCAATTTAATATGTCTATACTGCTACTACTACTACTACTACTACTAATTACAATTATTATTTTTATTATTATTTAAATATTATTTTGTATTTTATAACATTTTGAAAATAAAAACTCAATAAAGAAATATGAATATACTGATACCTACTATAAAATAAATAAATGACTATTTAATAACAATAATGACCACTTTATTTGACAGAAAAAAGTAAAATTATAATACTAATATCTGTGGCTGTCTTCATTCCTTTGCTTTCAAACATTTAATTTTGGCAGAAAACTGCAGAAAGCCTTTAAAGCTTCTATTTTGTTGACAACAGATTTATAAAATTTGGAAATATGGTTTGTGCTTGTTAGCGTTTTCAAATGCATGCTGTGTCCCAAACTCACACCACTTGCAGAGATGAAGTTTATATGGAGCAACATTTACTGCGAACTGAGTAAAAACAGGGTCATGAGCTGCGTTTGTGTAAATGAAAACAGTGATACTCTACAAACACTGATGGAAGTAGGACAGAATAAGTATTTTGAACAAACCGTTAAAATAAATGAGTCAATGATTCACTCATAAAGACAGTCACTTGCAGAAAGAGTCACTGAAAAATCCACAACACTAAAAATACATAGACTGACAGCAGCACTACTGGAACACCGCTAGGCTAATCAAATTCAAGGACCAACATTAATCATTGTATAATTAGCCTATAAATGATACACAGATACAGCTCAACCACCCACGGAAAAACACGGGATATTCTCCAATCCATGTAACCAATCAAAAATCAATTGATTTGAACATTATATTTATTGGGTTTTTTTTCTTAAAAAAAAAACAACAACAACAAAAAAAAAAAACAATACAAAATACAAAATACAAATTGAATAATTCTTTCCATATCACAACCCTATATCACACCCCAAACCTCCCTCCCACAGTGCCACTAATAAACCATAAACAGATTAAACAAGAAAAAGGCATTTAAAGTCATATGAAATTTAGGTATTTTGTCCTGTTGTTGTTATACCCATATATGAAAGGAAATTGCCCCAGTGTTTTACAAACAGATCTTGACGTTTCTTCAAACAAAATGCCAGTTTTTCAAGAGGTACATAGGATGATACTTCTGTAGTCCACATAGAAGTAGTAGGTGGTTTAGAGTCCTTCCACCTCAATGTTATGCATTTTATTGCTGCTAAAAGAGCTAATCTAACAAACCTCAGATTAATCCCCCTTCGTTCATCCAGTAATGAAGTGTCCCCCAACAAGATAAGCCTGGGCTCCCTGAGTATATTAGTACCAACAACTGTGCCAATGATCTCTAAGACCCCTTCCCAGTATACCTCAAGGTCAGGACAAGACCACAACATGTTGAAAACTGTCCCCCTCTGCACTTTACATCTGGGACATAGCTCTGAATAGTTACTTTTAAAGGCGTGTAGTCTTACCGGAGTATAATAGACTCTGTGTATCACATTAAATTGAATGAGTTTATGGAGGCTATTGACAGACAAAGTCTGAGCTTTCTCACATATGGGTTCCCATTCATCATCACTGAATGAGCACTCCAGGTCGTTTTCCCATTTAGATTTAACATTGCAAAGATTATCAACTGGGACAGCTTACCATAAATAAATGATATAAGACCTTTAGGGTCTTTTTTATCAGATAAGATGTCCTCCAGGGGGGAAAGGGAGAGGTTAGATAGACGGCCACCTTGCTAAGTCTGAATGTAGTGTCTAACTTTTACATATTTGAAGAAAAATTTAGAGGGGAGGCAAAATTTCTGTTGTAGCTGCTCAAAAGACATGAGTGTATCCCCATCGTAAAGTTCTTCGAAAGTTTGAATACCACAGTCATACCATTGTTTGTTTATGCCATCTTTAAGAGCTGAGGGTAGGAAAAGATTATAATAAAAGGCAGTGGATCTGAACAAAGTTTGTTTGCATTTCATCTTTTTCCTGAGGTCTGTACAAATTTTACAAGTACCAACGATCAGAGGATTAGAAGTCAATTTCTTTAAGCAATTCAGAGGAACAAAAGGCGTTGCAGCAAGAGCTATACCCTGTACTTGTGCTTCCTCTAATTGTCGCCACGCCGGAGGAGAGGCGCATTTTGATCGCCAAATCCAAATTGAGCGCAGCTGAGCTGCACAGTAATACAAATAAAAATTGGGCAACTTTAGTCCACCGTTCCGGAATGTCATAAATAGTGAACTTAGCTTGACCCGTGGCACTTTTGCTTTCCATAAGAACCTCGAAATAATACTATTAAGCTCCTTAAAAAAAAACTTTGGCAAAACAGGGGGAAGTGCCTGAAACAAATATAAAAACTTTGGTAGTATAGTCATTTTGATAGAATTTACCCAGCCAATGAATAAAATAGGGAGAGATTTCCACCTATCTAAATCCCCTTCTACTTTTTTAAGTAAAGGAGCATAATTTAAGTTATATAACTGAGACAGATCTCTGGATATTTGTAGTCCTAGATATGTGAATTTATCCATATTCCAAGCGAAGGGAAAATTTAAGAGGTAATCGAGTAGCAGCTATATTAAGGGGCATAGAGACACTCTTGTTTACATTAATTTTATAACCAGATATGATTCCATAATCTTGTAGTAGAGTTGTCAATGCTGGTATAGTAGAGTTTACATTAATCAAATACAACATGATATCGTCTGCGTATAGTGAGATTATATGCCGAGATTGAAGGGTTGTAAAACCACTAATGACGTCATGTGAGCGAATTGCAATAGCTAAAGGCTCTATTGCTAGCGCGAATAAAAGGGGAGACAGTGGGCAACCCTGTCTCGTGCCCCGCTCCAAGGAAAATAGAGTCGAGATTTCACTATTGGTCTGAATGACTGCTGTTGGATGGTTATAAAGCATCTTAACCATATTAATAAATTTAGGACCAAAATTCACCTTTTAGAGGACCGAAAGCAGATATAGCCACTCTACTCGGTCAAAGGCCTTTTCGGCATCTAAAGAAATGGCAATAACAGGATAGTCCACCTGAGAGGCGGAAAAAAATACATTTAGAAGCCTGCGAACGTTGTCAAAAAGGCATCGATTTTGAATAAATCCTGTCTGATCCATATGTACTAACTGTGAAATTACTTTTTCCAATCTTAAGGCAATAATTTTGGCAAACACCTTGTAATCTGAGTTGAGTAATGAAATTGGCCTATATGAGCCACACAGACAAGGGTCTTTACCAGGCTTAAGTAGAAGAGTTATCATAGCCTGTTCGAGAGAGTCTGGTAGACGTTGAGACTCTATACAGCTTGCATATACATATCCTTCAGTGGCTTAATTAATTTGGGTATAAATGCTTTAAAAAAAATCTATAGAAAAACCATCCAAATCAGGTGATTTGCCAGCAGCTAGGCATGATATGGCCTCTTGTATTTCGACCTTAGTGATGTCCCCCTCCAAATTGTCCCTGGAAACTTTAGTAAGAGATGGTATGTCCAATTTATCCAGGAAAGTATGTGTTTTCACCATATCAGTACCTTGGAAGGTATATAACAATTTATAGAATCACATAAATTCCTGATTAATAAGAGTAGGATCTCTGATAACAGTATTGTCAACTCGACGTATTGCATTAATAGACCTCACTGCATCTTCTTTTCGTATTTGCCAAGCCAACAATTTGCCAATTTTATACCAATGCTCATAATATCGTTGTTTGGATCTAAGGAGGACACACTCTGCTTCTTTAGTGGACAGCATATCATACTCAAGCCGCAGTGAGCTTAGTTTCTGAAACATATTTTCATCTCCACAGAGAGAACAATCCTGTTCCAATTTTTTAATGTCTTTAGAAAGTAGATTCAGTTGACTCTGATATTCTTTCTTTCTTTTTACCAGATGAGTATGATATAATTATTCCCCTTAGATCGGCCTTTAATGACTCCCAAACCACCCCTGGAGAAGCAGAGCCCGCATTAAAGTTAAAAAAACTTTCTATATTGTCATTTAAAAAAGCTATAAAGTCAAGGTCATTGAGGAGATAGCTACTAAATCTTCTAAGATGTGTTCTGGTAGTAGGAGCATTAACCGTAAGGACTAATGTGGAGTGATCAGATAAGGTCCGTGGAAGGTATTCACATGAGTCAACTAAGTATTCCTGTGTTTTGTGCAAAAGAAAAAAGTAAATTCTGGAAAAACTTATGTGGCCGGGAATAAAAAGAGAAATCTTGTTGTGTCTTATGTAAAGCCTTCCAAATATCTATCAGCTCTAATTCAGCCATCATGTGTTTCACAGCTCTTGCTGATGGTGTCAAGGCAGAACATTTAACAGGTGATCTGTCTGTTGGGTCTAGGACCAAGTTAAAGTCACCTCCAATGATTGTACAAGGCAAAAAAAGTTTGAAATGTAAATTATGGAAAAACTGAGGTTCATCTTGATTGGGGGCATAAACATTTGCTATTGTGATTGCTTTCAGATGCGATATATCCTTTAAGGACAATATATCTTCCATAGTTGTCTTTGACCACTTGTTCCAAAACAAAAGGCACTCTGCGATTTATCAGAATAGCAACTCCTCTTGAGTGAGAACTATATGAAGCAAAAAAGACTTGTCCAGGCCACTGACGTGATAGCTTACAATGATCCTCCTCAGTCAAATGGGTATCTTGTAAGAGAGCAATGTCTATCTTATTTTTCTTTAAAAACAACAGTATTTTCTTTCTCTTTAAATTGTTATTAATCCCATTAACATTCCAGGACAAATAGTTATACTTATCTCTTTCAGTTATAAGTCAAAATAAAATAAAAACACAAAAAGATCGAGAAAAAAAAGAAAGCAAGAAAATGCCCCCCTCCCCCGCTGGTCGCTGTGTTCTTTGTCTACTGAGTCCCGTATTTCGCACAGACGCCCGTCTAGCATGACTTGAATTTTCGCGAAACCTTTCTCCAGTTCTGACTGGAACCATTCAGGAGGCGATGCCAAGCTAGCCGTTAAAGCTAAAGGGCTGTCTCCGGTTGCGTTAGTTGTTTCCTTCTTGTTCTCGATGAGTTTTTTAGGGGGCATCCTCAGAAGTTGCCAAAAGAAGTGTATCCAGTTTAAATTAAAGAAAATACAAGCGTAGCCGCGTTTTACTCAAGTTAATGCAATATAAGCAGGATTTTCAGTGGGAGCGATGCTTTCTGCGTCTTACTCTATGGCCATAACCGGAAGCCCCAAAAATCAATTGAGATTTAAAAACCTCTCTTATTGGTAGATCTGACATCTGGTCCTGGATTATCGTAATATACACAATTCTACCGTTATATTTAGCATTACAACCTGACACAAAAGCTTGTGATTTCTGTCTCATGCACATATGAATTAGGTGGGTGAGAGGGTTTGGAATGTGGGCACCCACCGGCATAAACATAAATCAGCGACTATGCAAAGATATGCAGATTTTAGTGACAATCTTGAGCAATCAAACTCTGTCTCAATGTTTCTATTGCTGATCTGTAAAATAAAATATATTTTATTGCTCTGTATACAATAATACAATTTATAGGTAACATTATTCAATCTCACTTTTGGGAGAGATCTTTTCACTTAGCCTTATTCACAACAGAGTCTGCCAAAACACTTGGCAATTTTCTCACACAGTCTGGATGTGTGCCTGCCTCTGCCTTCATTATTTTCTCTTTTCGGCTTTACCCGGTATAGATCTTAAACCTGTATCCTGTAATGTTTTCCAGGCAATGATTCCAGAGCATAACCGAGAGTGTGCAGACAGTGCAGAAAGGACTGAAACATTACACATCAATGCTCTTAGTCAGTGGTGAATCATACATGGGTTGTCTTGGTCTGATTAATGTTAACAAAGTCCTTTTCAAAGAAAGTCTGTTCACTCAGCGGCCATATTTGGAATGGCTTTGGGTAGCTACTTCAGGCATCCAAGACCTATCTACTTCAGTGGGGAAATCCTGAATTCTCAAAAACTGCTTGCTATAGTCACATTTATGAACTTTTATATCCTATTTTATGTTCAAATAGCATTTTTAAAAAGCTTATATTTCACGCTGGGCCAGCCAAAGCGTATGTGCATTCCTAAGCACAAGTCTCAGGATACTGACAGTGGCAACCGGAGCTTCTAATGACAGCTGTGGTGACGCGATGACTTTACCAAATTGCAACTGGCTCCTTTATTTAGAAGGTGGGACTTATACTGCCATGCTTTGAATATGAAGTCTAAGATGGTTGCACATATGGACAAGAAGCACTGAAGAAGGTGGATGACAGGGACGTGTAATTATTTTAACAGAGACTAATTGTGATAATATTTGCTGTACAAATGTTGCAGTATGTTTGAAATATATCACTAGCTAAACCTGATTTGAGTCAGACTATGTGCCTGTTAATTGCCCATTAGTGGCATATTTGCCCATTAGTGGCTCTAATATTTCCTCCACGCCTTTCTGAAAATTCCGCTCTGGCTGCTCAGGACCACTCGATCAACCCAGAATGCCCTTTGTGATTTGCTGGTTCATGAATCTGTGAAATATGTTTAAAGTTATGGAGTTCAAATATTGTTTTAATGAAGTTACGCATAACACATAAATGCACAGTAATCATCAAAGCAAAGAATGAATAAGGAGAAGAAATTGAAAGGAAGTGTGGAAAAACTGTGTTAGCAAAGATTCATCTTGTGATGTTCTCACAGCAAAGTTATTTTTCGTTCTTTGCTTAGGGGTGAAACTTAAGAGGTTTGAAATACCTTTGCAGCAGTTTACTGTTAGTGAGCATCCCGACACCCTCACGCTGCTGAGAGCGGTGTTTAGATAAATATGTAAATATGTGCTGCATCCTTTCCTCTCAATAACAAAAACACACAACAAAAATGACGGGTGAAAAAAAAAATGCAGTAAAGAAAGCATCTGATCATAGCGACGTGGATATATTTGTACAAACTCAATTTTGCCAAACGCAATTCAGCACTCCAATTAAGTCAAGTCATGTTTATTTATTCCACTTTATACAATATATTGCTTTAAAGCCACAAATTTCATAACTGTTATCTATAGTCTACTCTAATTGAGACATTTATTCAAGAAATTCATTACAAACAGAAATTCCATGTCAGAGCGGGATTTAAACGAACTTCGTTTTACCAGTGAGCATGAGCAGGACATGAATGGAGCATTTGCTTGGGTCGTGAGCGATTGAGCAGACCGCACTGGCATAGAGCGGAATATTGAGTGGAGCATCACACCACTCCACTTCACTTACATGCTCTGATGTTTGCTGTTATAAAAAGCAGACATAAGGCTTTAATTTCCTATGATGCTAACTTCCTGAATCATATTTGACACCTTTGGCAAAATAGGTCTATTACAGCTATGTAGAAAGATCAAAGACTTTCCCAAGAAACAACGTTTTATCATGTGTCCTATTTTCTGTGTCCAAACTGTTGAAATAAATGGAATATAATTCCATAAAGTCATATTACTACCACCCTAGAGTTATAAGTGTATTAGCCTCAAAACATATGTATCAATGCGTTAAATACTTTTAGAATAATAATAATAAAAAAATAGAATGATGACTAGTACACTATTCAGCATAAAACAATTAAACTGAATTATTTTAATAGTAAAAATAAATTTAATTTCACAGTCTACAGTGTAGCTATGTTGTTCTATGAGTAGCAATGTCACAATATCACAGTCCATACACCCCCAGTTAATCATGTTATAGTTAAGCACGTTATACTATTAAATATGTATAGATATGATGTTCAGCCTGACCTTCTCTCCGGTGTCACCTTTTGGCCCCTGCTCTCCCATGTCTCCCTGTCAGAGAAAGAATATAATATTTAATATTTAAATACATTGCATAAACTGTACACAAACAGTGTTGCCTCATTATACACTGTTGTTTCATGTTAAAACAAAACATTAGAGAAAACAAGCATAACTGGCTTTAGTTAAAAGATTAATTAAAAGTGTATAAACTATTTAATGAGAGATCTATTAAAAAGCAAAGACAGTTCTAAATGTGAGTTTAAAAAAATGCAAAGAATGCAACTGTCAAGTTTTATTGCAACAAATAAAATGTCTATTTCTGCAGCTGGTCTATTGGTGATGACATTTCTATGTTTGATTCCAGCCATTTAAAGCTCCAAAGAAATGTCTGGATGCAGTGCAGGTCTAGGGTGGGATGGAATCCGCTTCATTATATTTGACCTGTTTGAAAATGTGTGGGTGTTTGACTCAATGAGACGAAATGGTCCAAAATTGGTCTAAATTAGCATTTTCAGAAAGAAAGGGTGGTGGAAGCCTGTGGTTAAGGGTAAGTCTGCCAACTGCTTCAAGTATGATCCCTGGTAGGAGTGATCCAAGACATGAAGAGAAACAGATCACTATCAACATTGTCCTCTTGATTAATGGACTGTCACCGAGAATAAAGCTTTTGACAAGTAACAAACTTTTTAATACTGTGCCATATGTGTTTGACTGCCTCTTTGAAAGTCATTTAGAAAAGGATTTCTGAAGACACATAGCCTGGAAATCCAGATCTAAATCTGAAAGATTAATGGTCTGGCATCGACCAATGAAAATCGGCCAGCTCGAGGGGCGGCACCAAGCATGTATTTGAAAATCTCACTGCACGCAATTGGATAACACTACAACCAATCACAACAAGCCCCATACGCTTAGCTACCAGGGGAGCTAATTGGTAGATTAGACTCTTGCCATATCCGGTCGGCAAAACAGCAAAAATGCCCTTCTTACAAAGGAACGAATCGAGCGCCGTCTTCTGTTCCTCTTTTAGATAAAAAGCCAAGTCTAACTCGGTCATTGTAGCGGCCAAAGCCGTTTCAAACAACTGGTGTTCATCCATAGCCATCTTGCAATGTTTACTAATGACTTCAACGTCACAGCGCTGTCGTCATCGGTTTAGCTCACCTCTGGCCCGCCTATATCAGATAACCCGATGTGATTGGTGCAGCTCGTATACAAGGGCATATTTAATGAGCATCATTACTCGACGCCAGAGTAAACTCGCTGAGCAAATTGAACTTGTGCTCTCGCGAGAACTCTGGATTTCCAGGGTAGAAGACACACATGGCGGTGCATAAAATTGGAGAAAATTAATAATTGTCATGTGCTCATACTAATTCTTTCTGTCTTTTTTTACTCACATTCAGCCAACATGTCAGATGAGAAGGGGCAGAGTGATATTTGTTTGTTTATTCACATAACCCCTCTAATAGTGTCCTGACTGCATTTTCCACTAGCATATGGTGGTCACTCTGATTATGAGTAAGATTTTAGGAAATGAGTGATAAATTCAATGTATGACTGTTGCCTTTTAAAAGCTATTCTCAATGCTACGCTTGATTTAAGCACTATGGGAAAACGTCTTCGTTTGACCGGTTGTGAACACGTGTGGCAAACACGCCAAAGAATTTAACCTCTGATGATGGCGTCATCGGAGCACACAAGTCAGAGGCTATAAATAGACGAGTGACAGGTGTGCTCATCAGGTTCTTTTGTCTTCAGAACCGCATTGTGTACCGTGTGTGCTGGAACACTTTCCACTCAAACTATACATTTTTGTTAGGAGTTAGTTTTGTCAGGCAGGAATAATGTAATGAATTATGTTCTGGTGGAGAATGAGCAGTCACAAGACGTCCGGTCAGAGACGTATATCTCTTTAATGGTAATTTGCAGCCACATGCAAACAGTAGTGGTTCTAAATGAAATAGAAGTAACAATATTTAAGATAACATGTTTCAGATAAAGTAATATGCACAGAAGAAAATAAGCATTGTAGTACTATGTATTCAACCGTTGTAACATCTAGAGTCATCAATCTCGGCTGATAGTACTCACAAACTATTACTATTCTGGATATTATGCATGCAATGACTCAATATTTCCCTAACTATACAAAATATAATCAAGTAACATAAGGATCGAGTCAAATAACAGAGTAAATGGCGTCACGTTCACAGACACGTGATCTCAATCCACGCGATCGTCCAGAGATGATATAATCATCATATATCCTTATTCTATCATAAATAATCCTATATACATACTCCACGTTATTTAGAAATTGAGATTAAATGATCACAGATAGATATTGAACTCCCTTTTACATGTATTTACCTCAGATAATATACACGATGCAATAAACCTATGCGTGCGTCGTAACGTCAAAAGATATCAAATTACAGATTTAACATCAACATAATAATAGCTGAAATACAGTTATTTATAACTGAAAGATTACTCACTGGTATATGAACGCACTCTGTAGAATCGATCTAACAAGCAGCATAACTCCATCAAACTTCTTCTGTGTATGTGCAATAGACCACGCCCCAATAGCTAGCCTGATCCGTTAATGCAAGTCTTGTATATCTTAACCTAATGTGTATTTAGCCACAAGGGGGCATTAGTGTCTCTTTTATAACTATAACTATAATACAATTAACTATAATCCAGATTGGAGAGCCTTTTTAACAGCCGCCCCCACATTTTCTCTGTAAATGTGTACCCTGGAAAAGGCAATCTCAGTTTGGGCATAGTTCTAAGGAGTAATCAGTCTGGCAGATTAGGGAGGCTAATCAGATGGGAAATTGGGCGAAGATAGGTTTTGTTTTTTACTTCAACCTCAGCCACCCTGACTCTACCATCTTCTCCAGGGAGAACTTTCGTAACTTTCCCAACTGGCCACAGAGCTCGAGGGAGCTGCTGGTCAACAATCATGACAATAGTTCCAGGTGTCAAGTTTCCTGAATCTCTTTGCCATTTTTGGCGTGACTGAAGTCCTGGCAGGTAATTGCGGATAAAATGTTTCCAGAAATGATCCGCCATAATCTGACTATGCCTCCAGCGTCTTCTACTCAGAATCTCTGATTGTGGATACACCACTTGAGGTAGGGATGAGTCCAGCCGCCCCATAAGCAGCATATTAGGAGTTATTGGGTCTAAGTCCGCTACATCAGACGAAGTATAACCGATGGGTTTAGAGTTGAGAATGCCCTCAATCTCAACAAGTACAGTTCGTAGAACTTCCTCGGTTACAATCTGATCCCCTATAGTAGCACAAAGGGCAGTTTTAAGGGATCGGATTTCCCTTTCCCAACAGCCTCCAAAGTGTGGAGCACCAGGGGGATTGAACTGGAATTGAATCTGTTGGCTGGTTAGCTGCTCTTTTAATGTTGGGTGAAGTGATGCAAAAGCTTCTTGTAACTCTCGATCACCTCCCCGAAAATTCGTCCCCTGATCTGAGATGATTTCGAATGGCTTCCCCCTATGGGAGATAAATCGTCTCAAGGCCATTAAGAATGAGTCAGTGTCGATGTTGCTGAGAATGTCTAAATACACTGCTCGGGTTGTCAGACACTTAAATATGAGACCCCATCGTTTCTCATTTCTGCGTCCAATTTTAACAAGGTAGGGTCCAAAACAATCTACCCCTGTTGAGTAGTAGGCTGGTTGCAATAAGCCATCTTCTGCATGCTTGGCTTACCTCTCCATGTTTTACAGCCTAAACAAGCTCTTTGATGTTGACGAATAACTTCCCTGCCCTTCAAGATCCAGTATTTGCGTCGCACTTCTGCAAATACACGTTCTGCTCCTGGATGGTGCAGTTTTGCATCAAAATCTTGAATGATCAACTTGCTCAGGGGATGTCTAGAGTCAAGAACTATGGGGTGAATTGCAAATTCATCTAGTTGTTCTGTCCTTCTGAGGCGCCCACCAACCCTAAGGAGCTGCATAGTACTATCATATTCCGGAGCGAGGCACAGGAGACGGCTACTCGTGGGTAAAGGTTTACCTGACTTAAGATGGCTAACTTCCACAGGGAAACTTTGGCTCTGTGCCAGGCGGAGGAGTGCTAGTTCGGCTTCTTGATATTCATTTGCTGTCAGAACATCATTATCCGAGGCCGCCCCATGCAATACCTGGGCAGTAGCTTTGAGCAATTCATCATAGGACTGGAATTGACCACTATCAGGCAACGCTGGATGTTTGTCTGGAACAGTAAACCCACAAAAAGTAGCTCGTTTCACCTCATCATCCTCACTCTGTAGGTGGAGAAGTGGACTCTTAGGCCACTGATCTGTGTGCAGAAGGAGAAATGGTGGACCCTGGTTCCACCGGCTTGGATTGGACAACTCAGCCAGAGTTTTACCACGTGTGATGTCGTCGGCTGGATTCGTTTTGGTATCAACATAATGCCAAGCCCCAGGGTCGGTCAATTCCTGTATCTCTGCTACTCTTGTTCCAACAAAAACCTTAAATCTACATGAGTCAGCTTGGATCCAGGTTAGCACAGTAGTTGAATCAGACCAGAGCATGACATTCTGGATTGGAATGCTAAGCTCTGACATCAGAAGCTTAGCCAGCTGAGCTCCAGTTAAGGCAGCACACAGCTCCAAACGAGGGATTGACTGACGCTTTTTGGGGGAAACTCTTGAACGGGCAGTCAGGAAAGCTACTTCTATGTCTCCTTGGGGACTCTGTGTCCGTAGATAGGCTACAGAGCCGTAGGCTTGCTCTGAGGCATCGCAAAAGATATGGATTTCTCTCAGACATTGGGTCTTGTTTAACTCTGCAGTGACATAACACCTGGGGAGTGAGATGAGTTGGAGGTCTGGCAACTCCAATTCCCATGCCTGCCAGGCGTGGAGTAACTCACTTGGTAGTTGGGGATCATCCCATTCCCTCTTCTTGTCCCACAGACGCTGAACTAATATTTTAGCTCGTGTAGTGTAAGGGACAATGTAACCCAATGGGTCATATTGGCTGGCCAAGACCTTGTAAATGTTGCGCATTGTGGGTACTGAGTAGTCAATGGGACGGTACTTGTATGACAATGTGTCCGATATACAGTGCCAGTGTAGACCAAGCGTGGATTCTTGAGCATCTGGTTGACCTTGTGTCAGCCACAATTCAATGCTGGTGGACTTAGCATGAGATGGGACATGGCTCAGGACATTAGGGAAGTTACTAGCCCACTGTCTTAAATCAAACCCACCTGTTGCTAAGAGGTTTCGCAACTTTGTCACCATTGACTCTGCTTCTTCTTTGGAACTGAAACTTTGGAGGAAGTTGTCCACATAGAAGGATTTCTCAATGCTTTCACGGACATCTTCTCCTGGGTGACTATGATCCATGATGTGTTTCTGTAATGCAAATGTTGCACAACATGGACTGCATGTCGTTCCAAAGGGAAGGACTTGCCACTCATAGACTTGGGGAAGCTCTTCTCTCTTGAGATCTCTAGACAGGAAGCGTACCAGAGGGCGATCCTCTGGCAATAGACGCACCTGATGAAACATTCCCCTGATGTCACTGCTTAAAGCCACGGTGTGCTCACGGAACCTTAGCAGAACGGACATCAGGGTAGGGCCTAATGTAGGACCTGGAAGTAGCAGTTGGTTAAGGTTCTTCCCTCTGTGCTGAAAGGAACAGTTGAAAACGACTCTGTTCTTTCCATTGTGCTGAGTCATATGGTGGGGGATATACCATGATTCAGTTGTCTGTTCCACCTGTTCTGGAGATATCACTGAAGCATATCCTTCCTCCTCCAACCTTTTCATCTCGGCCCTGTAAGATGCTGCTTGAGTTGGATCTTTGGCTAACCTTCTTTCTATTCCTCTGAGACAAGGCAGGGTACTCTCCTTTGGGGCTTGCAGTATGGGCATGTTCTTCACTCGAAGCAATGGAGTGGCGTATCGAGCAACTCCATCTACCATAACTCTAGTCGTCTTTGACTCGAGTAAAGCAATGGCCTCTTGATCTTGCTTGGATCGAGTAATGAGTTTCTCGCTGCGATACGGAAGCACATCTAATTGCCATAATCTCTCCACTTGATTATACACGTCGGTAGGGGAAAAGGAAGTAGAAGTGAAGAGACACTGTTGTTCTGAGAGGCAATGCTTAATTTCTTGAGTGGGACCCTGCAGTGTCCAACCCAGACGGGTCCTGATGGCAGCAGGTCCGTTTGGTGGGCCTAGACGAACTGGTTCAACTGGTGTAATGAGGTGTGGATAGTCAGAACCTATGAGGAGGAGTGGCTGTACGGAATCAATCTGTTGCAGTGGTAATCCCTGTAGATGCCGATACTTGCTCTGTAACTCACTGACTGGATGTGTATGTTCAGCCAGTCCGAGTGGTTCAGCGGTAAATGCCTTGTGTATCTTGAAGGAAATCTCAGGTTGGAAGGCAGGTGATACTGTAAAAGCCACAGCAGCCCCTTGTAGATTGTGGCGGTCTTGACGTACTGTACGTAACACCAGTTCTTCAGGCTGACCCGTTAACTTAAGCTGTTGAACTGCAGAGTGAAGGAGTATTGTACGTTCGGACCCATCATCTAGTATGGCGTAAGTTTCCAAGCAATGATTGCCATTCCTTAAGAGCACCTTACAAAGCTTTAACAAAACTTGACGACTGCCAGCGAGTCGATCTAAGTACAAGGTCTCTGTGGTGGTGTTCACTAGGCAGCTCTCAGAGGATCCAGGATCAGGAGAGTCATTGGTCTTTGTGGTGGGCCGATTATTAACCTCATGGAGGACAAACAGGTGTCTGCCATTACAGATCTTGCAAAGAGTTCTGAGATTACATTTTGCCGCTTGGTGCCCTCTCCCACAACGCCAACATCGATTGTTTGTTTGAATCCATTTCACTTTCTTATCTCTGCTCAACTGACTGAAACTAGAGCAGCCATTCAAGTAGTGATCATGTCCATCACAATATGGACAAAAGATGTTTCTTTCCCTGGACTTCGACTCAGTATCCTTTACTGGCATGGCTCTTGAGACAGTGCCTTTCTCTGTACCAAGGAATATACTTGTTGGGTTTGTTTGACGTTTCAAATCTTTACTTTGTCCCTTTCTGCTCATGGCTACTGGCTTATTCGTGGAAAGAGAGAACCTGGAATTATCTTCTTGAACCTGCAGCTCGAACTCTAGCCAGGCTGAGAAATCCAGTAATGTAGGGATATATACTCTGTGGGGATAGATAAACCTTCTGAAGCTTGTCTGTAGATCATGTGGAAGTTTACACAATAACCTTGTTACGTGGGAGCCACACTCCAATTCAACATAACCCTTCTTGCCCAGCTGTTGAAGCATACTGACTAATGAGCAAACTCTTAATGCAAACATCCTGAAAGCTTTCACATCTCCACTGATGATGTTCGGGGCATCCATAAGTTCTGCTATCCTCTGAAGGGCCAGCTGGTGGGGTTGTCCATACTGCTGATTGAGTGCTTCCATAGTATCTGAGAAGGGATACAATGAGTTGCTGTAGGAATCTGCTATAAGCAGAGCTTCTTCCAATTTTAAGTGGTCAACAAGTATCTGAAACTTGAATCTCTCAGTGGCATCAGCTGGTAGAATATTCTCCAACGCGATTCGTAACCGAGAAAACTCTCTTGGGTCTGGCTTTACAAAGTTTGGGATGGTGGGAGCTGGTCCACGGTAAGTGCTCTCTTGGCTGGGAGGGATACGTTGCTCTGTGTGACGATTGACACCTGTGATGTCATCTGTTCTGCTGTAGTGTGAGGGTCTCTGGGGGGAAGACTGTCGAGGTGAGATAGGACTGGAATAGGTCTGCTGTGAAGTCATCTCAAGCCTTTTAAGCCTCTGATCTAAGTCGGAAAGGAAGTCATGTCTGACCTGATCTTTTTTCCAACAGTCTCATCTGTTCATTTGCAAAATGCCGCAGTTCATCACTCTTTTTTAAGCTGCTGAAACTCTGCTAAGACCACCGATGACAACTCAGAATGTGGAGAGGAGATTTTATGCTGCTGTTCATCTTCCCTGATAGAGCTCCATTCTATTAGCTGCCCATGCTGAGGACTTGGTCTGTGTTCATGGTAGGTAGCAGCTATGTTGAGTGAAGCTGCTCCTGGTGGATCAGAATCTTCACTTAGTTCAGGGGAAGAAGTGTCTGCTCTGTCCCGTGACTGTAGCCTTGGGTGGTATCTGTCGACCTCATAGTCAGATAACTAGGTAGACGCACTGATCGCCTGGGTCTGACAATGGGCTCAGGAGATCCAGGTCTGGTGTCAGGATCATGCTGATACATCTTACTTGTGACAGCTCCTCACTCCGGCTCGAAGGACCATTTGTAATGAAGACTATATTATGTTCTGGTGGAGAATGAGCAGTCACAAGACGTCCGGTCAGAGACGTATATCTCTTTAATGGTAATTTGCAGCCACATGCAAACAGTAGTGGTTCTAAATGAAATAGAAGTAACAATATTTAAATTATAACATATTCAAGATAACATGTTTCAGATAAAGTAATATGCACAGAAGAAAATAAGCATTGTAGTACTATGTATTCAACCGTTGTAACATCTAGAGTCATCAATCTCGGCTGATAGTACTCACAAACTATTACTATTCTGGATATTATGCATGCA
This sequence comes from Rutilus rutilus, assembly GCF_951802725.1. Lineage (NCBI taxonomy): Eukaryota > Metazoa > Chordata > Actinopteri > Cypriniformes > Leuciscidae > Rutilus > Rutilus rutilus. The sequence continues at coordinate 44,034,707 of NC_140211.1, read as the reverse complement.
ATGACTCAATATTTCCCTAACTATACAAAATATAATCAAGTAACATAAGGATCGAGTCAAATAACAGAGTAAATGGCGTCACGTTCACAGACACGTGATCTCAATCCACGCGATCGTCCAGAGATGATATAATCATCATATATCCTTATTCTATCATAAATAATCCTATATACATACTCCACGTTATTTAGAAATTGAGATTAAATGATCACAGATAGATATTGAACTCCCTTTTACATGTATTTACCTCAGATAATATACACGATGCAATAAACATGCGTGCGTCGTAACGTCAAAAGATATCAAATTACAGATTTAACATCAACATAATAATAGCTGAAATACAGCTCGTAAGAGGTTATTTATAACTGAAAGATTACTCACTGGTATATGAACGCACTCTGTAGAATCGATCTAACAAGCAGCATAACTCCATCAAACTTCTTCTGTGTATGTGCAATAGACCACGCCCCAATAGCTAGCCTGATCCGTTAATGCAAGTCTTGTATATCTTAACCTAATGTGTATTTAGCCACAAGGGGGCATTAGTGTCTCTTTTATAACTATAACTATAATACAATTAACTATAATCCAGATTGGAGAGCCTTTTTAACAAATAAAGCCTTTCTCATTCTCTTTCTCTACAATGAAAAGACAAGAGAATCATGTCGAGAGAATGGCGAGTGCAAGCACTTTGAGTTGCTTTGCGCTCGTCTAGTATATCGTGACTCAATCTGGCTCAGGAGTGGGAGACGGGTCCGTCCCTTTCTCTCGTCCTCTCTTCAGATCGCGTCGTCCTCCTGTCTGCTTCTGAAACGTGCCTCGCCGCTTCTTCAGAGTGGACTGAGGACATAGATTATCTTATCAATAAAGAATCTAGTGGCTCGGATCTTGCATCTGCCAAGGCAACACACGGATTACGGGACCGCTACATATGTATATAATGTGAGGGAACTGAGCAGACGGGAGATTGCCTTTTTCTCTCTTGTTCCTATGAAGGCGTGCAAACGAATTGTGTGTATTTGGAAGCAATGATTTTATGATTCTTTGTTAAAACTGCTCTAATATTAAAATGACTATATTCAGCCTTTCATCCAGACCGTTTTTACTTGTCAGATTGATATTTGGCTGTATTTAGTTCTAAGAAATTATTAATACTCATCTGATTTGAGAAGTTAGATGCTTGTATTAACATCTTGTCTGACTGTTATTTGAGAATGCCACCTTTGAGTGCTCCTCCCATGATGATAAAGTGCATGAGGAGTTAATCGAGGTGGTCACTCATGCACTGGCCAGATTACAGCCAGATTGGCCACAGGAGAAACAGCAAGCGCTCGAAGTTAGAGCAGATTTCTGTCCGGTGGCCAGGGGGACAGGCCTCAGCGATGGTCTCTCCCCTTCTCCATGTGTCTTTGTGCACTCGACGTCGACTTATTCAACTATCGTGGGTCCAAGGGCACGTGGTTATACGATGATGCCCCTGTTTGGAAGTGATGCTTGTGGGCTATCTCTCTTATGGAGATAGTGGAGCTTATCGTCACTTAAAAAGTGTTGGACCAAGCCGTGTTGAACAACATTCACGTTGGTAAGGAAGGCGTTTCAGTCCGCGGGTCATGCTGATGCTGCTCTTCACACTATGGCAGGCGTACCAGGCTGAACTGCTGGAGAAGAAAAAAAGTAATGCCCCGGGACGCTACACGTAAAAATATATTAAGTAGCTCTTTCCCAACACACTCATGACAGCTCTGTTCCATCCCAGCCACCGTTGGTGTTTCAGGGGCAGTGGTTTCCAGCGAAATGTTAAATATTTAGTTGCTTCCTGCCTTTCCCCAGGACACGGGATATTTAACATTGCGTCACAAGACATTGCGTCACAAGACACTGCGTCAAAATAAGTGCCCCTTTCGGAGAAGTTGGCAGAGTGGAAACTACTGCCAAACATATCTCCTTGGACTCTCAGAACCATACAAAAGGGCTACAAAATTCAGTTTGCACACCGTCCTCCGTGTTTCAATGGCGTGGTCTCCACTACCGTGAAACTGGAACAGGCACACTTGCTGATACAAGAACTGCAAACTATGCAGGACAAAGGGGCCATAGAACATGTCCCCCTCCCAGACAGACAGTCAGGTTGTTACATCTGCTATTTTCCTCTTCCCAAAAAAGATGGGGGGCTGCGTCCAATTCTAGACCTTTGCAATCTGAAGCGTTTTCTTAGAACATTCAAGTTCAAAATGTTGACAGTCAAATGACTGTGTTTCAAATTCAACACAAAAATTGGTTTGTCACAAACGACCTTAAGGATGCATATTTTCAATGCTAACGACAGACGCTTTCCTGACAGGCTGGGGTGCGCTCTTAGATGGCCGTCCAGCCAAGGGGTCTGGAGAGGCTGTCATCTCGATTGGCACATCAATTGCCTTGAATTGATGGCTGTATTTCTGACCCTGAAGTACTTCCTCCACCAGTTAAGAAGCTACCATGTCCTGGTGTGTGTGGACAACATTGCGGTAGTCACTTATATAAATCGCCAGGGCAGACTGCGTTCGCACAGTTTGAACAAACTAGCGCAGCAGGTTCTGCTTTGGGCTCAGGACAAGATCCTTTCCCTCAGGGCGATTCACATTCCCGGAAGAATGAATGTGGGAGCAGATTTATTGTTGAGACGGGAGTTCACACAAGGGGATTTTGAGATTTTACGGTTGACCTCTTTGCTTCACAAGAAACAGCGCAAGGGAAGCAAAGACCCAGACCAAGGGGGGCTAAGAGGAGTCAGTGAGAAGTAAAGGGGACCCTTTACTTCTCACTGACTCCTCTAGCCCCCCTGGGTCTGGACACCTTCTGATCGCCCTCTTCATTCGTGGAGCTAGGCGACTGAGGCCTCCCTTCAGAGTCAAAGTTCCCTCATGGGACTTAGCCAGGGTCCTTGAGGGGCTAGTCAACAACCCATTTGAACCACTAGAGTCAGCGGTGGTCATGCTTCTGACGCAGGAGCAGGAGAGACTTCACTTTCTGTGTCACGTTCGTGCTCTTCAGATTTACGTCCACCGCACTAGCCAGTGGTATAAATCAGAGCAGATGGTCATTTGGTATGGGGGCCGTGACCGGGGGGCGGCTGCCACAAAGCAGACTATGTCACATTGGATAAGGGATCGGCCTTGCTTTAAAGGTGCACGGTCAATCTTCGCCTCTAGGCGTTAGGGCTTATTCTACCAGGGGGTTTGCATCCTCCAGGGCTTTAGCAAGAGGAAGTTGTGATGTGGCAGGCTGGTCCTCTCTGCACACATTTATTCTATTTTATAGACCTTATGTAGCCCCGCCCCTTTTCAGCGCTGCGCTCGTTGTCTTTTGACTTCCGGTCTGTATTTTCATAGCGATCTTGTGTATTTACGAATGAAAGTTTCGTTTTAAAATCTTCCCGGTCTACTGACATTTAAGACATCTGCTTTAACCCTCTGGAGTCTGAGCTGTTTTCTGGGCCCTGGAGGTGTTCTGACATGCTCTGACATTTGTGCTTATTTCTGTTACTTGAGACATTTTCATGGCTAAAGTCTAATTACACTGTATTCAGCACAAACTCTGCTACAATAATATATCAGCAGCATGTGTGTAAAAGTTTGTAGTTTTGAGATAATGACATTTATGCGTGGTTTGTAAAAATACAAAAAAAAAATTCTCACTGAAATAAGGTCATGAAACCCATACTGATTATTTCTTCACAAGACTTTTGAAAATTGTATCACGTAGCCTAGAATATTTGCTCTAAAACTATGTGAAAATCACCCTGACTGCTCATTCAGATAAGACAATATATTGATTTAAAAATTTTACGACGTGTTTTGTGTTAGAAAGCTTTATGCGGGAGCTCATTAATATGTAAGCTTTTCACACCTGAGAAAGACAAAGACCCTTCCCTAACGGCCCTATTAGGAGCTATCAGGCCCTATCATTCTGAGCAACCTTGCACAAAGAATGAGGAGATTTAAAAAAGAATGGCTTTTAGATTGTTTGATTTATTTACAACACAACATAGTCCAAAGATACACAGCAAATGACAAAAAAGCACTCATTGAAAACAATGATCCAAAGACAGAGACACTTTGTGCCATTCCTAAAAACATTGTACATACCTTTCATTTCCAAGGTGTTTGATTTTCACTTTACCATGTTCATGTACAGAGACTCATGTGAATGTTGAAGTCAGCAGGATTCAGTGACATCTGGGCCCAAAAAAAAAAAAAAAAAAAGTGAACATACTGATATCAAGAGAAAGGCCTGCACGATTTTGGGAATACATTTTAGATTTTTCTGGTTAAAATTGCTTTTTAAAATTCACAGAATACACACACACACACACACACACACACAAATGTTTCCAACAATATATAATATAATGAACACCAGGTTTGTTGTCCCTTGTAGGCATAGGCTATGCGCAGTGCTGCATAAAATAATAATAATAACAATAACCATAGCAGCCTATAAATCTTCCAAAATATTTCAGTAACATCTAAGCTAGAGAAAAATATATTGATTATCATGTTACTTCAAATGTTTCCATTCGTTATGATGATATGAAATGAGATAATAGTAAAAACATGAAGCTGTTTGGTGCGTTTTGCTTTTCGAATGTATCAAATATGATACATTCAAACGCGATCGCGCTCAAATATAAAACATTATGGTTACCATATACATATCTACGTTTGAGCAGATATCCACAAACACAGTAACAGTAAACACGGGTCTAAATATTATAATATTCACCATATATCTAGAGACAGTTCAACTGCAATGTGAAATTTATGCAACAATAACAAACTAATATGTAAGAATTTCTTACCTTACATCTTTCTTGTCTTCAAATCGCATTCTTCTTCTGAGGTAGCCTAAATCCAATGTAAGCTCACGGCGCGTCTTTCAAACTCGACGAAAAGCAGAGACTTGTGAAGTGTTTTGGTGCTTTGTTTTTGAGGTAACAAGCGCGTTTGCATTCCATGTGGAGATTTGCATGTGAATATCTTTTGCGCGAGTGGGCGTGTTCGAATTATAATTAGGAAGCATTTGAGAAGCTGGACATCTTGTTGGTTTTATACAAATTACTTAAACAGAGAATATTTGTTTTCAGTTTGAATCCGATCATTTAAAAGTACACACTTAAAGGTAGGGTAGGTAATCCTTTTTCTAAAAAAAAAAACATTCCAAATTTGTTTAAACTGTCTTTATATATCAATACATAATTAAAATGTAAGTACTCTGAAAAAGAAAATATAAAAATCGAGTGACTGTAGACCTTTTAATCTGCAATAAACACAGCTCATTATTTCCATTCACTCCACCCCCTCCCTTCTGAGCTCCTTCCAAAGCCACGCCCCCAAAACACATGAACGCGCGACGCCAAACGCTCAGCTGGAACAAGACGTATTTATTACCTGAGACGAGTGGAGAGGAAGGAGCGCAGTACATACAGTGACATCATGTCAGAATCACATGTAATAAAATACCTAACTTTATCACTATGAATATAAACAAATAAGATTTCTTTTAGTACTCACTATCAAGCTAGCATATCGATAATGGTAAAGTTTCATTCGGTAACGAGCTATATTTATAAGGCAAAACTAAAAACAGGTTGATACACGTTTTTCCATTCCCATCAGTTACACTGTGATGAAGGTGAATTTCGTGTAAGATTCATAACATATACGGTGTTTTGCATGTAAGAGTTTCCATGATGAAAACATTGTTGACTCTAATGAAGACTAACGTACACTCCGAGTCCGGAGACAAGTACCGCATCGTCGGTTCGAGGACAGGTCCGGGGTTGAGGGCGAAGCAGAGGAGGTCGTTCAAGAGTGCGGGCAGGGTCCGAGGAAGTAGTTTTTGCCTTGTTTGCCTTCGCTGACTGCATGCAGGTGCTTTGAGCTGAATATTTCCGGGAACGGTGACATGTGATGAGTGCACGCAGGGCAGCGCGCGCAGTGGGGCTCAGGCACGAGACATGAAGGCATCTGATTGGTTCTTTACATTCGCACCGAATGGCAGTGATTGGTCAGAGTTTTTACTGTCCTACAGCTGCTACAGAGGTCTGATTTTTTTCATTCCTTTTTCTAAACACATAATGTATTGACTACTATCAGGATGGAAGGACCATTTCACCCAGTATAAAAAAAAGTGTTTCTGAACAGGATTACCTACCCTACCTTTAAATGTTTATAAAGGTATATGGCTCATAAATGTGTGACAAGTATTCGCTGAGTTTTGTTTCAGTTTATAGACGTGCTCAAGAAAAAAAAAGTTCAGCGCTATGGAGAGGCAGAACGCACACCCTATTTATTTTCTTTATTTTACAAAAGCACAATGTTTTGATTTGATTGTAAGTGGACACATACAAAAGTAGAAATATCACAGATTCTTTTTTTATATTTCTTTTTTCTGTATGACCATAAATGACGTAGTAATTTAAGTTTATAGTTCTACAATGTGAAGAAAATCCAGCAAAACGCGGGGGCGCGTTTGCCGACCTCAGAGGGACATTACAATCCTCATGATAACTTTCGTTAACTTTACATTAAGTAAATCAACTTCAAAAGCAAATTACTCCTGGACAGCAATGCCATAGAAATATATAGAGCGACCGCAAAAACGGAAGTCAAAAGACAATATTCTAAAGATGGCTGCGCCCTTGTTTCTCTGGTACATAAGGTCTATAGTTTGGATGTTCATGTTCCTCCGGGCTCATATGTCCTTAGATGTCGACTTCCCAAGCTCATGTCTGAGGCCCTTCTCGTGTTTATGCACAAACTTGAGGGGTCCAGACACTTTCAGTGCGGTGGCGTTGGTATTCTCGTTCCCATATCGCTTAAATCAATCGCAGCATTGAGAGTAGCTTTTGAAAGGGAACGTCTCGGGTTACTTGACTGTAACCCTGTTCCCTGAAAAAGTGGGAACGAGAGGCCGTGTTTAGGACGTTCTTCAGACAGAATGATTGATGAGTGCACCTGCCACGTCTATTTATAGCCTCTGACGTGTGCATTCCGATGAGGTCATAATCAGAGGTTATTTAAGCCAAATTCTTTGGCGTGTTTGCCACACGTGTTCACAACTGGTCAAACTAAGACGTTTTCCTATAGCGCTTAAATCAAGTGCAGCATCTTGTTCCCACTTTTTCATGGAACCGGGTTACAGTCAAGTAACCCGAGACATTTTTAAAGTTTTACTCTTCCATTCCTTAATCACTGATTTTAATACTGAGGGCATTGGGTATAATATTACTTTTATGTTGCTCTACCAAAAAATAAATAAATAAAAAATGTATATGTATTTTCATATATTGAAGCAACAGAATTATGCTGATCCCCACAAATCTAAAACATGCATGACAAAACACCTCTGACATATTATCGGTTTGAGTAAAAACATGTTTTTACCTTCTCACCCTGTTCACCTCTGTCACCCTGATGGAAAATAAATTAAGCAGCGTTAAATATATAAAAGCTAGAAACTCAAGGACTAGGGTGTACCAAAGAGTCCAGCTTGATCAGATTACATCTGGGGTTAAATTCATTTTCATTTAAGATATGAGGCTCATGTTACAGATGCCCTGTACTTTACTGTAAATGCCATCTTACTTACATCTTACTGTACATGACCTGTGGAGTAATAAACATGGAATTTATCCATTTAAAATAAACATTACTCACTCCCAGAAAAGCTTTAGGCCTAATACATACACTGAAAACACAACAGATCATCTAAGGACATGGGCATATAACGTTTTATAGATCAAATAACATAGGATGATAAACTGTATAATATTAAATGATATGGCCATGATATTTGATATTTAACTTCTAATAATGAGATAATCTACTGATTAAATAATAATAATAATAATAATAATAATAATAATAATGTAGCCATTGTCTCAATGGAACTTGTAATTAGTATAGATATTCTATAATCAATCTCGTGACCTGATGAAATCTTGCACAACATGTGCCACAAACCTTGACGCCAGGGATTCCATCTAATCCTGGCGTACCCATATATCCCTACAAATAACAGAACACACAGTGACCTATTCAGCCCATCTCTCTAAAAAGAGTCATGTGACTTCTTAAACAAGGATATCCCTGATAATACTAGTGTAAAACTTCACAGAAATGGTACATTTGGCTTTGTGTTCCTGAATTTTGACAATATTCTTTCCCCAGCCAACTATGGGTTATTCCTAAAAAATTTAAAAATAGGGAATTTATTGTGTATTCAAAGCAATACGTTTTTGATTGAAATGTAAAACAAATTAAGGTATCTGTTATCTTACCTTTATTCCATCGATACCTGGAAAACCAGGTGGCCCATTGGAACCCTACAAGTGAAAATTACAAATTGTATTTAGATATGTGACCCGTGTTTGCAAATTTTGTAATCAGACAAAAAAATTACTGAGCTGCCCCTGTCTGAAGCCAATAGAATCAGCTAAGTCAATTTAGAGAAAAATCGACTTAAAGTTTTCTGAAGATTCCAAAACAAAATCACCTAGCAACCATATCTTAAAATCCCTGGTAATAACACCAAATTTGGAACACCAAGTCAAAACCAACATAAATATTCTATTTTGTTTTCCATTATACCACAATTGTTTGATTAACATTAATGAAACAGACAGACAGCCTATATATTAAGACCTACTGTACCGCACGGACCTACAATAATGTTACACATCAGATGATAATATTTGAGTGAATACTCATATATTCAATACGCCAAGACAGATATTTTGAAATACTGTAATTCTGTGTATGTGTGTATATCGGGATTGCACGCATCTGTCAGTCAGCCAGAGTAAGATAGTTTTTGATGGACAAAGGAATGGTACTCCTCTCAGAAAACATACATAAAGATACTTTTAGATGTTAAATTTGGAGCATTGGGATCGCTAGACGAGGGCTTAATGAACAAAATTTTGTGAATACCTCAAAATCTACCTTTTTCACTTGTTTTGCCCGTAGCTCGAGATTATGCACTGCGCATTCCGACAAAAAAAAAAAAAGTATATATATATATATATATATATATATATATATATACATATATATATTAACCGGGATGTTAAATTGTTTTGCTAGGCATTATAACTCACAAAAGTGTGAAGTCATTTACCTAGTAAATAGTGGCTAGTGCCTGAATAAAACATGTAACACAGTCAGTAGCAAAGCAGGTCTGGTCTAGTGGCTGACAAAGATACTTTGTACTGTACAGTAAACGCAGACATAAAACCCTGTTGTGTTTACATGCTCTCAGTAGCCGCGTTTCCACTGTCGGGCCAGGGCCGGGCCAGGGCTTTAAACGGGCCGTGCCGGGCTAATAGCCTCGGGCCAATAGCACCGGGCATGCGTTTCCACTGTCGGGCCAGGAGCTCCCCAACGCTTCACTAAAACACGCCCGTAACACGCCTCTCTGGGACAACGTCACACTAACCCATCATTTCACCAACAAATGGAAGTTTTATCAGAAAACTAATCAGAAATCACTGGAAACAGCGTTGAAAACAAACACGATAAAAGCGGCCGTTTGCTAGCTTTTTTGTTTGTTTGTTTAGCAGCTACTTGAATATTTAAAACCCAAGCATCGATGTTTTACCACAGGTTTACAATAAAAAGTGATACATTGATCATAATGAATTAATTTATGTAAAAATTATGTAAAAATTGCACATTAGTCACGCAGAAATAAATTACCGTTAGGTCTATTTCACAAAAGAAAGAGGACACACTTACTTTTTCAGTCGCGTCTGTTTCTTTATCTGGTAACTTAGTTACAGGACATATTTACATCACATTTAGACAAAATTATAATTTCTACAAATATATGCCATACGACCTGAGGAGCTTTAGCACTCTCTCGACTCCCATACAGATATTTTCAGTCAGAAAAAAGTTACTTTATTTTTTGATAGTCCGTTTTAAAGAGACGAGACGTAGGCTATGACAGATAAAATAAAAACATGACTGTGATAGCCTTTAAGATTGGTCTGATTTCTTCAAGCGTTCGCTATGTTGTTTTTTTTTACTATGCGTATCTTCAAGCGTTTACTATGTTTACTATGGTAACGGCTAGCGCGCATAGTCTTTTGCATCACAAACAGAAGGCATTCAAACATGAACGCGATTTAAATTATTTTATTTTTAAGTCTTAAATGCTGACAGAATCATCCGGCGCTGCCGTCTCCCAACGGTAAACTCCTCCTCTGTTGGTAACCACTCCTCTAGCCCGAGCTGGCCCAAGGTATTCGACGGGCCAGAAATCCTGGCCGTTGGCCCCGAGTAAGCCCCGATCAAGCCCCGGAAGTGACAGTGGAAACGCGACTGGCCCTGGCACGCACTAGCACGGCCCGGCCCTGGCCCGACAGTGGAAACGCGGCTAGTGTGCATGTCTAGACATGTCTAGAATTTATTTTACTGTATTAGTGTTAGGGTTGGGTAACATTTGAATTTTTATGATTGCAATTCGGCTTATCGATTGCAATTCTTATTGATGAACAGTTTTTTAATACGTTTTTTTAAAAAAATGAAGTAAAACGTTTAGATATCAAACATTTATTCTGTGTCTTTTCGTTGCAGCCGAATACCATGAAAATCAGCAGCCTATAAACAACACTTAAACAATGAACTTTTGCCTATGGTTATAACAAAAATACCACAGCTAAAACAACTAGATTAATTAATATAAATTTCGAAGTTTATTAAGACAAGTAAACAGTCAGTAATAAAATAAGAATAAATAAACAAATTAGCAATAGCACAAAAATAATACAACTGAACAAAGTTCATATTCAAAACGGCATAGTTTTCAGTCATTCAGTCAAGATATATGAGTGATTTTATCTTTGTCCTTTGTTGTTTGCGCATAACATTAATGACAGTGGGGACTTCCGGTTATGACGTGCAGCTGATAAGTCGCACGAGTTGGGCTCGCTGCTAAATATTCATAAAAATCCTCAGAAAGACCACCAGAACTCGTATAACAGTATTTAAAAACCACTTAAAAGCTTTGCGAGACGAAATGCCACCAAAAACCATCAAATCTGGACACCATTCGAAGCCGTCTGTTCAGATGGAGGAGGAAAACTTGGCGCTAGCAAGCAAAAAGCTAACCGAGGCACAGCCACAGGTTGAATTTAATACGGCTACAAACGATGACATCCTCAGCGCAATTCAGTCTCTGAAAGCTGACTTTACAAAACAATCTACTGACATGCTCGATGCAATAAATGGCATAAAATCAGACTTACTGTCACAGTCGCAAAGAATAGGAGAGGCAGAAGAGAGAATCGCACAAACTGAAGAGGACGTCTCAACCCTTCAACACAAAGTTAAAAAACTTGAAGAAACAACAGAATTTCTACGGAACAAAGTGCAAGATCTGGAGGACCGCGGAAGGCGTTCTAACCTGAGATTAGAAGGCCTGCCCGAAAAAACAGAAGGATCTAATATGTGCGCTTTCATTGAAGACCTGCTCCCCAGGGTTCTGAACGACACGTTCAGTTCCACACCTGTCATCGAACGAGCGCATCGGGTTGGACAAGTTAACCCAAATCGCCCGACGACTCCAAGAACGATCGTGATGAAGTTCTTGAACTACCAGGATAAGGAGAAAGCTTTGAGAGCATCTAGGACAATGAAGGAATTACGATATGAAGGTCAACGGATCAGCCTGTTCCCGGATCTATCAGCCGAAACACGTCAGCGCCAACGGCAGTTTGATGGAGTGAAGGCCCATCTTCGAGGTATGGAAATTCGCTACGGTATGCTCTACCCAGCGCACCTGCTAGTTACGCACTCCGATCAGCGCCACATTTTTAAATCGGTCTCGGAGAGGACTTCATTCGGTCATTGCGTACCACAGCTTAAACGCCGTAGATAAGTGGGGACTTGTTAACAGTCCTAATTCCCGTGTTTATTAAGCAAAGGTAAAGTTTTAAGTGTTCCAATTTATGTGACAACAATCCTTAGTGACTCATTGTCCATTTCATTATACTGTATGTATGCGAGTACTTAAGTTTACGAATAACTGGACACGAGTCAAACTTAAGTTATGCCTATGTTCTATAAGGGTGAAAGTACGATTTTAATAATGTTAGTGGTCCAGATTTGTTCAGTATTTGGTAGTGAGCCCAGAGGGGTGAATATATCTCTATGATAGAGAGCTTGCAAAATGTTGCTCCATGTTATATTGATCAAACGTGTTTCATAACCAAAGTTGGTGATTGGGGGGTATTTTCATGCTTTCCATTTGGGGGAATGCGTGGGGGTGGAAGTGGGAGGTTGTTGAGGAAATCACACTTTTTCTTTTTCTTTTTCTTTTCTTTTTCTTTTCTTTTTCACGGTTTGCTTGGACACAGCTATGTCTACATGGTAATACAGATAGTAAATGATCAGTTTGTCAGAGATAAATATCTGTAGCTGGAATGTAAGAGGACTAAATAATTTGGTAAAACTTAAACAAGTATTAGGTCGACTGAAACAAATGGGAACAAGTATAATTTTTCTACAGTAAACTCATTTAATAAAAGAAGATACTAGCAGGGTCACGAAGAGATGGCCAGGTCAGGTTTTTGATGCCTCTTTCACCTCTCGAGCTAGAGGAGTCATGATCCTCATACACAAATCTGTTCCATTTCAGTTAAAAAAGCAACATATAGATCCGTTAGGGAGGTACATAGTTCTTAATGGTACGATCTTGACAACACAAATTAATCGAATAAGTATATACGGTCCTAATATAGACGACCCTTCCTTTTACCAGAACTTCTTTCTCACATTATCATCATATCCCGGACATTATGTAGTTGGAGGAGATTTTAATTGTGTATTAAACCCAGTGCATGATCGCTCTTCAGGAATAGATAATACCCATCAACAGTCTAAAAAAATTATCATTAAGTATATAACTGATCTGAATTTAGAAGAGATCTGGAGGTATCTTAACCCAAGCAAAAAAGAATATTCGTGCTTCTCAAACACACACAAAACATACTCTAGAATAGATTATTTTTTAATCTCTAACAGCCTAGTTTCAAAAGTAGGTAAATGCTGGTACGACAGTATATTACTATCTGATCATGCCCCTATTACGTTTACACTCCAAATGGACAATCTTGTATTTTCCCCTCCCAGATTTCGATTTCAAGCAAGATGGCTTCTGGACCCTGACTTTGTTAAATTCCTGGATAGCAAAATGGACCTATATTTTCTATTTAATAGAAAATCAGACAAGTGCTTCAGTCAAATGGGAGGCCTTCAAAGCCTATATTAGGGGGGGGGGGGGAGATATTAAGTTATACAAGATATAGATCCAAAACATATCAGACACAATTAGAAAATCTGGAAAAACAAATCAAGTTATTAGAGCAACACCTCTTTAGCAACAATGACCCTGTAAAGCGAAAAGAACTTCTTGTACTAAAAGCCCAATATAATGAATTAACCAGTAGTAAAATAGCTAAGAACTTAATGTGGCTAAAACAGTCCTATTATGATCAGGGAGAAAAACCGGGGAAGTTGCTTGCATGGAGAATTAAAAAAATACAAACCGATAGAGCCATCAATTCATTAACTTTAGAGAATGGGGCGAATATTGTTGATCCATTGGAAATAAATAATACTTTTAAATTGTATTTTGAAAATCTGTACAAATCTGAATTCACCTACGATTTAAAAAGGCAAGACAGTTTTCTTGATAAACTTAAGTTTCCTAAAGTATCAGAGGGGACAAGAAGTGAACTAGAGAGAAATTTAAGCATAGAAGAGTTCTCAGAGGCATTACAGGGCATGAGTAGTGGAAAAGCCCCTGGGCCTGATGGCCTCCCAATGGAAATTTCTAAAACGTTAGCAGGGAAACTTTTACCACACTTGCTTGAAATGTTCAATGAATCATTTGAAAAAGGAATATTACCCCCATCATTGAGATCAGCACTAATTACCCTTATATTAAAGCCAGGCAAACCCGCCAATGAAAAATCATCTTATAGGCCTGTATCTTTAATGTCATGCGATACAAAAATTCTCTGTAAGGCCCTAGCTAAGAGAATCGAAGCATTTATACCGAACCTTATTATGAATGATCAAAATGGGTTTGTGCTTGGAAGACAAGCCCTCCATAACATACGTAGAGTCCTAAATATACTATATAAAAAACAAAATGCCACGGATCATGCGGTCCTGTCATTGGACGCGGAAAAAGCCTTTGACAGGATTGAATGGGGATACCTTTTTGAGGTGCTTAAGAGATCTGGGCTGGGTGATGGGTATATTAAATGGATTAGGCTACTTTATAATGATCCACTGGCAGAAATAATAACAAATAACCAAATTTCAAAACCCTTTCATTTAAGTAGAGGTACACGACAAGGGTGTCCACTGTCCCCTCTGTTATTTTTATTTGCAGTAGAACCCCTTGCAATGGCAATCCGGAGTAGTCCTGAAATAAAAGGCATAACAATAGGTGAGAGGGAACATGGCTTATCTTTGTTTGCAGATGATATTGTGGTGTTTCTTACAAATCTAGACCCTTCTATTCAAGCACTCAATAATATACTAACTGTATTTGGAGAGTTTTCAGGTTACAAAGTTAATAATAATAAAAGTGCCTTGCTATTATTGAATGGGGATGAAAGGAGAAACTGTCTGACTTCCAGGCAATTTGCCAGCTCCCCTGAAGGTTTTACATATTTAGGAATTAAGATAACCCCAAATATAAAAGAAATTATTCCAATTAATTACGACCCATTAATAAAGAAAGTTATGGACTCACTTGAGAGATGGAATGCTTTGCCAATTTCTACTATTGGACGTATAAGTATTTAAAAAATGTCAATTCTACCAACATTTTTATACCTTTTTCAGTCAATTCCACTTCCCCTTCCAGCTACCTTCTTTGCTATACTCAAGAAAACATTCACAAGATTTATATGGAATAACAAACGTCCTCGGTTACGTCTGTCCTTACTCTATCTACCATACGAACGGGGAGGGCTTAAAGTACCAAATATAAAACTTTACTATTGGGCAGCTCAACTTTGTTCTGTTATGTACTACTTCATAGATACAGACACTCCAGCGTGGATAGATATAGAAAAAAAAAATGGAATAATAATTCCATTACAGATGTATCTATACTCATCTTCAATTAAAATGCTCAAAAAAACTACGCATAATCCTTTCCTTAGGAATACAATTTCTGTATGGTATGAAGCTCACAAGTTTTTAGATGAAGCAATTACATTGTCAGGTTTGTCACCAATTTGGGGTAATACAAATTTTGTGCCGGGGAGAAGTGATAAGGGATTTAAAAACTGGATGTATAAGGGAATAAGTCAAGTAAAAGATTTATACGAGGAAGGTATAATGTTGTCATTCCAACAACTGATGAGAAAATACGATATCCCTCAGAATTTTTTTTTTTTTATATTTACAAATAAGAAGTTTTATACACTCTGAAATAAAAAAAATTATTTAGAACCCCCTTTGTCAATTATAGAAAATCACACTTTAAAACATTTAAGGGACAAGGGCAATTTGTCATTCTTTTATAATACACTTTTAGAGGGATCAAAAGAGAGTTCGCTGTCTTATTTAACAGCATGGAAAAATGATCTTCAGGAAGACATTTCTAAAGAAGAATGGATGGAATCTTGTTTATTTGCCCAAAATCACAGCATCAATACTAGGTGTAAATTGCTGCAATATAAATGGCTTATGCGGACCTACATTACCCCGGTCAAATTACATAAATTTAATCCAAATGTTCCAGATAGTTGTTTAAAATGCACGCAAGAAATTGGTACCCTTTATCATTGTATATGGGAGTGTAATGAGATTCAAGGATTTTGGAAGGAGATAATTTTTATGATTGGTAAACTGGTTGAAGAAAATGTCCCTCTTGCACCTAAATTTTGTTTGTTTCATATATACCCAGTAAATCTTGAGGTGAATGCAAGAAAACGAAAACGAATTTATTTCAGTTTGCTTCAGGCCAAGCGTGCTATTGCTTTAAAATGGAAGGAGACCCAAGGACCCTCCCCTAGTCAGTGGTTTAAAGAAATGACCTGCAACCTTGTCTTGGAAAAACTGACTTATGTCGTTAAAGGGAAACTAAAAGACTCAAAAAAAAAATTTGGGCTCCCTTTTTGCATTACTGTAACCAAGTTGATCAAACAACATGGGATGACTGAAATAGCAAATTAAACTACACAATGTAAGGCTGTGACCTGTGATATCAAAATGTATAATTTTCTTATTTTATTTTATGGTTTAGTTTTGTTCTAGATGCCCTGTAATGTGTTTCTTATTATTGTCTTTATTTTTATTTTATTAATTTTTTGTCTATTTGTTTATATTATACAATTTTTTTTTTTTTTTTTTTTATTTAAACAAAAGCCAATAAACATTTTGTTGAAAAAAAAAAAAACATTAATGACAATGACAGCAGAAAGAATATTAAACTGCTTTTACTTTACGGCCGAATGCACGGATCCAGTATACTGATACACGTTTTCTTTCTCAGCCGTTTAGTTCACTTAAAGTCCAACTGAAATCAAAATGGACCCTATTTACTTTGTTAGCGCATATTACTAGTCTTGTGGTGAACAATTAATCCGTGCAAGTTAAAACACAGAAAAAAAATTTTTGGCTTCATAATCTTTAATCAAAATCTGAAAATGCCCCTCCCCTCTGCATTGGAGGACCTTCCCTGATGACGTAGGTTTGACGGCTTGGTTTGGGAAACGCTTAACCACTCCCCTCAAATCATTTGTCTGTAATGAGCGAGAGATGGAGAGGAGGAGCGTTAGAGTAAAACCCTGCCCTCTATTCAATATTCCTTTTCACTGGGAAATACGTCACAGCACTGGAGAAAAGTCGTTTGCAACTTCCGGTTCACGCGGACTTTAAGACAAATTCGACTGCGTTTATGAGTATACTTGCCAAGACGGGCATTTTGACATAATTTTGTGTGTATTTGTCCATTCAAGCACACGAAGACATGAAAGAGAACTTAAAGCAACACCAAAGCACTTTTCCTCTTCTGTCCCCCCCGGTTTGAAGCGGAATCGTCCATTACCCCTGTCGTAAATAATTTAGCCTACCGTCGCACGCACGCTATTTGTTTATCCAGCACCGTCTTTGGAAATAACGATGTCCACAGGAAAGGTAGAGTATGTTGCATGATTTTATGAAAGTATGATGTATTGCGACATCAGAAACAAAGAAAAACTAAATAATGACATTGCTTGCTATTTATTTGCTATTGTAACGCTTGCAGTAAAGCAAGTCAAATGTATAGTTTCTTATGTCTCATTCGAACTACAGATCCGCTACCTGGTCTGGCAAACTTGCATAGTGCGGTAATAGCTGATAGAGGGTCGCAAAGCGAATGCAGAAGTGCCGTTCACCCTGTGAGTTGATGAACCACTGAAACGATTTTGGAAACATTATTTTAAGGTACAAAAGAATCTTTGGTGTTGTTTTAATTCAGTATTCACACACTATTTGAGAGGCAGCTTTCTGTGGGTGTACTACAGATGCGTGTTCACAGAAAAGGGTTCCCTTTCATGTCTTCTTGTGTTGATTGGTTTATCAATTCCACATGTGCAGACAGGAATTGATAAGTAAAATAGAAATTAACTTTATAAAAAGTATTTGATTCCTGACCTTAAGTCAGCAGACAGAAGGAGACAACACAGGTAATACAATTCACATAAAGTTGTATTGACCGGCGGCAGAGATCAAGTAGAATCAACAGGTGAGTGTTCTGAATGAAGATCGGTTGAATGCACTTAGCTGGATCCACAGCAAACACAGAACGTTGGCACAACGTAGCCAACCTTCTAACAACGTTTTAACAACATGGCCAAAAGGTTGCTATAACTACGTTGTGTGGTGAAGTTGTTACAGCGTTGTCACAATGTTGACATTAAACCATCGTTCAGGGCCATTGCTTAAGGTTGTGCCTAGGGTGTCTTGACAACCACTGGACTACATAATGTACTCGTCACTGCCCTGAAGCGGGAAAATCAGCCTTTTAAATTCCAACCACCTGTTGTTGGGCTCATTGTGTTCTCATTCATCATCGAGCAACGATACGTGAGTATTGCGTTTAGCCTACCTCAGCTATCAAACACAACCTACAGCTTTAATTTATAATGTGATTAATGAAGCATCGCTCGCACTGTTTAGTTTTTCCGCTATTTAGTCTCATTCGTTTCTTTGCTCCTCTGGATTTGTGGATATGTTTCCCGGTGACACCTGCTCGGCTACTGTCCGCCATACAGACCCGGTTTTGTTCATTAAATGTTCTGATCTGCCTTTGCTTTTCATGTTTTATTTATTATACTTAAAATAAATGTGTATTCGTTTATTTCTTTATTTTTTTCACAAATGTATGACTTTTGGAAGTGCAATTTGATTATATGCAATTTTAATAAAGTTGAATTAACGAAACCTTATGTCATTTTTACTCTTCAAAGTGTAGGCTACACTTGCAGGTGTTGATAACCCCATTAAATAATATAGATAAACAATAAACGATAAAAAGTATATAATTATCTAACAAAAGTACACCATATAAAAATATTGTCAGAACGTCGTCTCTCAGTTGCTGAATGTCGCGCAATAACGTTGCTACAGCCCTGTCACGTCTTACAAATCTACGTTGTTACAATGTTGCGAGCACGTATACAGCGACGTTGCCATAGCAGAAATGCAACGTGCCAGAGACGTTGCCACAACGTAAATGTGTTTGCTGGGTAGTAATTGTCTCTTTGTTTTGCAGGCGCTGAGATCGCAATGGCTGAAGACGATCGAATGAGCTGATGACGAGAGATGAACAGGAAAGGAGCCAGGCAAATTGACCAGTAGCGAACAACAATACCAGATGATTGTGAAGTGATAGGTGACTGCTTATGTACTGTGTGCTAATGAGTTGGTGCAGGTGCGCTGGATTAGTATTCAGGTGAAGCTGATTGAGTGGATGGAGCTCAAGGGTCTGGGGTTGATGATGGTGTTGAATCCGTGAAACCTTAGGTATCTGATTCCACAATTTGAATCAATTTTTGATTCCCAACCCTAATTAGTGGAATCTGTAATGTGTTGTTTAGGAGTGTTGATGTTTCTCATTCTCATCTCATCATCTTGCGTGATAACTGGACCTTAAAGTTTTTTATGCAATCATTTTTTAATAAGACTAGATTTAGGCATGCTTGGAAACAGTAAATTCTCATTTTAATTTCTTTATAAAAATCACCCAAAAAACTCCTGTGAAGAGATTTGCCAAAGAAAACCACTTGAAGTGATTCTGACATATTCAAATATGCTGTGATAAGGTTGCAAACATGAAACAGTAACTGTTTACATTGAGCCTTGTTGGTCTGCCACGGGGCACACCCAAATGCGGCCCAGAGGTGAGTGCAGTCATTAACACAGCAGTGTGTCATCGGCCCTAATGTCCTGAGGAGACTGTCGACTGCTGACAGCTCAAACAGACAGCTTTAATGAGGTTACTTTGAAAACACTGGCAGCTACCTGATGTCAAGACAATGCATATCTGCTCTTGTGGGACCCTAAGGCTGTGTGTTAATGCTCTGCTTTGTGTCTTTAAAATGCCATTCTCAAGTTATTCAGTGGAGCTATTTAGTAATACTGTGCACTACTTTTTGGAAATCTTCAACGAGTGGCATAAGCAGAATTTTATTTCTGGCCGAGACTGGACAAAAGTGAGTGGGCACTTTAACCTTTTAGGGTCCTTCACAACCCTACATATCCATAGACCGTAAAAAAAATATGGACGTAGTGTCCGTGACGTCACCCGTAGGTTTATGAAGAGCATTTTTTAAGCTAAAAGTGGGCGGAGCCGGCCGTCACCATCTTGGCAGCGCGTTACCACGCGTCACTCCCGGATTACAGAAAATGGGCAAAGAGACGGGACGTGGGTGGAGCTGAGGTGCCTAAAAACATAGCTAAAAGTGAGACTGTGTGTATTGTGATGCTGTATTATTCTGCTAGTTAAAAACGTATTATGCAGTGATATTGCTCTGAGTGTGTGTGTGTGTGTGTGTGTGTGTGTGTGAGAGACAGTGATTCATGCGCATACATGTCAGTCAGCGCGGCATCGCACGTCAAGTTCGTAGAGAACTTTATTCAGTCCATTTTAAATTCTGATTTTGTCCGTCTCTCAAATGGGTCAAACCAAAGATATTACCTCAGAGGTTCAAGTAAATGCGCTATAAATCCGCGCTCATTCAAGGATGTGCATTTATTGCATGGACGGAGAAAGCACTGACACCAGCAGGATTTCATCTGACGATACTTTTTATTTAACACTTAAAAAGTTAAATAAGCATATATATCTGTTCCATCATGAGAGCAATGGTACCGCAGAACGAGTGTAGTCTCTATATCTATAGACGTTTTTAAATCTGAAAACTCCAAAAAGCAACGAAATTGTCAGGCATCCATGAGTGCATGTTCACAGTGGAAAACAACTGAAATACAGCGCTGGTTGTTCTCTCGATACTCGACAACGACAGAATCCAACGGCGTGGGCGAAGGTATAATGCCGATGTGTGTATTAAATTGTATGAAATAATCCCGAAAAAAAGCACAAACACGGCAGAGATGGCAAGTTCAGCAGCTGGAATTAGCTGAGGTGACGTGACGCTAACAGACAGTAGACAAACGGCTAGTAGTGATAGCAGCGGTATTCCACCTGTCACTCAAGTGGCCACGCCCTTAATAATGCAGAACTTTAAGTTCTTTAACTAAGTTAACTATTGTTAACTATTAAAGTTAACTTTAAACTGATGAGTAATAAAAAATATAAAAAAATCACCCCCCTCACAGTTGTCATGAAGGGCAAAATTAGCTATATAGACCAAAAGCACTTTTTGCACCAGGCTGTAAACAATTAATTTTTTTCTGCTGTAAAGTTGGACATTTTAACATGGGGGAGATACAGATTTGACTCCCTTTTGCATCCAGCCTCAAGCGGCCAGTCGATGAATTGCAGTTTAAGTCACTTGCGTGTTGGTTTAAGAGAGAGACAGGGAGGTTGCCGCTCATACATATCCAGTGGTTAAATTGGGCCGGGGCTCTCCGGGGCTCAGCCCCGGCACATAAGCCTGCTCGTTTGCAGTCAGTTGCCTATAGGAAATTATGTCACATAAAATTTGATAAAAGTGATGCTTTTGAAAACATATTTCTGATTATAAATGAAAGATTTTGAAATGGCATGTCTATTTTGTCTCGGCGGAGCTGAGATGAGAACAATCGGAACACGGCCGTACTCTTGTTCAGCTGCTTAATCTCGTTGTCAGTCGACCATGATCGCGCACCGCTCGCGCATGCCATGCGCATCTAGGTAGGCTACTACTCAGAACTCCGACATGGATAAATGTACGCAGCAATAATGAATGTTCCTGGGAGATCCGTAGTTGCGCGGGATGTGGAAGCGCGCAAAAGTTCCAGAACCTTCTACTGCCTTAAAAAATAAATAAAAAAAACCCGAGCTACTGACCGCCGCTGCAGCAACAGATCAGTTTTGTCAAGTTCAGCACAACGTTGGTTGTACAAAAAGTGCCCTGGCCTTGAATAACAAGGTAAGGAAAAAATGTTTGGCACATTGTATGGGTCACTATATCATAACAAGGTAATACAATGTGTAATCAAGCGTTTTATATTTAATATGAGGGAAATAGGCTACACATGCCGTGGACGTGACACAAAAAATCTTTAACTTTTAGGTGGCAAAATATTTTTTTGTAATTCTGTGAATTACACTGCAAACCAAAGTACTACCCACCGGATGAAGAAGGGTTGGCTCTCCACAGAACATAACATATTCATTTTATTTTATTTTTCATGTTCGCATTTATGAGGAAAAAACCATGTCACGGACGGGACCGCTCTGAATGTGGCACTAAAAGACTGTTTGAAACTTTCACTGAGACCTCAAACAGAAAGCACAAAGCCTTTCTTTAAAATTAATTTCGTTTTGTATTAATTGTATCTTAATTTTAATCAATGTTTCATTTAAAAAATAAGAAGTAAATATAGTATATAGACAATAGATAGCCTAATCACGACACGGACGCGCCGGCGAGTGAACTGGACTCTCGTCTCATAAATGAACCGAAACTCAGCGTATAAGGGAGCCTACTTGCCTGACAGACCTGATAAATATATCTATAGAAAGCTTGGAAGGTCTTCTTTTCAAAACGAAAGAAAACAGACCGCTGCTTGTGTAGCCTAATCCGTATGAAATGTGCATTTCTCTCTGGCGAGTTTACTACTGCGAAGATTGCATCGTCAACTTCATCTATGCAGGGCACTGACACAGAAAACACTTGTTTATTAATAAACAATTAAAATGTCTCCTTGCTATATTTTACATATTCATAATCATTACTTTTGATGGTTCTTTGTGACAGCTTTTAGGTGCTTTATTGGCAGCGCCACCCTTAGGCTATACATGAACGCGTCACCACCGCATCAGCACCGAAAACAGGACATTTTTTTCAATCCCTGTTTTGGCAGGGGGAAAACTGATCAGAAAATGTAACGAAACGTTGTAGAAATGTAGTGGAGTAGAAAGTATAATAATTGCTGCAAAATGTAACGAAGTAAAAGTCAAACGTATGCACTATTGATTCTACTTAAGTAAAGCCTACAGAAACGAAGTATTTGTACTTCGTTACATTCCACCACTGCTGATTAACAGTAATGTAAATGCTAAATGTCCTAATACCTGTTGATACTACAACAATGCAAATATGCTCTTAACCTTGCAGTTTTTCACATATCATGTAAGACTCAATTTCTCCATTTCTTTGCACAAAACTCTCCAGAAAATACCATTTAATAGTTTATTTTTCAAAAAAAAATCCCGGGGGGGCATACCCCCTGACCCCCCTAGGGAGAGTCCCCCCACATAATAAATCCCTGTACATATCCCATATATCCAACATATCTACATTGCAACTCCATATCTACATTGTAATTCCACCCAGTTTCATGGCTCCACCTAATTCTCCTGATCCGGCTCTCCTAAGCCCTCCAGCTCCATTCGAAAAGCATATCCAGCAGTACTTTTTGCTTCTACGGATTCTGTTTCAGTAAAAACAAAGATTGAGTTTGTTAGTTTGCTTTTGCAGGTGTGCTCCTGCTCCTCTTCTGCTCACCACACCACTTATTTCTGCACTGAATATCTTTGCTAGAATTTATAATCTGGATGTGTCATTTTTTGTGTCTTGTCTGTGCAAGTGTAGCTGCAGCTGTGCAGCAGCCTTCTCTGTAGCTGTTATATGAGAACTTTGTTTTGCTCATATGAAATATTTATGTCGAAAATATACCAATTCCTCTCACTATATTGGGGGACGTCCTCTGGAGGATTTCGTGGATGACTTTTTGGACTTCTGTCATCTTCCTGTCACCTTGGAATGAGAACACACTCAAGGTGTGTTTTTGGAGTGGGCTCAATGATCACCAACTGGCCTACAATGCCTTTGGGGAACTCTAGTTGTTCACTTCTACGAGTATGTGCTGGACAAATGACCTGGTCATGACTTTAAACTGACCCAGCAGGGGCTAACATGGGTAGCCTACCAGAAGATCATAGATCAATATGGTTATGGGGACTATGTGAACGTAACTGCTGACCGATCCATGGCGGTATAATCATGGAAACAACTTCTGTGCAAGAGGACTTGTAACCCAGCACAGTCGTACCTACTTGCGCTTGCGCTTGCGGGAAAAACTACAACGTATGCAAAACATGACAGCAAAACCAAAAGATCCGGGAACCGACCCGACACGCACTGACAACCTGGAGTCTGGGATTGATCCCGTTATGAAGGAGTGTGGCCAAAGCGGACTTATCCGACGCCACGCGCCCGATCCGACTTCAGGTAGACGAGCACCCTTCGTCCAGGCATTTACCGTTGCCTCATTCAACGTGCGGACCCTGGCCGACTCAAAACCACGCCGTGGCCGTGCAAACATCAGCCACAAGCTGGAGCAGATCATCGCCGGCTGCAACTTTACCAAAATTGACATCATCACCATCCAAGAACATCGACTCAGCTCAACAGAGCTGATCACAACAAAATGCCGAACAGACGGCTGGACTCTGGCTCATACGAACTCAACACATGATTGCCATGGAGTAGCCGTTCTTTACAACAAACGAATAGCTCCACTGGTCCGATACATCGAGTACAAATCAGATCGCATAATCGCCACACATCTAGAAGGCAACCCACGAATGTGCATTATATCTGCCTACGCGCCAACAGATTGCGATGATAAACAGCCAAAAGACGCCTTTTACAATGATCTCAAAGATATCGCCCTCAAACAACCGCCACACACACTGACCATCATTGCAGGCGACTTAAACGCCCGTATCGGCAAGGACAGTCAAGACACCAACCCTAGGCAAGTTGGACCTCATTGCATGCACGACACAACAACTGACAATGGCGAACGCATGCTCGAACTATGCGAACTAGCAGACCTTCGACCAGCGCATACACACTTTCCAAACAGGAAAAGTCGGCTACTCACCTACTGTTCACCAAAGAGCGAGTGGTCACAACTTGACCACATGTTGATCTCGACAAAGTGGTGGAAATCACTCAAAAACTACCGCGCTTACAACACAATCGATGTCGGTTCCGACCACAAAGTAATGAGCGCAAACTTCAAACTCAGCCTAAGAGCACCAAAACAACCAACCAACAATCGATGCAAGTTCAACTGGGAAAGACTAGCAGAACCGGAAATCAAAGAGTCTTTCAATTGCGAGCTTAAGAATCGGTTCAGCTTGCTAATGGACGAAATGGAAGCCCAACCAAGTAAAACTGCCAAGATCAAGCAACACGCGGACGCACTGGATGCTGCTCTACGCGATACAAGCGAAAAAGTACTTGGAAAGAGGCGCAAAGCAAGGTTTGCAAGCTGGGTCACTGCTGAAACTCTCACACTACTCGACATCTGCAACAAGGCCAGGGCAAAGTACAAGCGAACACGATTGCCCTCGCACAAAATGACGTGGCAAAGCCTGCAGAACCAAGTGTCTGACGCATTCACACATGATGAAGAAGCGCATCTCGGCCACCTGCTTGAAGCGCTTGAGAACGCAGACAAGAAGAGAGAACACGGCAAAACCTGGAAGATCGTCAATCAGATCTCAGGTGACGAGAATAAGGCCGACCCAAGCAAAGTAAAGAAACTCGATGGATCAATGCCCAAAGATAAAAACGATCTACTCAAAGGCTGGCGCGAGTACTTCGATTCACTGCTAAACAACAAAAACAAAAACGCAGATCAAACAGTCTACCCAGTTCCATCACCCGACTGTACTGACATCAGAACTGCTCAATTCAATCGATCCGAGATAGAGCAAGCAATCGAAGACCTAAAGTGCAACAAAGCGCCTGGACCAGACTACGCAATGACAGCTGAAGTGCTCAAAGACGGCGGCGATTTCATAGTCGATGAGCTGCTCTATATTTGTCAAATGGTCTACGAAAACTGTCATGCACCCACTCAATGGACATCGAATCTCATCATACCTCTGCCGAAGAAAGGAAACCGGCAGCTAATGACAAACTGGCGCGGAATCACCCTGATATCAATTGCAGCAAAAGTGTACAATCGCATGATCTTAAATCGAATTCGTCTGCCCATCGACATTAGGCTCAGAAAGAACCAAGCAGGCTTCAGAACAGGCCGCAGTTGCATTCAGCAAATTCATATTCTGCGACGAATAATGGATGGAGCATACGCACAAGATATCCCACTTTACATCACATTCATTGACTTCAAGAAGGCCTTCGATTCAATCGACAGAGAAATGATGTTCGCCATCCTCCGACACTACGGCATTCCAGCAAAGATCGTTGATGCAATTCGGGTGTTGTATGATGACTCGAAAAGCCAAGTATACCTGCAAGGCCAGTGCTCCGAGCCATTCAAAATCACAACAGGTGTGCTTCAAGGTGATGTCCTAGCACCATTTCTATTCATCATAGTCATCGACTATGTCTCAAAACTATCAGCTAACGAATTTGGATATCTTACACACAAAGGCAAGGAAACAGATGGAAGTTACAGAACATTACGCGCATCAACTCGCGTGCTAAGTCACAAAGTGAATGACCTAGCTTTTGCTGACGACATCGGCCTACTTGAAGGAAACGCAGAGCAACAACAAAAACAAGTCACCGCACTCAAAATACAAGCACGCCAAGTAGGCCTAGAGATAAATATCAACAAAACCGAGCAAATGCGCCTGAACATACAGAAAGACGCAATTCCTGCTCCCGCACTGAAGATAAATGACCAAGAGGTAGCCATCGTAAATGACTTCAAATACCTAGGCGCCTACGTAGGATCAACAAACAAAGACGTCAATGTTCGAATCGGTTTAGCTTGGGTAGCGTTTCACAAACTCAAATCCATCCTAAAAGCACCCAAGACTAAGATCAACTTCAAGATTCGACTCTTCAAAGCCGCTTGCATCTCCATCTTGCTTTATGGCTGCGAAACATGGATCCTCACTAAACATCTAGCGAATCGACTCGACGCATATGCAACAAACTGTTACCGCATCATGCTTGGTATAGACCAGAAGAACGATCATATCACAAATGAACATTTATACAAGACGGTTCAACAGGTGCCAATAAGCACAACTATATGCGATCGCCAGCTTAAGTTCACAGGCCACTGCATTCGCATGGCAGAAGACGAACCGGTCAAACGTTTCATCTTATATGAGTCACAGATCAAACCAACAAACAGGCGCGGGGCACCACGAATATCGTACCGCGAACAAATATCACGCCACATCACCGACAAAAGCATGATCACTCTCAGCGAAAAGGAAATCAGCGAGTTGGCAAAGAACCGGAAACAATGGAACTGTCTTTTTGCCGTGCCTAGGCAAAAGAAACCGAAAGGAGGGAAACCTCTCGTCGACCTCTAGCCCAGCTCGACTGATGATGATGATGATGAGTTGTTCACTTCTACGAGTATGTGCTGGACAAACCCCCCGTGCCCACTCCCAGCATTCCAGGGCCAATTCCTCCAGAGGATGCCCCATCCCCAGAGCCAGAGCCCACGCCCACTACAAACTTAGAGCCCACTCCTGCCACGGAGCCAGAGCCATCCCACCATGTCCATTTCAGGACCAGACCCTGCTGTCATGGAGTCAGAGCCTGTCACCATGTCCACTCCAAGCCCCTTAGTCTCTGCAGGCTCCACCTGGCTTTCTGGCTCCTTCATCTCCGTTGGTTCGCCCAGGCTCCTAGCTCCTTTTTCTCTGCTGCTTCCTTTGCCGGTTCCTGCCCGGCTTCCTCTTCCACTGGTTCTATCCAACTACTTAACTCCGCCTCCACATCTGCTGGTTCTGCCCTGCTTACTGTCTTTGCCTCCTCTGCTGGTCGTGTCCAGTTCCCTGGCTTCCCCTCCTTCATTGGCTTTGGCAAGTTTTCTGGCCCCGCCTCCTCCGCCCTATTTCTTGGCCCCTCCTCCTCCTCCACTGGCTCCACTTAGTTTCCTGGCTCCACCTAATTCACCTGATCTGGCTCTCCTCAGCCCTCCAGCTCCACCTGCATAACCACGGTCTCCTGGCCAGGCCATTCCACCGCAGTCGAATGACTCTTGGCCATAGTCCAGAGCTTACAAAACTCCAGCTCCACCATGGTCTTCTGAGCCTATAATTGCGACTCAGCCCTTCTACCCATCGATTCCACCGCAGTTCATTGCTTCACCTACTCCACTGTGGTCAGTCATCCCTCCAGCTCCACTGGGGTCCCTCGTCCCTCTGGCTGTGTGACAGGTTAAAGGAAATACTTATTGTACTGTTATGGGCTAAAAGGTTTTAGTAAGTTAATAGGATGTGAGGATCTTAAAATATCTAAGGTTAAAAAGTTCATGCATTCAGTACTAGTTAATAGGGATTGATACAATTCATATAATTGTGTTAAAAAGTTCAAATCTGTCATGTGTACAAAGGGTAAAAATTGTAAGAGGAATGTGTAAACGTTATATTGATTACTTCATTTTGTAGCGCCTATTTTAAGGGTAAAAGTGTTAATCTGTGATCGACAAAGTGATCTTAATCTCTGCACCTGTGATCGATTGCTTTTGTCTCCACCCAAGTTTCCGGGGAAATCGCGGTCTTTTCCTCATAACACTAAAGTTTTCAGTGAGGAAACCTAACCGTATCACTCTCGTGATTATTTCTCCCCTTTTTCAGGTACGTTATTGATATAAAACTGAGTTAAGTAAATGTAATAACGTGTTAACATGTCAAGAGTGTTAAAGGTGTGTTTTAGTAACATTTTGAGTAAGTTAGAGTTAAGTTTGCAGAGTGTAATATGTGCGTGTGAGCGGAGCCCCCGCTCGGTTACAGAGAAAAATAGCTTCGTACCGAGAGTAGTCGCCATTTTATGTCAATTGTGAATTAACAGTTACGCAGTTATTAATCTATTTTGCGGTGTTATTTGTATAATGTGTTTTAAACACTTTATTGACATTTTTGGTAAATGTAGTTATGGGTTACTGAGCTAAAGCTACTTTGTGCTTGACAGCTATATTGAAAAAATGAGTATATGTTCCAGTGAATTACAGTGTATGCTGTTGAAATGTATATGATATATTCCTGTGTGTATGTATGTTTCCCACCTCATATTAGCCAAGTTATGACTTTCTAGTTGTGTTAGTTGAACTCTAAATGCTTATATTCAAGTGTAAGAATGTATCTCTACTTTTGTATCTTCCAGACATACTGTATCTTTCTTGGAACCGAATTTAACCTCTCAGTTTGCCTTATATATATATATATATATAGTAGGTTACGATAAAATGTATTATACTGTGTTTACCATCCTTTGGAGTAGAAATGACCAATTCTGGACACCATCATAAAACATGCAAATTAGGCTATCAGAAGGCGACAAAGAAACTCTCTCCCGCTAAAAGCTTCTGAGTGTTATTGGTCACTTCCCCAAAATAGGGTGAGGACTAAATCTTCCTTAAAGGGCAAGGATGATGGCTCATCGCTATTCTTACATCTTACTTCTTACGTTTTACTTATTTGTCTTGTCTTGTCTTGTCTTACGCTTTAGTCTTTCTTCCGTGCTCATTC